>NW_028274823.1:7780892-8093214 GCF_037043125.1 Eumetopias jubatus | reverse complement strand
GATCTGTGCCAGGGTTCACACTGCAGAATTACTACTTGTCCCATTTAACTAATAAGTATCTTGTGGGAAAGCCTGTTGACTGTATAAATGGCCTCTTTCCCATCATTCTTTTCCCCTCTTAATGTTTGCATTCATTGATAATTCTTTTTTTTTTTAAAGATTTTTTTATTTATTTATTCATGAGAGGCAGAGACAGAGAGAGAGAGAGAGAGAGAGAGAGAGAGAGAGAGGCAGAGGGAGAAGCAGGCTTCCCACTGAGCGGGGAGCCCGATGCGGGACTCGATCCCAGGACCCCGGGATCATGACCTGAGCCGAAGGCAGACGCTTAACCATCTGAGCCACCCAGGCGCCCTGCATTCATTGATAATTCTTAACGAAGCAGTTATTACAGGGTGTTTGCCAAACAATGAATTTGTATTTCTATCATTCCTTCTATATTTATTAGCTCGAATTTACTATAAGAAAGAGCTTTCCTTTTTTCCCCCATTGATCTGTTTATTCCAACATGGACTCAAGGATATTTGTTTTATTCCCTAAGTTACAGTCCTTTCCTATTGTTATTAATTTTGTTGCTCAGATTGTCCCATATTTGGCCATTAATTAATCTTCAAGATTAATAGCCGCTTGTTTGATCTATACTCCATCCATTCTTCTTCCCTAAATTATTTTGAATCATATCCCAGAAATCCTGTTACTTCATCTCTAAATATTTCTGTGTCCCTAAAAGAGAGGAATTCTTTTAAAAATCATAGATAATGCCATTGCCATGTCTAAATAATACCAACAATAATTTCATAATATCATCAAATATCCAGTCATTGTTCACATATCCTTCATGGTCTTAAAATTGTTTTATGTTGCTTACAATTTGTTTGAATCAGATCCAGATGAGGCTTTTGCATTGTGATTGGTCAATGAGATTCTCAAGTGTTTTTTAATCTACTGATCCCCCCCCCCAGGCCCCCCCCCCCCCCGTCTCCCTTTTGTTTTTCCTTGCAATGTTACGAAGGGGAAACTGGGTGGTTTGTCATGTGGAATTTCCCATGGGCCGGATTTTGTTGATTGTACCTCTGGTACACTTTCATGTTCTCTTCTGTCCTCTGTTCTCTGAATATTGATAGTTAGATGTAGAAGTTTGGTCAGAATCTGGTTCAGTTTTTTTGATGACTACTTTATGGATGGTGGTGTGTCCTCCAATAGCAGGCAGAGAATGTCCAGTTTTCTCCTTTTGTGTTATTAGCTGCTATTCATGATTGGTGCTAACTCCTTTAATTCCTCAAGGACTGTAGAATGGAGCTGTTTGAATTCTGTCATTCCTTCTTCATTTTCCCGTCTGGATTACTTCTACATAGGAAAACTTCTCACCAGCTCTTTGTTACCCTGAGGTACAGTTCACACAGGGAACTCCAGATAAATGCCTGTTTTCTTTCTCATTGTTCATTAGTTTTCAAAATAATGAGTTGATTCTCTAGCATCTTTCCAAGGTAATGAAGGAGATTTAAAACTACGTATATCACTATAAATAGATAGACATAAGCAGATTTGATGTGTTTCAATCCATTGCAGTCATGATCTTATTCATGTAGAAAGTATTTCATCTTTGACCAGTGGGACCCCCTTAAAGTTGGCCTCTGGGTCCTTCTGACCTGACCCCAGTAGTCTTTGAGGTTTTTTTACTCTCTGTTATGACAGGATGTTCCACACCTGCCTTGCACATTTCCTGTCTTAGGCTTGTGATTCACCCTTCTTCCCAGAGGGCTTCCCAGGAGCCTTGCTTACTTTTAGTGGAAAATGGTATTTAGAAACCATAATTGGAACATTAACAGTTCTTGTTGCTACTGGGCTGATCATCATTTCTAAGCCTTTTTATTTATTTATTTTTTTAAATTTAAGATTATTTATTTTTGGGGGGAGCACGAGTGGGGGGAGGGGCAGAGGCAGAGGGAGAAGCAGACTCCCCACCGAGCAGGGAGCTCAAATGTGGGGCTGGGTCCCAGGACCCCGGGATCATGACCTGAGCCAAAGGCAGGCGCTTAACCAACTGAGCCACCCAGGCGCCCCTTTTCTGAGGCTTTTCAGTCACTAAGGCTCAGAAAAGTATCTGTCTTTAAACATGAACTACATCTGGAGTTCGTACTGAAACCTCTGATGCATCAGGCCTGTGGGTTTCTACTTGACCTCATCAGTCTTCTCTCTGTATTTCCTTTTTCCACATCAAAAATCATGGCTCTCAGGGATGCCAACAGAATCAGTCATTTGTTTCCATCCATAGAACACATGGGAGTCTTGAATCTCAGAAACTGCGAAAGAACCAAACATGAACAGTTTGGTGCTGCCACGGGGCTAGCAGTGCCCCCGAGACGGGGACCCCGTTGTGCGTGGTGTCCCAGTGGACTGGACGGCCATCGCAGTGTCTCTGTCCTGACTGATCACTGAATCTGATGGCAGCAGTTACCCTTACTGTTGAAAAGTTCTTATTTTGACAGGTTTTTGTTTTTTGTTTTTTGTTTTTTGTTTTTTTTTTGTTTTTGTATAGAGCACCTTCCTCTAGAGATTTACAACCAAAATGCTATATTTTAGAGCCACAGGTATAGTTCCTGTCTGGATGGTATGGCACCAACAGGACCCTCTTTGAATTTACTTGTAAGTTTTAGGGAATTGGTTTTCAACATTTACATTTTTTTATAGTTATGTAAGATATTTACGTGGCTTCAAAGTCAAATCCACGAAACGAGAGACAGGGAAGTAGAGCTTCTGTGCTTCTCTTTCTCTTTCTACTCATCTTGTTGGAGCCCTTTTTACAAATATTATGGCTTACCTTTTCATTTCTTAAATATAAACAACTATGTGTGTGTATATATATTCATTTATTTTTAAAATATTTTATATAGTGGGGCGCCTGGGTGGCTCAGTCGTTAAGATTCTGCCTTCGGCTCAGGTCATGGTCCCAGGGTCCTGGGATCGAGCCCCGCGTCGGGCTCCCTGCTCCGCGGGAAGCCTGCTTCTCCCTCTACCACTCCCCCTACTTGTGTTCCCTCTCTCGCTGTGTCTCTGTCAAATAAATAAATAAAATCTTAAAAAAAAAAAGAGTGGGCTCAGGCGAGCAGGGGGAAGGGTAGCGGGAGAGGGAGAGAGAGAATCTCAAGCAGACTCTGCGCTGAACGTGGAGCCTGATTTGGGGCTCGATCCAACAACCCTGAGATCACAACCTGAGCTGAAACCAAGAGTTGGATGCTCAACCAGCTGAGCCATCCAGGGTCCACTGTATATACTTATATTCTACTCAGAGGATAAATTTAAGAGAGAATAAATTCTTAGATGATTTGTTACAGAGTAGGAGAAAGGCTAATGTAACGTGAGTTTAAAAACCGGTATTTAGGGCTAGGCGCCTGGGTGGCTCAGTCAGTTAAAGCGTCTGCCCTTGGCTCGGGTTGTGATCTCAGGATCCCTGCTTGGTGGGGAGCCTGTTTCTCCCTCTCCCTCTCCCTCTGTGCTCTCTCTCTTTCTCAAATGAATAAATAAAATCTTAAAAAAAAAAAACAACACCTGGTATTTAGAATTATACGTCATGACATTATCATTGGTTATATTGGATAGTTCAACCTGGCATGGTTCCCCCTCTCCCTTTTTTGCTTTTTGGCATTTTTCAGTTATTTTCGCAGCGGGCAGCTTTTACATTCTGAATGAGAAACTGCCCTCCCCGCACCTCAGAGAGCAGCTGAGGCCCGTATGGGGGGGCGGCTTAATCTGGGCGTCTCATTTGGCGGGGGCTGGGGCTGGGGCTGGGGCTGTGGGGTCGGGAGTGGGGGGCTTCGGTTTTGGGATTTCTCGTGAATCTCTTGTGTGTGATGAGGTTGAGGTCCCTTCGGCAGTTGATTGCGAGCAGCAGAGGCCCTGGGTAGCTGGGGGATTGTTTTCTCTGGCGGCTCTGAGCACGATCTTATTTACCCCTCACATTACCGTTCTCCCTTCCCCCTCACGTGTCATTTCCGTCACTCCCCTTGACAGACATTTGAGCGGTAACTGCATGTTGTTAACGCTCTCACCCCGCCGTTTTTCTAAAATGTTCGTTAATGTTGTTTTGAGCCTCAGGATGTGTAGACATTTTAAGGCAGTATTTCAAAATAAGGCCATTTCAAATGAACTGTGCCTTATGCACAAGGTGATAATTCTCTGTTCCTGCTCCTTTATTTTTAATGAAAAATGCCTATGAGGAGCGATCCTGCTGCCGCAGTGCCACACGGTGGCAAATCTTAAATTTTTCAAGCTACTTTAATCAATAAAGTTATCACCAGTCATTTCCCTTGATAACTGCTCCTTCCAGGCCCCGGCCCACTTCCACTGCTGAGTCCTCTGTCTGCGCTCGGAATGGACATAACCACCCAAATCCAATTTTCATTCTAACCTTTCCTCAATAGCCTAGAAATAACAGATTGCTGGTATTACTCTAATAGATTGGAAATTCAAACCTCTTAGAGGTAACCAGGCCCTTTTCAAGATTCAGTAATAAGGCAAAGAATGACATACCTTAAAGGTTACTTCTAGAAATACCTAACTTCTCATGGTTTAAGGCTTCTGAATCCGTGAGTGGTTTTATAGCTTCATTCTGAAGCCCAAATGATGTGAGGGTTTTGGCAGTTTTCCATAAACATAGAAATTGCGTCCATTGCAAATTACGCGGGTTTTGTGGAAATTGGGACTGTTGAAACCAGAGGGCTTAGCACAGGAGCCAAGAAGCTGGGGGCGCCCATTTCACAGATGGGGGGCCTGACGCTTGGAGAGGAAGGACCTCGAGTACCTGGAGCACCGCATGTGCTGGGCACACCGGGTATCATCACGTATCTGTTTATTTCACGAAGTCCTTACTCCAGTCCTTGTCCCAGATACTTGCATTTCCATTAGGGCAGCATTTCCCCACCTGGGCACCCTTGACATTTGGGGGCCAGGTCATTCTTTGTGGTGGGAGGCTGTCCTGTGCAATCCTTTCCCTAGTTATGAAACCGCAGATGTCTCCCGATGTTGCCAGATGTCCCCCTGGGGGCCAGATTGCAGCCGTTGAGAAGCACAGCATTAGGGAGTAGTCACAGGACCCTAGTACTGAACCCAAGATTACTCTGCTGATGAGGCATTTGGCCACAAACCTGTCCCCTCCAGGCCTTTGCTGTACCCCGGTTCTCAAGGAGGGGGCCGACCACATAGCAGGATTTTTAGGCTCGGTAATTGAACTTTGAAAAGGTGTGTTTAGTAGTACAATATCACTTGCTATTTTGAAAAGTACTAAATATCGTTGGCAGAATACATACTATAGACAATAAAGTTAGAAAGGGTCTCAGGTGGGGTGGGTAAATGCCCTCAGGACGGCCTATCGAATATGGGGGGCAAGGTTTGTAGGTTTATCCTGAGAGGGCTGGGCATAAAACATGGACGCTGTCGTTCTGCTCACTGGTTCTCAGATCATTCATTCTAGCTACGTGGCTGTGGGGACAGGCTCTCTTCACCCTAGTGGCGAGACCTGTGGCTGGGGAGTGAATGTCATGTGGGGCCACTGGGGGCCATTCATTTCTCTCATGGCCTCCCCCCCGCCCCATGGATTTCCATGGAAGGCCCATCCCCAGTCCCCTCTACAGCTCAGGCCCTGCCCCCCAGTTGCATGCACACTCTCGGCTGTCAGTTCCGGGACACCTGGCTGGGACAGTGTGAGCCTGGAGCCCTGGGAGAGAGTGAGCCAGGAGTGGCTTATCCGCTCCATTGGAACGTGAAGCTCTGTCTCCAGACAGTGACGGGCCTAGCCCTGCAGCCTCAGGTTTGAGAGCATCTGGAGTTTTGGGAAGTTATGGCTCTGGGGTTGCCCTTGGCTTATATCTCAGTCACAAGGTATCTGTAAAACCTTTGAAACCTGGCTTTTCCTAAGCTGCCCCCCCTCCCCGTCCCTGCCACCAAGAGCCTTTTTTAAAATAGATTTTCTTCTCCTCGAAGCACAAGAATTTTATCATATGAAGTAACTGATGTTCATTAAAGGAGATAGGAAGGGGCACCTCCGTGGGCAGCCTGCTTCTCCCTCTCCCCCTCCCCTTGCTTGTGTTCCCTCTCTCGCTGTGTCTCTGTCAAATAAAGAAAATCTTAAAAAAAAATAAATAAAGGAGCTAGGAAAAATTCAGAAAGTACAAGGAAAAAAACTGTTCATCGTTCTACTAAACTAGAATAACGCAAATCATGCTTAACCTTTCCAGGTTTTTTAGTTTCTCTCTCTATATATATTTAAAATATTTTATTTATTTGAGAGAGAGAGAGAGAGAGAGAGAGCACAGGCAGGAGGAGCGGCAGGCAGAGGGAGAGGGAGCAGGGAGCCCGATGTGGGGCTCCATCCCAGGACCCCGGGATCATGACCTGAGCCAAAGGCAGACACTTAACCGACTGACCCACCCAGGCGCCCCAGCTACTGTAATGTTCTTTACCATCCCCCACTGTTGGACATTGAGCTTTACTCCCAGTTTCCCTCTTGTACCCAAACCTGTGAACACCCTTGAATGCACGTCCTTTTGTACGTATCTGATCATTTGTGGAGAAATCCCACCTAGTCGGGAAGTTGTCAGGCCATGATGCACATTGCTTATTTCTGTTTCAGAAAGGTGGTTTCAGTTTACCTTCCTTACCAGCAGTAATCCCCCACATACTCACCACACCGTGTTTCTTACTTTCTATAAAACAGTGGTCTTTGAGTTGTGCTGTGTTGGTATTGTTCCTGACGAATGCATCAGAAGAGGGGGGTGGGGGGATTACTTAGCAGTGAGCCATCTGCAGGCCTCTGTGGGGGTCTGGGTGCAGACAGAAGACCCGGGGCTTCTCGAGTGCTCGATGTCCTCTCAAGGTGTCTCCCTGTGGGTGTGTACGCCCCTCGGGCTGAGATCCAGACAGAGCTCAGTGCTCCTTCCCCGCCAGCCCTACTGGCCCGCAAGAGGGAGAGTGCACCTGGGCAGAACCCCAGGATGACCAGAAAATGTGTGCCACGTGGGTTTGCTTGGGAAAGCTCCTTGGCACTGAAAGTTCGCGCTCCCACACGTTATCACCTGTTAGAACAGTTTATTCCCCGGCACCCGGAGGGTAAAGAGATGGTGGCAGGAAAGATTTCAGAAAGGTGAACAAATCCGTGTTAGGGCTCGAGCCAGAAAGTCTGCCGGCAGGGCTGTGGTGCACCCTCCGGTCCTCTGGATTGCCGTGTTCCGTGGGAGCCCGGCCGTGCTCCCTCCACTGTAGTGCAGTCAGAGAGGAGGTGCATCCCGGGCCTGACAGGTGAGGGTTTTTTATTTCCCCCGACAGCGCACTTTTTGACCTCTATCTTCTTGCCAATGATTTTTTAAATCCTAAATGATTTGGCAATAATTGCTCCTCCTGGCGTGATTATTGCCCTTCACCGATAGTAAATCTGTGAAATCCCCAGGGGCCCCAGCGCATTTTGGTATGCGGAGCCCACAAGCTGGCCTGGACAGGCATCGCTGCCCCAGGCAGCTGCGTACCTTGCGCCCCCGGCACCCCTGCGCCCCCACAGCCCCACTCGCGGCTTCAGGGCGCTGCTTGGGCCGGGCGGCGGCTCATCGCACACAAGCACAGCTGCTGTTTCTCCAGAGTGCCCCCTCCGAGAGCCCAGGTCTCTTGCTTCCATCTTTGGGGGCCGCAGCAACCAATGTGCTTGCCCCCAAAGCCCTGGGGGGGCTCTGTTCTGAGGGGGAAGAATTTCTGCTGCCTTGGAAGTGCGTGGGCACATAATTTTCTATTCCCCACAAGCATGGAAGGCATCAGGCTTGACCTGCAATAACTGGAAGACCTGTTTCATTTTCAAGGAACTTCTAGCAAGATGGCCCCTGGAGCCTCAGGGGGCAGTGGACAGAATCCTAAGTTGGAGTGTTATGCATGTTCACTGGCCGACTTAAGGGTTTCGGGACAACTCCTTGAGAGGGCAAAACAGAGTCTCATACTGGGGCTTATGGCTGGTTCGGGCACCTGGGCTGAGCATCCCCCCTGCTCCAGCCCCCTCCTCCTGGCCGAGGTGTGTGGTGGCCTGGTTGACCCCGGCTTGCAGGATCACCTGTGGGTACAACAGGCTTTGCTGCTCTTCCCCCGTCAAGTCCAGATGCATGCATTGCCACTGGCTGTTTCTTCTTTTGTGATTGATGATTTCCCCAGAGCTGCGTGGGAGCTTGACGGACACACGAATTACACCCATTTGGGTTTGGCCGTGTTCTCCCCAGCATCAGTCATTCTAGAAAAAATTTACAATTTTTACCATATCTGGGTACTTGCCACAGGCACTTTTATTTACTTCATTTTTCTTTAAATCAATTTATTTTTAAAAACTTATATAATTAAAAAAAAATTTTTTTTAAAGAGGCTCCATGCCCAGTGAGGAGCCCAACACAGGGCTTGGACTCATGACCCTGAGATCAAGACCTGAACGCTTAACTGAGCCTCCCAGGAGCCCCTAAATAAATGTATTTTATTTTTAAAATTTATTTATTTTTAAAGACTTATTTATTAGAGAGCGAGCAGAGTCAGGGGAAGGGTAAAGGGGGAGAATCTTCAAGCAGACTCCCGCTGAGCGGGGAGCCCGACGTGGGGCTCAATCCCAGGACCCTGAGATCATGACCTGAGCTGAAACCAAGAGTTGGACGCTTAACCAACAGAGCCACCCAGGTGCCCCTAGATAAATGTATTTTAAAAGGAACTTTGATCACTCCTATAAATGGAAAACCAGAATCATTTACCATAGATTGCTCAAAAAATAAATGCAAACTAGTTACATTAAAATGCATGTCCTTGTTCTACCTAAAATCAAATAGTGTGTCACCCGTATGACTTTGGGAAGTGGGGGATTCGAGACAGGATCTGAGGCCATTAGTGAAGCGTATAAAGTTTAGGATATTCACTGGAAGAAATGCAGTTTCAAGTTCTTCATGCATCTTGCGGGGTGGGAGGGGGGCTGTAGCCACTCACCTTTGGCACAGTTCTTAGTGCTGGTGGTCATTGTCCATGTCCCAAGCTTCCTCCTGGGGCCAGCATCTGCCTGTGGCTTCACTGACGAAGCCTCCTTCAGCCTCTGCTTGAATATGATCAAGTGACAGGGGCTCAGTACCTGCGAGACAGCCTGAGCCGGTTGTTAAAAGAGCCTCCTGTGCGCCCGGAATTACCTCCCTGGCCTCCAGAGTGGCACCAGCTCAGTCTTTGGCCTTTTCCACAAGCTCCTCATGATTCCTCCAGCTATTTGAATGCCTGTTCAGATGTTTTCAAGGGCAGTTGCTTCAGGCTCATTAGCCTGTACTTTGTGGAATTCACTGTATGGCTTGCCTTGGTGAATGATGGCAGATGGGTTGTTAGTGCACATGTGGTGTCCCCTTGCTGGGAATGCCTTCACCCCTTTCCCTACCTCCTAACCTGGTTGGCCTCTTTTGCTCTTCAGATCAAAGCTCAAAACTTTACCTCCTCCAGGAAGCCTTTCCTGACCACCACCCCCTCACAGCCTCCTGTACTTGTTCATAGGTCTTGGCTATGTATTTGTGAAATAACCTAGTGAACATCTGTCATCATTTTGACTTTCCTTGATTTTGGCTTGTGGGTTCATTCATTGGTTTGCCATACCTGGCCATCTGGATTCCAGAGAGGAGACTTGTGGAGTAACTGTTGGTTTTGAAGCTTCTGTTCTGGCAGCATCAGGACACCTGCCTTGTCACAGGAGTCTGGTTTCTCAGGCCTGTCTGGCCTCCAGCCACATAAATTCTTGACTGGACTTGAGAACAGATCTAGGAACATGTTTCTAGATGTCTGAGGCGTTGGACTGATTTCTTCCACGTCTTCTCCTGAAAATATTTTGAAGCTTTTAATCAGAGTTCTGTGGTAGTTGAGTGAGGGAAGCTGCTCTTTTTTCTTCAAAAATACATTTATTTATGTAAGAAAGTATGAATCAATTTGAACAAGAGTATTAATAATACATATTGATATTGGCAAAAGGAAGCCCACTAATGGCTAAAGTTCAGGCAACACTGACGTAGACTCTACCTTGGTGACCAGTGAAGAGTCCCGTTGGCTTTGCCTCCTACCTGTCTCCAGACGTGGACAGCCATGCCTTCATCTCGAATACCGGTCCCCTCAACAGGCTTTTGTTGGTCATCAGAGAAGTGCCAGCATCAGCATACATCCCTGCCTGTGGGAGCTCACACGTTGCTGGAAGAGAGAGATAACCAGTACAATGCAGTAGGGGACGTGCAGTGCAGGGTGGTAATCCAAGGGCTTCAGGAGGGCCTTGGAACCCAGATGGGTTCAAAGGTGGTGGTCTTGAAAGCCTGTTGGGGGTTGGCCAGTAGACGAAGGGGGCTAAGCGGGCAGAAAGGTCAACACGTGCCATGGGTCACCTTCTCTCTTTTCCTCTGTGCAGATCCATATTTCCAGTTAGTACTCTTTTCCTTTCACCTGAGAGACTTCCTTTTACATTTCTTTTGTATGGATCTGTTGGCGATGCTGTCTTTTAGCTTAAGACATCTGAAAATATATTTCACCTTTGTTTTTGAAAGATACTTTTGCTGGGTATAGAATTCTAGGTTGGCATTTCCCTCTCTCTCAGTGCTTTAAAGATGGTGGCCCACCGGCTACTCACCTGCACTGTTTTCACTGGGAAATCTCATATCTTATCTTTTTCAGTATGTAACATGCTTTTTTTTTTTCTCCAGCCGTTTTTAAGATTTTCACCTTGTCACTGACTTTGAGCAATTTGATTATGTTGTGTCTTAATGTAATTTTCTTCATTTTTCTTGTGTTTGGTGTTGATTGGGATCTCGGATCTGTGGATTTATGAGTTTTATTGTGCTTGGGAATTTTTTGGCCATTAGGAGAAAGTCAAATATTGTTTCCGTCACCCCCTCTCATCTCGCCATCAGGGATTCCAGTTACACGTATATCAGGCCCTTTGAAGTCACGTCATAGTTTGATGATGCTCTGTTCACTTTTTTTAAAGATTTTATTTATTTGAGAGAGAGAGAGAGAGAGAGCATGCCCGGAGCAGAGGGGCAGAGGGGCAGAGGGAGAGAGAGAAGAGAAGTAGACTGCCTGCTGAGCAGGGAGCCCAATGCAGGTCTCCATCCTAGGACCCTGGGATCATGACCCGAGCTGAAAGACGCTTAACCAACTGAACCACCCAGGTGCCCTGCTCTGTTCATTTTTGTTAAATTAGTTTTTCCTCTCGGTTTCATTTTGGATGGTTTCTATTACTGTATCTTCAAGTTCATTAATCTTTTCTTCTGCATTGTATAATCCAGTATTGATTTCATCCAAGGGGTTTTCCGTTCCAGACACAACGTATCTTAGATGCTACCTATGTAAATAAAATGTAAACGTTATTTAGTACTGCTCATTCGCCATTAGTTATAAATATCAGTAAGTTGCACATTTACTAGTAATCAAAAATAAAAGCAGTTCTCCATCGGAAAAAAATCCGGTGTAGTTGCCATCTCTAGAACTTCGATTGGGATCTTTTCTTTTATCTTCCATGTCCCTACTTAACTTTTGGAGCATGTGGAAGATAGTTGTGGTAACTAATTTAATGTCCTTGTCTGCTAATTCTCACATTTGTGTAGTTCTGGGTCAGTTTAGACTGATTTTTTTTTCTTCTGCTCATTATGTGTGATATTTGTCTTCTTTGCATGTCTGATCACTTTTTTAAAGTGGTTGCCAGATGTTGTGAATTTTACTTTTTTTGGGTGCTGGATATTTTCGTATGCCTATAAATATTTTTGCACTTTGTTCTGGGATGCAGTTAAACAGCTTGGAAACAGTTTGATCCTTCCAGAGCTTGCTTTTAAGATTTGGGAGGCAGCACCAGAGCAGGTTTTGGTCTAAGGCTAATTACTCCCCACTACCGAGGCAAGATGCTTCTGAGAACGCTACCCAGTGCCCTGTGAATTATGAGATTTTCCAGTCTGGCTGGTGGGAACAGGCACTATTCCCAACCCCGTGTGAGGTCCGGGCAGTGTTTTCTTTCATTTTTCAGTGTGATTTTTTCCCTGGCCTCGGGTGGTTTCCTCACTCACGTGTGCTGATCAGCAGTCTATAGAATGCTGCCTCATTCAGAGGGACCTTCTGCAGATCTGCGCCCTTCCTCTCTCTCTGGGTAGCCCCCTCCTCTCTGATACTCTGTCCTGGGAACTTCAGCTGCCTTGGTCTCCCAGCCCCTGGCTCTGTCCCTCAATTCCGGGAGTTTGCCAGGCTCCGTGTGGTCCTGCCTCCCTGCACCCACAGTCTGGAAACTGGAGGCACTCAAGGGGCTCACCTCATATGTTTCCTGTGTCCCAAATCATTGTTCTTCACTTTTTGATGTCCAGTGCAGTGACTCGAAAACTGTTGTTTCATTTGGTTGTCTGGTTTTCTAGTTGTTTCAGGTGGGAGAGTATATCCCACAGGATGCTTTTTGAAATGACAACCAGGCTGCAAGCATTTCCTCTGTGTATGTGTGTGTGTGTGTATTTTTGTTTGCACGTTATTTTGGTTTTTATAGGTTAATATCTTCATTATTGAAAGCAAAACCTCCTCAACTGTGAGCTACAAAGATTTGCCAGAAATTTAGTTAGTTTTCACAGAACTAGCGGTTGGCTCCTGGTTACAGAGTATTTAGCTGCAGGTAAAATCGAGCCTGTGTTTGAGTAGAGGCAAGATGGGGTCAGCCTCCCCACACATCCCTGTGACACCATATCACTTTGACACCAGCTGATTGATTTCACATTGCCCACATATGCACTGTTAGGGCCACTCGGCTCTTGGGCAGGGGGGTGGAGGGGTGCAGCAGGAGATATATTCAAAGTGGGTTGACTAATTTAATCAATATGATGACAATATTGCCTTGTTTAATTTGTATGATGGTGGTTTTAAACATCAAATCAAGCAGTTGATGATGTCAAAAAAGATGAGGGAGCACAGAATAAACTGTCCTGACATCGCTTCTGAGCTCATGTCCCTGCCCGGCAGGCCATCATGATTGGAGATGACATCGTGGGAGATATTGGCGGTGCCCAGCGGTGTGGAATGAGAGCCCTGCAGGTGCGGACAGGAAAGTTCAGGTGAGTGCCCCGCACGTGGTCAAGTTCACCTGCCTGCCTTCCTCTGTGGATTCCTGGGGTATCCATGTTTTTGTTTTGTTTTCTTCCCCAAAATAAAGGGGGTTGTTCTTTTAAAAAAGCATGGTATATGGACATCTGCTGACCTCTTTGTCCTCTAAGGACAGGCCTCGCTGACCTTTTCATCACAAAGAGTGGTCAGGTAAAGCCGCTTTTGATACAGGGTCCAAGATTCAAAACTGGGATTTGGATGGGGTGGAGTGTGGAGACGAGAGAGCAAGGGCTCCAGCTGTCCCAGGCCATAGCAGGTTAGGCTGAATTTGGGCCGTGCTCCATTGGGCAAGGTGGCCAGAGCCTTCCCTGCCCATGGAGCTTCCAGCTTGTGGGCACTTGGCTCCTCCGGGTCACCCTCCTTCTTCTGCCCTGCCTTCTCTGTTTGTGGGGGACAGAGAACCCAGGGACGGCAGGCCTTCAGCAAGGGTGAGATGACGTGATGGCGTCCATGATAGCATCTCCCTTCCGGGGACAGCCTCCTGGCTTCTACGGAGGCTGGGTTCTGTGCGCCTGACAGCAAGTGGGGGACTCTCTGCTGCTGGTCACTCTCTGGAGCCGCACTGTTGAGTACGGTGGTCACAGGCTGCCTTGAACTGTGGCTGCTGTCAGTCGGATGTGCTGGGAGGACAAAATACAGATTTCAAAGACTGAAGGGGAGAGAAAAAACGTGAAAAAGCTCACTTGTCACCTTTTCTACCGATAACATGCTCAGAGGCTGGTATCTTATGTTAATTTCACCTGCTTGTTTTTATTTTTGTCAGTGTAGCTGCTAGAAAGTTCTTGCTTGCTTCCCTGGCTCACATCAGGGCTCAGTGCATTTCTGTTGGGCGCGGGGGCCCCTGCACCTCCCCCTTTCCCCTGCAGATGGCACTCGTGACACACAGACCCCAAAGGACAGCCCTGGAGAAACCATGTGCTCTGCGGGCCCCCGTGGGGCTGGGAAGCCACAGAGGCCTCCATGGTACCCTGCACGGGGACCACTTCGTGGTGTTCTCTGTGGTTCTCCCGTGTGGGTCAGCTTCCCTCCAAAACGCAGTCGGGTCTTCCTGAGCTGACCTTTATCTAACTAGAGTTACTGCATGTTTCACCAAGCACAGCTGGTTCTTCCTGGTGGCCCTGCGTCCTCCGTGCTATGAACACACCCCACTCTTCCCCTTCCCTGGCAGGGACACTTGGGTGGGTCCCGGTTTGGCCATTCTTTGAAGTGCCGCCAGGAACACCTGATCCATGTTTCCTGGGCATGTGGGCATGAGTCCTCGTAGGGTAGGTCTGCTTAAGATGGAATTGCTGGGTCATGGGGAATGCACATGGTCAACTTTACCAGGTAATGCCAGACTTCCACACTGGTGGTGTGGGTTTATGCTCCGCCTGCAGTGGGCAGGACCCCACTTGCTTCCAGCCTCTTTCCCACTTGGCTGTTTTGAGGGGGAAGCCTGTGTTCTTGCTAGTTTACGGACTTAGGGGCCTCAGGGGCAGTGTCGGCACCCAGCAGTCCAGTCCACCCGGATGTTGGGCCCCCTAGGGCAATGGGGAGGGACCCACAGGGGCCTCGGGTGAGAAGGCATGGGAGAGGCAGAGGTGGGCATGGGTGGTGAGGTCAATGTCTATGAGGGTGGGAGGGGCGGGGGGCAGACACGCCCCTCTTGGCCCTGCCCTCTGGCTGTGCCTGGGTTGGACTTCCTCCACACCTGCTCGGTTTACCTGCTCTTTGATTGGCTGGTGGTGGAGGGACAGTGCCTGGCCCCTCATTTTAGTGCATGTATGCCCAGTAGGGGTGATGTTGCCCCCAAGGGGGTCAGAATTCCTCTTAAGGGTGAAAAAACTTAGAAGTACCATGGTTGGGACCTTCTGAAGGGCCATAGTACATAAACAGGGTGGGGTGGTGGGCACCTTTTGTTTCTGCCTGTGCCAAGTGTGATTCTTGTGTTCCTTTAGGGTCACCCTTATGCCCCCAGCCCCCCAAAGGCACAGGCCTGGGCACGGGACTCAGGCTTAGCCAGTCTGAAGCCTGCAGAGCTCCTGGCCACAGTTGATGGGATTGTGATCTGAGTCAGGCTGGTGAGTTAGCCTAGGATTTTCCAGAACCCCTAGGAAAATGGCCAGTGAAGTATGAGCCAAGAAGTTCCAGTGGCCATTTTTGGTACTCCAGAGAGAACCCTGATCAAGGATGAAGTTAACAGTCAAGAAAGCAGAGTCTAGAGACGGGGAGAGAGAAATTTCAGTGACATCGTTGGAGCATCTGGATCTAGCTCTGCCTGAAGCTGATCCCTCCTCTGGCCTTTTTGGTAAAGTGGGCCATTAAATTAGGATTTTTATGAGCAACAACAGCAAGGAGCACGGTGGTACCTCAGCATCGGTGCATACAGCTCTGTGGTCTCCCTGGCTGGTTAGCCATGTGGGCTTCTTTCTGATGTATGCCCATTGGGGAGCCTGCCCCAGGGCTTCCCTGTCTTTACGTGCCGATGATGTCCCCATGCTGCCCTTTTCAAGGGGCAGATAGAGACCTCCACAGTGGCCTTTAGCTCACGCCACTGCTGGCTTTCTCCCTGCTATAGAAAGTTCTGGAAAGAACCTCATTTAACCTCAGAGGAAACTGCCTACAAAGGTTTGCCAGAGCTGTCTCAACATAGAACGAGCTGCCTGGAGAGGGGGGTGTCCTCATCACTAGAGATGACCTGCAGAGGCTGGTGGACCTCCTTCTGGGGAGGCTGAAGAAGGGGCAGCAGCAACATGTGGCGAAATGAAGCCTCAAACTCATCCTGAGGCTGCTGATGTTGGATCAGGTCTTTTCTGTGCCTCTGGTCCCTGGGACGAGCCCAGGAGGCTGGTCCTGTTTCCCTGCTGCCAGACGCAGAGGTTTCAGTGCCACATTCCCATTTGCGGAGGTGGAAGCTGAGGCCCTGTCATTCAAGCCTCACATTCCACCTGGTCTGTTACCTCCTGCTCTAGGTCCAGGGCCGTTGTCACCAGAGCTGGAGCCTGGCCGTGGAAAACCACAGGTAGAGATGGAGCCAGGCATATAGACATCCAAGTAGCGAAGAGACTGGAAGGAAGGACATCTGATTGTTACAGATGATGTAGTTAAGTGTCTTCTCAATATTCTATGATGAGACTCCAAACGAGTTCTTTTTTTTTAAATATTTTATTTATTTATTTAACAGAGAGAGACACAGTGAGAGAGGGAACACAAGCAGGGGGAGTGGGAGAGGGAGAAGCAGGCTTCCCGCGGAGCAGGGAGCCCAGTGCGGGGCTCGATCCCAGGAACCCGGGATCATGACCTGAGCCGAAGGCAGACGCTTAACGACTGAGCCACCCAGGCGCCCCGAGAGTTACTTTATAAAGTACACTTGTGCCCCCCACCCATAGGTTTGTGAATTTGGAAGATTCAAAAAAGAAAACCACCTAAAAGTACAACTTCAGGGGCACCTGGGTGACTCAGTCGGTTAAGTGTCCGACTCTTGATTTTGGCCTCAGGTCATGATCTCCGGATCATGAGATCGAACCCCCTGTTGGGCTCCGCACTGAGCGTGGAGCCTGCTTAGGATTCTCTTTCCCTCTTGCCCCTCCTCCCCCTGCTGCTCGCACTCGCACGTGCTCTCTCTCTCGCTCTCAAAGAAATTAAAAAAAAATAAAGTACAGCTTCATTAGTTCACAAACAGAAACCAACCCAAGTACCCCAATATCCTCAAGCCTGCGTGCAGCTCTACCCTGACCCCTGGTGCCCAGAGAGGACCCCTCCTCACTCACAAGACTAAATCACTGAAAATAGGTCTCTTCATGATGGAAGTCTCCCACCCCCCAGCCTGGCTGCCCCGGTGACGGCTCACCCAGCTCCTTCTGCCTCCCCTTACGACGTGACACAGCCAAGGTGCATTCTGCACCCTCCGAGGTGTTTCATCCAGAAGGGATCAGGGCAAGGGGCTCCGGTCCCTGTGGCAGTGAAACCAGTGCTTTCTCTGGGCTGGGTTATCCCTGCCCTTGAGACGGCCCCTCCGTAGACCCCAGAATGGGGTGGGGGGGGGTTGGCGTGTCACCAGCAGAGGGGCCTGAGCCAGCCCTAGCTGGAGAGGGGACGTCGGAGGTCTGTCTCGAGCTCTCCTAGCTGAAGGGCCAAGCCAGCCCAGCTGTGTCATATGAAGCCAGTGCCCTGTGTCATCTAAGAGGGTTGGGGTCACCATGAAGACCTACTGCTCCCTGAGCAGGACCCCGGTGCAAGATGGAAAAAAGACGGTGCAGCCTGGCCTTCTCTGTGTTCTCCAGGTTCACCCCTGTGCTCTTCCTTCCTGTTCTCACACCCTGCCCATCCCGTCTGCCCTGGGCGACGTGCCTCCTCCCAGATCTGGTAGGGTCAGCTTTCATTTTCCCTTTCTCCCTGCACTGCCTGCTGCTGGGGCCGCTAGAGGGCGCCGTGCTGCCGGTCCGGGGAGGGGCCGGATGCACACCCACTCACACGTGACATCCCTGTCCCACACACTCACACTCAGGTCCCACACCCTCACGCATACATACCCAGGCCACACGCACTCACACATATCCCCACCCGGGCTCCCCCCACTCATACACTCACACCCAGGCCCCCTCAGATTGCACACAGGGGCCTGCTGGCCACGCCCACTTGCATGCCCCCTTCTCCTCCCAAGCTGCTAGGACTGGGGCGGCAGGCCTGGGGTCCTGTCCTCCCTCCGGGCCCTCGCCCTCCTCTGCTGCCCTCCAAGGCCTGGAAAACATGGAGGTGCTGGGTCTCGGGGTTTTGCTGCCAGCTGGGGCCCCAGGAGTTAAAGCAGGTGGAGCAGCCTCGCGTCAGCTCACCAGCCCTTTTTCTTTTTGCCATCTCGCACCTTCTCAGGGGAGAGGAGCCTGAGACCTGCGAGTGCTCTGAGCTCGGGGGCCTCCCAGCCTAACCTGCAAGCACAGTAGAGGCCGGGTCTCCACTTGAGGAGGCAGCCCTCCAGCCCCTTGTGCCCTGTCCCACCTCCAGGCCTTCGTTCACGCTGTGCCTGCCAGCTGTTCCGCCGCCCCTTCCTCAGCTTGCCTGAATCCTGCTGTCTTCCCGCCCTTCCCTAATGAAGGAATTCCCAGAGTCCTCCCGGACTGAAGCGTCCTGAGGGGACCTCCCGGCTGCATATGGAGCGCTGAGAGGAGCAGAGGGGCCATCTCAAGGGCAGGGGTAACTGTGGCCAGCAGAAGCCTGTGACAGATCCCACGCCAGGGCCCTTTCTGCTGTTCCCCAGACACACCTCACCTCCAGGAGAATTACCTGGCACGCCCTCGACTTCCCACAGCCTTCTTATTTTCCAAGCCATTTTTGAGATTTCCAGAATAGAAAAAAATTGCATGTACCCATCCCCCCAGGCCGGACCTGGCCAGGCTTCACCCGTTGGTTCCTGATGTCCTTTATAGCGAGGAGCATCCAGTCTGGGGGCAGGCAGCTCCATGGGCCTGTCTGTAGACTGCTTCATCGGTCTGGGGCACTTCGCCGGCCTGACCTCAGCTCTCAGGACACTGACACTTTAGGATGTGGACATGCGCTTTACCTGACGTTTCCTCGTGATGTGACCTGGGTTATGCACTTTGCCAGAATGTCACAGAAGTGGTGCTCTGTGCTTCTCAGGGCGTCCTATCAGGAGGTGCGGGATGTCCATTTGCCCCAATATTGGTGGTGGTAACGCCGATTGATTAAGATGGTGACTGTCATAAAATCGTGCAAACAAACGTACGGGCTTTCTTCTCTTTGTGACTTATGACCACTTGTGGGGAGATACATGGGGACTGTGTGAAATCCCTCTCCTCACCCTGCTTCTGTCTGTTGGCTCCAATGTCTGTTGCTGCTTCTTCTATTATGTTTCTATGATGGTTGCCAAAGTCATTCCATCTTTTCATTCTTACATTTGTTGTTGGCATTCTACCGTAAAGAAGAATGTTTTCTTCTCCCCATTCCCTTACTTAAACCAGTGTGGACGTATGGAATTCTATTTAATTCAATGGGTTACGATCTGTTACTATCAGAATTTATTTTGAGGCTCACATGGTCCCCGATGTGGCTAGTGGCAGCCCTTTCCAGCCGGCTGTGTGGCCTTTTGACCCATCGCCACCATTCTCTGAGCCCTTCCTTAATTTTCTGGCACAAAATAATATTCTGTCTTTGCCTCAGCCCTGGAGCCAGCCATTTCTCAAGAAGCCCTGGTTCCTTTTAGTGGAAAGTGATGTTTGGAATGGAACCCCAGCGCACTAGAAACTCTTCCCATGCCTCTGGGTATCACTGCTCTCTGACCCTCTCCGTGGACAGAGGTGGGACACGTACGCATGGGTGTACACGTGCATTCACACGTCCATCTGCCAGAACCTCTGTATCCGTATCTGTCGAAGACAGCACATTCCCCGCAGCACCTCTGATTCCAGGCCAACACCGCAGGCTTCAGCCCAGCCTTATGCCTTTGCAGATTTGTACCTTCCTTTTCCTACGGGGAGAAACCTGGTTTACATTATTCTCTCTCCATTTGCGTATTTGCTCAGTCCCCTTGAATATAGCCTGCCTGACCCTGCTGGGCTGCTGAGTGCTGTTCCTAACCTCGACTGCCATCCCACCCACCGCCCCAGAGCCTCCTGATGGAGGGCCCTGGCCCCCTTCCCAGGCCTGGGTGCCACGGGCTACCCTCCCACAAGGAAGGAGGGAAGACACCAGACATTGGCCACCTCGCCTGCCTCCCTGCTCTCTCCCACCCTGCTTCTTGAGCGAAGGGATGGGTCTTTGCCCGTTTTGCTTTCCCCACAATGCCTTGCACGTGGTGGGCGCTCAGCATTTGTTAAACTGAGTGGGAGAGCGGCCCTTCAGCTTCCCAGCCACTTTCACGTTGGTGGCCCCCTTCCAGCCTCGTGGTAGGCATTTGAGAACGTACCGTTTTCTGGAGAAGGAGCTGACTCCCCCAGGGTCCCCCCGGCTAGTAAGGCGGCTCCTGGGAAGTTGCCAGCATGTCTGTCCCAGCTGTCCCTGTGCCTGGATGAAAGCCTAGCCATGTTGCATGCCTGTTTGTATGGGAGGAGCGACCCTTTGTTGCTGGCTCCCGGGCACTCACCTGGGCTGGTGCTACTGCGGCAGGGCATGTCCTCCCCAGACAGAGAGGAGCCTCAGGCTCACATCCTGGCTCTGCCACTTTCCAGCTGGAAGAGCACTGAGCCTCAGGTTTCTCATCTGTAAAATGGGGATGGCGGGGGGAATATTCCTTTGTATCCTGAGCAGCTTTGGTACAGCAGGAGCTCAATAAATACACAACTACAGGAGAGAGATCAGTGAGATACCTTGTCTGCCCATCACAGCAGGGCCCGAGGCTGCTGGCCTGACCCTCTACATGCCTGGGGCATCCCTGAGGGCAGGCTCAGCCAGGCCCCCACTTCTGGGTACAATCACAGGGGTCATGCCCCGGGATAGTCGTGGCACCACTTTGAAAATTCGCCCCTAGAGACCGTGACCTCCGATTTCCAAAACATTCTCACAGACCGGCTCCTGGCCTTCCCTTTGTGTGGGGGAGGGTTGGCAGTGCTCAGGCGTTTCTGTCCTCGGGCAGGGCGAGGAAGAAGTCCAGGTACGGCCACGCTGATTTCTCCTGCTGCTCCTAGCCTTGTGGCAGGCAGGCAGAGCTTGGCATGGCTCACCACAGGGCCAGCCTCACCCCGAAGGAAAGGGGCTTGATTGGAGACGTTAGCTTTTCTTTGAAGAGGGTGCAGTTGGCTGTACCCCAGCTTACTGTGCGGGCAGGAGCAGGTGGCTGCTCCCAGCCTCGCTGACCCCCATGCAGGGAGATGGACCCCGCTTTTGCCTCGGCTGCCTGCTCCTGCCACCCAGAGTGCATCTGGAACGCAGCTCGGCTTTGCAAGCACCTGCTGTGTGCTCAGCAGTGCGTGGGGAGAAGAGTCCCCAGTCCAGTGCAGGGCACGGAATGTGTTTCCGGGGGGTGGGGGGGATGGCTGCTGGGGGCTCAGAGAGGCCTCTGTGAGATGCAGAATGCAGGGGGATGAGGTGT
This sequence comes from Eumetopias jubatus, assembly GCF_037043125.1. Taxonomy (NCBI): domain Eukaryota; kingdom Metazoa; phylum Chordata; class Mammalia; order Carnivora; family Otariidae; genus Eumetopias; species Eumetopias jubatus. The sequence continues at coordinate 8,072,051 of NW_028274823.1, read as the reverse complement.
GTAGGGTGAGGGTGGCAGCACAGGGGGTCACCTGGACAGCGGAGACTGGGTTGTTGGCCCTGCTTCATGTCCTACCCATAGTAGGCGCAGGGCCGGACACGCTGCAGGCTCTGCATGACAGAGTTCGGGGACCGGGGCTGAGGACCCAAGGGGGCCTGGGGTGGGAGCTTGGGGATGGTGCGCTGGCTGGAGCAGAGCCCTTTGCTGCGGCAGGATTCCTGTAAAGGCCCCAAAACATGACTGAGGGGTGGTGGGCTGTAGGAGAAGGCCCCAAGTTTCAGGAGCAGACGCCCCTTACGGGGCCAGCTGGATGGCCACTGCTTGGGGATTTGTGTTGCTGTCTTCCCCCCGTGCTGGGGAGCTCAGCACCTGGAGACAGGCGCTGGGTCGGCCTGGGTCTCACCACAGCATCTAGCGTTTTTTTCCATGGTTTCTGGCTCGGTCTGACCCAGGGCTGGGAAGAGCTCATTGATCCACCTGTAAACATAGCATTGAGGCCTTGGAAATACTTCCAAATAAAGACTTTAATGGAATCTGAGTGTTTCTCCTGTGCCCTGGTCTCTGGAGCTTAGTGGGTAAGCACGCAGGTTCTGGGACCCGCTGCCTGGGTGTGAATCCCAGCTCAGCTGTTTGGCCTTGGGCTGGTTCCTTAACCACTCTGGGCATTAGCTTCCACACTGTGGGTGGTGGAGTAATGTACCTTCTTCCTAAGGTTGTTGGGAAAACACAGATCATGACAGCAACAGACTGTCATGGGACCTCCTGTGCCAGAGATTATTCCATTAGTTCATTTACCCTCAAAGCAGCTGTATGGGATGGTTAACTATTATTATTTCCGAGAGGTTGAATGACTCGCCTGGGGTCACAGAGCTGGTGAGAGCTGGCCTTTGAACCCAGGTTCCGGCATGAGCAGTGTTACCTGTGATTACTGTCGCTCTATTTGTTTCTGCACTGTTTTAAGTTAGCCTGGTGGATTTTTAAATCGAGTCAGCCATCAGGGACATGTGCTGTGAAGTCCTGCTAGGCGGGGGCTGGTGCCGGGAGGAGCCACTCACAGCGGCCAAGGAGCTCCGAGCCGCAGGGCAGAGAGAATATGGGCTCAAGGTCCTCGGGCTGGGGGCCCCAAGCCTCAGTTCTGCTCTGGCCCCTCGGAAATTAGCGGGACCCAGGTGGGGCTTCCAGACCCTACCCCTGATTCAGCCAGAGCGGCTCTCCTGTCTGTATCAGGCTTCTTTGTGAATTCCTACTGTCCTAGCCCCAAGTGCCCCAGCAGGTTCTGCTGCTTCTTAGAGAAGCACTGATCTTCAGATCCCGTCCCCACTCCACCTGCCCTTTTACAGGTGCGGAGCCTGAGACAGGCCAGGAGTTGAGCCGGGGGCCGGCAGGGCCCTGGCCCCAGGGCCCCCACTGTGTCCTTCCATCCTCGCCTGTGCATGCAGCCCCAGCTCAGAGCTGAATGGGCCTGGCCGTCCTTGGGCTCCCTCCCCAGCATTCCACCTGGAGGTCTCATGGGTCCCAAGGATACTGTCTGTGTCTGGGGGCCGGCAGGATCCAGATGGCCTGTGGAAGTTATCGCTGGTTTTGTTCTGGCCATAGTCAGCCAGGAGGGAGAAGAGGGGATTAACCTGTTTGGAACCTGCCAGTAAAGGGGAAGCACCAGTGTCTTCATATAAAATAGCTTAAGGATATTTTATTTTCATTGGGGGGTACAGAGAGAGAAGGAGAGAGAGACTCTTAAGCAGGTTTCAAACCCAGTGTGGACCCGGACTCCGGGCTCAATCCCACCACCGTGACATCGTGACCTGAGCCGAACTCAAGAGTTGGCTGCTTAACCGGCTGAGCCACCCAGGCGCCCCACCATATAAAATAGCTTTTTTTTTTTTTTTTAGGTTTTATTTATGTATTTAAGAACGAGAGAGGAGGGAGGGAGAGAGAAAACGAGCAATGAGCAGGAGGAGGGGCAGAGGGAAAGGGACAAGCAGACTCCCTTCTGAGCAGCAAGCCCAGCTCCAGGGCTTGATCCCAGGACCCTGAGATCATGACCTGAGCCGAAGTGAGGAAGTGAGCCAACTGAGCCACCCAGGTGTCCCCTTATGCAAAATAGTTTAAAATAAACTCCTGCCCTGCCTCACCACATGCCGGGATGGAAGCTCACCAGTGCCTCCTAGTGTCCTAGATCCTCTCTGCAGGCCTGAGAAGACCCCCCCCCCCCACCCTTGCTCCCAGACCTGGGAGCGGTGGGCACAATGTGCGGGCAGGCCAAGGGACCCCGGGGCCCCAGGGAACCCAGCTGGCATGTCCTGGAACCAAAGTAGAAGTCTCTGGAGGTTCTGCGAGCCAAGGCCTGGGGAGGCTCAGGGTTTTAGGGCCACTGTGGAAGGGACCCTCTGAAGGCAGGCAGGAAGCAGGACAGGCCCACATTTGGCAGAAGACATTGGGAATCTGAGTTATTTAAGAACAAATCTTTGCTGCAGCTCCGAGCCCGGGAGAGTTGGGTCAGATCCGGCAGGGATTGGTTTGGACGGTGGCTCTTGACGGGCTGTGTCGGAAGCTGTCAGTAGTCCTTTAGCTGCTGGGAGATGGATGGACTGGGCCGTGAGTGGCTGGGGGCCTGGACTGTGCCTCCTGGCTCTCCTGTGGGCCACCAGTTGGTGCCTTGGGCCTCCGATCTCTCAGGTAATGACAAGAGTAGCCGTCTTTCTGGAATAATCCAGCATTTACCAGGTGCTGGCCGTGGCACTTGTTCTCCTTTGTGCAACCAGCCTGTAGGTTAAACACAGTTTTCTGGGTTTTATTTTTTTTTTTAAGATTGTATTTATTTGACGGGGAGAGACACAGCGAGAGAGAGAACATAAGCAGGGGGAGTGGGAGAGGGAGAAGCAGGCTTCCTGCGGAGCAGGGAGCCCGATGCTGGGCTCGATCCCAGGACCCTGGGATCATGACCTGAGCCGAAGCAGATGCTTAACGACTGAGCCACCCAGATGCCTCTAGTTTTCTGGGTTTTCAATGAGAAACTTGAGCATCAGAGATAGTAGCAGCCTGGGAGTCAAACCAGGTGTGTCTGACCCCAGAGCCTCTATTTGCAATCCCTGCTGAGTGTGTCCAGACTCAGTTTCCCCACCTGCTCTTTCTGCCCTCCGGCTGGCTGAGACAGGTCCCGGGAACACGGAGCTTGGGGATATTGTGGGGGCCTAGGAGCACGTTGGGGTGTCAGAGCTCAGGCCACGTGGTGAGGCTCTTCATTGTTGCCGCAAGTGGGGACCCAGGCTGGAGGCCCGAATCGGGGTCGCAGAGAGGGGACTGTAGGCACACGGTCGGGAGCAGACTGTGCAGGCAGGCGAGGTGGGAAGGCGGGGCCCCCTGGAGCACCTTCTGCCAGCCTGCCCAGCCGCAGGCCAGAAGAGGACAGCGGTGGTGGGAGCCCAGAGCTTCCCTGAGCTCTTGCACAGGGCCATCGAGACGCTACCTACAGGCTACGCCCATTGTAGACCACGGCGGGGCCTTACGTCACGCATCCCACTGTCCCCACTCTCCAGAGGAGGCATGTGGAGGCCAGAGAGCCAGGGGGCCAGCGTAGGGCCGGCCCTAGGAGCCGGGCTCCCCATTTCCTGCCCCTGTGGCTCCCCGTTCTGTGCCTCCCACCTTGGGGGTGGGCCTTGGAGAGAGCAGCCAGGTGTGAGTAAGGTAGGCTGCATTGTTCTGAACAAAAGCTGCTGGGCCTCTTTTGCCCAGGTACGTGTGTGTGGGTTTATACCCCAAACATGTGCCGCCGCAGAACGGAGACAGGGCTGCAGGCAGGGCTCAGATGTGGGGCTGTGGCCCAGGTGACGAAAGCACCCTCTTAGGACCTGGGAAGGTCCTGGACCTCTGCTATGACGAGCCCTCTGGTGGGCACTGCCATTCCAATTCCCCCTTCCTAGGGGACCCCCCCCCCCGAGCCTCTCAGCCCGGTGTGGAGGGCTGGGCCCACCCTGCCATTCACTGTCGCTTTTCCTGCGGTCCGCAGGTCTCCCCTCCGTGGGCCCCACCACTGCCTATCCGCTTCCAGAGCATGGTCTCCCGGTTGCCTCCTCTCCTCACTCCATCGGGATGTGTCGTGTGAGGAAAAGAGAGGCGCAGGGCTACAAGGCTCTGGTCTGCACGTGTCCAACAGCTTCAGGAGAGCAGGCTGCCACCCTGGGCCCCCCCGCCCTGCTGGCCTAGGAGGAAACAGCGGACAGGCCTCTGTCGCCTCCTTCCCCTGAGACAGAGGGCCACGCATGTCTGCCCTGAGCTGTGTGGCTGCCCACAAAGGGCTTGCGATGCAGATCTGAAAGAAACCCCTGATGGTGAAGATCTGGGGACTGGTGTTCCATTTGTTGGGAAACTCACACATCTAGGAGAATTTTTAGGAATTCTCTGGGTCCTCCTCCCGCTCCCCAATCTTACAGAAAAGTAAGCCTCCGAGTGGCTTCTGACGTGCCCGGCTCACCAGCTGTTGGAAAGCTGACTGGATCCTGGAGTCTGGGCGTGCTCACCAGTGCACACACTTAACCGCCTCTCAATTCCTGCAGCAGAGGCGTGGCGAAGGAAGGAAGCACTTCCTGAGAAGTTTGTGCTACCTCCCATGACATTTCAAGGCACTTTATTTCTCAAAATATTGTAGGGATTGAGTTATTTTTAGCCCGGCCTCGCGGGATCGGAGAATACAGACTTCTAGTGTAGAATGCTTATTCACGGCCTCTTTCCAGGGGAGGTGGATGGTTTGAGGAGATGCGGCATGCCCCTGAGGCGTACCAGAGGGCCCCCACGTCTTCCCTGTGGCTCACCCACCATCTTGAAACCCAGATGCCCCCCCTCCCCCGAGCTCCCCAGGGTGCAGGTTGGGGACGGTGGAGGGGAGGCAGCAAAGCATCCTCAGCCAGAGCCACTCTCTGTGTTCCCGTCCTGCTCCAGTCCCTTCAGGCCTCAGTTTCCTTACCTTTAAAATGGGAATAATGAGGGTGCCTGGGTGGCTCAGTGGGTTAAGCATCCGACTCTTGATTTTGGTTCAGGTCATGATCTCAGGGTTGTGAGGTCAAGCCCCTCGTCGGGCTCCACGCTCGATGGGGAGTCTGTTTGGGATTCTCTTCCTTTCTCCCTCTGCCCCACCCCTCTCTCTCTCTCTCTCTCGACTCTCTCTCTCTAATAAATAAATAAATTTTTAAAAAATAAAAATAAAATGGGAATGAGTGTTGGCCCTCGGGTGGGGAGAACAGAACAGCATTTTCTGCAGGAATATTCAGCACATTTTCTGGCACAGAGCATGTGCTCAGCGAATACTAAGTAGCGTTATTACCATGGGTGCTCCCATCACTGTGATTATGTGAGGAAACCGCCCCGGGATCACTGTGGAGGGACTTGCCTTGCAGGTACCTGGGTGCATTTGTCCCTGTACCCTCACTGCCCTTCTGTGGCCATGTGAGCCCCTGTTTCTGGGGAGATGCTCTGGGTGTGCCCATGCCATAAGCTTCCAGAGGCCAGGGGTCCCCCACCCGAGCAGGGGCCTGCAACCCAGGCACACGGCCCTACCCAGTCCCTCCTGGTCCACGAGGCCCCAGGTCCCCACCATGTGATGGTGGGGCTGGGAGTAGGGGAGCCACACAAGGAGGGACCTTTCACTGCAGTCTGGAGCCCTGCACACACTGAGCTCCGGAGTTGCTCTCATTGTATTCTGGGGGAAGTCGCCAACAGAGAGCACAGTGTCTCAGGGAGCTGGCTCCTTCCACCGGGCACCCATACCGTTGCTGTGGCCCAGCCTCATGCCCCCGGCCCTCCTCGGAGCCTGCCCTCTTCCCTCTGCTCTGCTCTTCACAGTTTGAGTCGAGTTTTTGCTGGGGACTGGCCTCTTGCACCCAGGGCTGCCTGGAAAACCGCCCGTGGTTCCCGGTGCTCCCGTGCTGCTCAGCACCCCAGCTCGGCAGGTGGGGCCAAGGCAGGGGCCTCCCCGCGAATCTTCTCCAGTAGGCCCTGTTGTGGCCCCCAGCCCCCAGGGGCCGCACAGGTACCGGTACCAAGACCAGTGGGTCAGAGTGTTTGGTAGTTCGTAGAAGCCACTTGTTCCCTTTCCTGTCCCCTAGGTTCTGGCCACAGGACTGGGCTCTTGTCCCCTCCAGGAGTCAGAGCCTGAGTGCCCAGGGGGCAGAGCGGCCTGTGTCCACGCCAGGTCCCTGCCCCGGTGGGTGGAGGCAGAGAGGGGGCTTCGAGGGGTTCTCTTGAGACATACCTGCAGCTCACACTCCAGGAGCTGGAAGCACCTATGGGCTCGGGGGCCATCTGACTTACGTGGTTACAGATAGTGTTCTCAGCAGCCCAGGGCTAGACTAACGTAGCCCCATGTACAGGTGAGGGAACTGAGGCACAGAGAGATTGGGTTAGCCACCAGCCGCTGGTGGGCACTGGTGCTCTGTGTCTAGTCCGAGCGCTCAGGCTGGGGCTGTTTAGGGCAGGTGCCAAGGGGCCTCTAGGGGCTCCCCAGGGGCTCCCACTCTCGTGGCATCTCGCGGACTGGAGAGCAGACTCTCGGGGGGTGGAGCCGCCCTCCTGCATCAAGCCTGTTCTGGCCTTCCTTACCCAAAGTTCTCCTGCCTCCGCACGCAAGGACCAGAGGGACGGGCAGGACAGACACCAGCGGGGGAAGGGGGTAGTTGGGGGACACCAGTCTTCCACCTGTACCCCAGGGCTTGGCCATGCTGGAGGCCCACCTTTCCCAGAATCCTCTTTCTGGGCCTCGTTCCTCCTGCTCTCGCTGCCCTGCGTGCTACTTTCCTGACGGCCTCCTTGCTCTGCCTCTTCTGCCCCCTAGTCTGGCCTCCCCTCACTTTCATGGGTCTTTCTGTGGGCACAGCCCATCTGCATTTCACCACTGGTGTCCAGTTGTCTTCCTGATGCATGCACACCCCACGGGGACCCGAGTTCACGACTGACCTGAGCAGGGGACACTGCCTGTCCCCCAGCCCCGGGTGCCCCCTCCTGCCTGAGGCCACATCACCCACATCTGGGACTGCATACCCCATCCGGGAGCAGTCATGCCAGTGGGACAAAGCAGAGATGCCCCAGGAAGGCCGAGACTTAGGAGCCTGGGAACAGGGAGTCTTTCTGGGCTCAGGGCCTTTTTCTCAAGATGGAACATCCTGGATGCAGCACGAATTCAGTTGCTGGTATGGAGCGTGCGCTGGGGTGTATCTTGCATTTCTCATCTGCTGTGTGGTGGGTTCCGTGGGGCCTGTCGGGCTGGAGCATGGCAGCGCGTGGAAAAGCCATTTTCACCCCAAAGAGCTCCATTAGCCCTCTCGGGGATTAATGTTTTTGATAATGCCTCTAATGTTTGTGTTTTCTTCCTTTTTAAGAAATTAATATAATTTTTCTGATTATAAAAGAAATCCATACCTTTTTGGGAAAATGTAGAAAAGCACAAAGGGGAAAATCCACAAAGGGAATCACGGTTAGCATTTTGTTGTATTAAATGAGACTGGGAAGTCTGGTTTTGGATTTAAGGTCACACCCAAAGACGCACTTTTCTCCCAGTGCGGTTCCATCTCTGGGATGTGATGGTGCCCCCGCTGAACGGCAGCCTCCTGGTCTCCCGGCCAAGCTCCCCAGGGTCCAGCCAAGTACCCCAGGGTGGAGCCAGTTTCCCCCGGGGTGGAGCCTGTGCCAGAAGCTGCCAGCCCAGCAGAGCAGGGGGGCAGGCTGGAGGCCCCCGAGGCCCCCCCCACCCACCTTGGGCTGATCAGAGAGACAGAGGAGGTCTGAGCCTGGCATGTTCCTCTCCCTCCCCTTTGTGCAGAGGAAACCCTATTGTCCCATCCCGTCTCCTTTTTCTGAAACCTCTGGGTAGGAGGAATTGTGCACCCCCCCCCCCACCATGAACATTTTACGGCTCTGGACATGCCTGCTGGTCCATAGTGCCCAGGAGCCAGGAGCAGACTCGCTGGTGGCACGGAGGGAAGGGATGTGTGGCAGATAGGGACAGTCTCCAGTGTCTATTTCCATGTACCTATTCAAGTGTGTATGTGGTGGGTGGCCTCGGAGATCCTGGGGAGGGTCTGCATGGGCCTCTCCTCCCTCCCTCGTCCCTATTCAGCCTGGCGGGGCACAGCCAGCCCTGGACTTACCCTCCATGTGGGGTGGCCTGTGCCCTCACCCCCAAGGGCAGCAGGGGCAGAGGGCCGAGAATTGGCGCCCCTGAGTTGCAGCACTGGCCGGGCTACTGGGGGTGATGAGCGGCCTCCACACACCCCTGGCTACTGTTCGCCTCTGGGCCAGCATTCCATTTATGGTGGTCAGGATTCTTTCTATTTTCAAACTGATTATTGACATGTAACATACAGAATAGTGTACAGAATTCAGGTACACGAGCTTAACACATTTTTATTAAGTGAACACACTTGCGTAAGCAGAACGTGACCAGCCTCTCCCACCCAGACCCCCTTGGGTCTCTTTCAGTCACTTTGTCCCCCGAGATAACCACGACCCTGACGACCTCTAGCAGCAGAGGTTAGTTGGTCTGTTCTGGAACTTTCTATAAAGGGAGTCATAGTGCACGTACTCTTCTTTCTCATGGTCAGCCTTTTAAGGGGGATCTGCAGGGTGGGCGGCTGGACCGTGTGGTGTCAGGTGGGGCCTGAGTGTAGTCCTGCAGGGTGAAGGGGAGTTTGCTGGAGGGACAAGAGCTGGGGGAAAGGCAAGTCAAGAAGTGTGTGAGCCTTTGTTTTCCCCATGGGCCCCCCACCGGCTCATACAGATGCAGCCACATCCCCGGTCCTGTTCTTCTTGAGACTGGGACCAGGAAGCCACATATGAAGTGGGAGGCCCAAGTGGTGCTCACTGCCCACCCAGCCCTCGGAGGAGGCCCATTTAGCACCACACATCCTGTGTTGGACCCGTGTCTTTGTCTCCTAGACTCTAAGCCCACTGCACACGAGCTATGCCATGATTCCCAGGGGCACCAGGAAGAAGCTGCTGGTCAAAAATGTCTCCCCATCTTCTTCCACCATGAGACCTAAGGGTTAAGGCAGATGCTTATGGGAGAGGGACAGAGGGTACAGGGCGGGGGTGGTGGTGCAGGAACAGGGTGACTTGGCCCGGCCCCGCCCCTTGCCGAGGCTCCCGAAGAGGTGGGAGTTCGACAGAGAGGTCTCTCGAGGTCCCTTCTGGCTCTGACCACCTCCCAGTTAGATGTGTCATGCGAATGACTGCAGGGCCCTCACCCACAGTGAGAGCTTGGGACGCAGGGCGGTGTCCCACTGTAAGGCCTTGGGTGCCCAAATGTGGGTGGGCAGGGAGCGTGGGTGTGCTGACCCCCAGGGCCCAGGGCTGGGCCTCAGGGGCTCGTGTGCAGAGACGGTGTAAACGGGACACTGCGGGTAAGGAGCTTTGTGAGGGGCTGTTACCGGGTTCTCTGTGTGCCTGGAATTACGGGTACTGCTCTGTGGGGCAGGGGTGCAGGAAGGGCTGGCCAGTGGCCATTTGCACTTTTGTCCTGGACGGGCCCTGACCTTGGCAGAGGCCAGGACACATCCAAGACATGCCATTGAGTTGAGTCAGGTTCATACCCCACAGGGGCCACTGATCTTGTCTTTGTTTGAGAGAGGAGCACCCTCCTTACTCCATCCCAGCCACCTCCCAGGACCCCTATGGGATGCTAATAAGTGCAGGCAGGCCAGTCTGCTCAAGCCAACATAGCTGCCTCGATTACTGACAGGCCCTGACATCACCTCTTGGCTGGCAGCCCCTCCCTGCAGGAGCCCTGGCCCCTGTTTTTATATCTTATCACCGCGATATTGTGTGGGCAAGAGTGTGATCAGAGCTGTGCATACAAGCTTTGGCACGATGGGTGGCCGGGCTGGGCCTCCGTGTTCTCATCTCTAAAGTGTGGAGAAGGATGCCGACCTCACAGAACCTGACAAGTAAATGCATCTGGTGCCAGCAAGCCTTTGGTCAGGCTGTGACCTCCTCTTGGTACAGATGCCAGCACTTGGTTGCCAATTGCATTTCATCCGCCCATGGACTTGGGTCCCATGGCTTGATGGCACCCATGGAGGTGTGACGCACGGGTCCCATTGTGCTGCATGCATGGGCGGCTCCCAGGCACTGTGGCTCCCGGCCTCATCCGCTGTCTTCTCTTACCCCGGCATGTTGGTGCCTAGAGCCGAGCCAAAGACGGAGCTTCTCCAGGGGCAGCTCTGCTGGCAGCCTCCCCCTGGCACCCCCTCCCCCAACACAGGGCGGAAAGACTTCCTCAGCCACTACCTGGCCCCACAGCGCCTTGGAGGGAGAGGGGCTCTTGTGCCGGAGGGAAGCTCTGAGAGCTGGGAGTTGGCTCCCTCCGGGCAGATGGCTGAGCAGGTGTGCACCCCTCTAGACACCCACATCCTCACCTGGACACGCGGGTGTTTGATCACACGGACTTTGCTGGCTGCACAGGACTGAGTGGTTAGAATCGTGCCTGGCTCCCCGTAGACACGCCGCAGGTCACTGCTGCATCCAAACCGGCTGTGACTTCGGCTCACCCGTTCAGGGCCACCTTGCAGTCCCACATCAACCTCCAGCTCCGCTCCTCCTGAGGCTTTGTACTGGTTTTCGAAAACAAGAAAATCGGGAACCACAGGCGACACAGTCAAAAAGCATTCCTGAAAATTACCGCACATCCTCAGGTGTGACTTGGGTCTTGACGGTAAAGGCTGACATTGTCATTTTGTTGAGAGCGAGGGGAGAAGTTCCATGTGTGGGGGGTGGGGGGGACGCAGCCACCTCTACTGTAGCTCACCAGGTCCAGCGATGGACAGTGGTCGTCCCAGCTCCGCTGGGACTAGGAGGCCAGAGGTGGGGCACTGATGAGGCGTCTGCTTCAGGGGATGCTTGGAATCGGGGTGTTCCTCCCTCTGTCCGCCAGGCTGGTGGGAAGGTCCAAAGTGTGTAGGACTCCATGAGGGGCACCGCGTCTGCAGAGGCATCTCTCGGGGCAGTGTGGGGTAGAAGGGACGCGCCACTGGACTGCCACGCTCTCCTGACCTTGGGTGGCCGCTAAGAGACAGGGTCCTTTCGTGCCTGCTGTGCCTGGAGCAGGGCTGGGTGCTGCATGCATCAAGCCATTCCTGGCACTTGGCCACTCACATTTATCAAAGGCCTGTTCTCTGCTAGGCCCCTGCCAGGCACTGGGATGTACCTGCCAAATATTTGCTCAAATTATTAGCTAAATAATAAGACAGTGAGTTATTTTGTTGTACTTGCGCCCAAGAAGTTGCCGGGAGAAGTCCGGAACCATCCTAAATTCCTCTTCGGTCATGTCCTGTGGCCGCCAAGTCTTAACACTCTCCCACCTGCAGATTTCAAGCCAGCCACCCCATCCCCTCCTCAGTGCCTCTGGCCTGGATCCCTGTCATAAACCCCTGGTCCCGCCAGGACGCCTTTGGCCACAGCTGACGGGACGGTCCACCAACAGGGGCTTCAACCCTCAACCCTTAGTTATTTACCTAAGAACACAGCCAGCGATCCTCAGACTCGGGGTTGGCACTGCCGTTAACAAGGGCAATCTTTCTTTCTGGTCCACCAGCCTTCATATCAGCGTAAATCCAAGTTTTTTAAGGGCTGAAGTTTAGAGAGCTTGGACAAGGGGGGCATTTTAAGAAAAAAAAAATACAACATTAGGTTTAATGAATACAAAATTAGGTTAGAAAGAATTGAAAACATATGTTCAAACAAAAACATGGACGCGAATATTCAGAGTAGCATTGTTCGTGATATCCCCAAAGTGGAAACAACCCAGATGTCCATCAGCTGATTGAGGGACGACAGAATGTGGCCAGTGTGGCCTGCCCACACAATGGAATGTTGTTCAACCATAAAAGAGAACGAGGTCCTGTGGCAGGCGGCACCACGGATGGTCCTTGCAGACACTGGAGTGAAGGAAGCCAGACACAAAAAGCCACATGTTGCGTTGTTCCGTTTATAGAAATGTCCAGAATAGGCAAATCTGTGGAGATAGAAGGCAGATTCGTGGTTGCCAGGGGCTGTAGGGGAGCCAGGACTGGTGAGTGACTGCTTCATGGGTACAGGGTTTCCTTTGGGGTGATGAAATGTTCTGGAAGTAGATCGTGGTGATCGTGGTGCATAATGTGAATGCATCAAAAGTGACTGAAGTGTACACTTTAAAATGGTGAGTTTTATGTTATGTGAATTTTACCTCAATTTAGAAATAGCCTTTGATGTGGCATTGTGACATTGTCACCTCATGGTCATAAGATGGTGCCGTGATACCGGATGTCATGGTCGCCTTCAAGGCAGTGCCAGTGAGCTCTGCTCCCATGAGAGTCCCTTGCAAGTGGCTACAAAAGCTCTCCCAGAGTTGCCCCCCTGAGAGACTTCCAGTCATGTCTTTGGGACTGGGTCACGTGACCATGCCTGCCTGCAGGGCTTCTCGGGAAGGAGGTACGTGGCCAAAAGTGGGACTGTCCCAGCTGGCTCAGCCAGCCGCATCCTCTGAGAGTGGGCCCATTGCTGCCTCCAGCAGGACCGGGGTGTTGTAGCCAGAGGCTATCCCTCCTGCCTCCACGATGCCCCTGCCCCATCCTGCCAGGCCAGCAGTCCAGATGCTGAGACCTGCTGCCTCATTCCCCCGGCCCACAACCATTCCCTGGCTCCATGCTGCCTTCCAAACAAGGCCAAGCTCATCGCTCTCTTGTCTGGAGGACTCTCCGAGGCTGGCCTCTGCCGGTGCGTCCTAGCTCCCCCCGGAAGCACTGGCTTTGGAGCTCCCGACAGCCTTTTCCTCCACGGCTGTGGGCCTTTGCCGTGGCATGGACGTTGATGATGCCGGCGGCGATATGGATGAAGATGCGGTGACGGTGGCTGGCACGGGGCACGTCTGCAGGTGGTGCTTTCTGTGCACTTCTTGAATCCTCTCCCTTAAAAGTCAGAATCAGGTGATGCTTTCAGCCCTGTTTTATGGGACAGGGTGCTGGTGGGCGAGTTCCTTGACCATAGTCATGTGGTGGCAGCAGGGCGAGTGGGTGGTGCTGGTGGCAACAGGGACTGTCCCAGCTCCGTTTTCGAGCCCTCGGGGGGCTGGGCATGTGGGCCGTGTGTCATCTGATCAGAAACAGCCCTCATTTGAGAGTTGAGATTGTGGCTCAGAGCAGGGAGGGCTGCTGCCCGGGGTCCCAGAGCTAATGGGCGGCAAGGCAGGACTCAGAGCCAGGACCTCTGAGAGCTGTGCTGTCCCAGTGTTGGGAGACAAACCAGCTGTGGGAGTCTGCAGCATGCCAGGGCCCTCGCCCAGTTGGGGCCCCGCAGGCGTCCACATTGGGAAGACACTTGTGCCTCTTCCAGACCCCCAGGCCTTCCCCAGGCTCCTGCGCCCAGCCCAGCATTCCCCCTCCCTGACCTTTCCACCCCAGGCTCCTCACACGAGACGTGCCTGTCACTGAGCATACGGTCCCCATTGCCCACCCCGACTGTGTCTTTCGGCCACCCTCCTCTGTCACTGAGTCACCCCTACCCGTGGCCTGAGCTCACTCACACCGCCGTGGGCATCCGGTTCCCATCCTACCCCCCGGCCCATCTCCAGTCCATCTTCCCTGGGAGGCAGAAGGACCTAGGGTGCGCACTCCATCACCCCGCTCCCTACCTTAACACCCTGCGGTTTCTTGTGGTGACTACGGGTCTTCTGTGTCCCCTTGCCCTCTGGTCTCACCTTCCCCGAACGTCCCTGTCCTTGTCACGTTCCATTATCCTTTCCTGTCCATAGGCACATTGACGTCTCGTTCGTATCAGTTTGTAGATAACATTATAGTCAGAATTCTGTGTTCTGCCATTGCACTTAACATTATACCACACGTATTCTTTTTATTATGGTTTTTAAGATTTTCTACAGCTATTCCCCCTTCTCTCTCCTACCACCACCTCCATCCCAGAATAATCTGTCTTAACAACCTGCTCAGCCTCTCTGCTCACGCGTGTACACCCCCAACCCCACACACATATAGGGGGCTCGTCTTGTTTATCTTTTAAAGAATGGAATCATACTGTTTTTCTTTACACCTTGATTTTGTCACTTCACACCTGGATACCCGCCAAATCCCGGGCAGAAGTGCTAGCTCATACTTTTTAATAGTCGTGCGCCCGTCCCTGGTGTGGATGCTCGAGCTTACTCCTCCAACCCCCTGCTCGTGCATATTCGCGCTATGTCCTTTCTTTTTTTCCATTACAAATGAAAAAATATGCTCTCTTAAGCTTAATTTTCATGTTTTAAAACTTTAAATTTCATGTTTCCAATTTCTTACTTCAAAAGTTTGGACTTTAGATTCTCGTAATGATTTTATTATTTCCATTAATGTAAGTCTTTGTGGAGAAACGAGAAGTTTTGGTAAGCGTGCAGCTTACCCTCCCCGGTGTCCCCACTGGGTGAGGTGTGAGTGTGCAGAAAGGGAAGCCTCCGTTCCCCCTGCTCTTCGGGGAGGTTGCACCCCGGGTCTCCCTGCGGCCCGTGCTGAGTGCATGAAAAGCCCCCCTTGGCCCTTGAGGCCCCTGACCTGGCTCCGTGCTTGGTGACACAGCATCGCCTCAGAGGGGAGGGCTTCTGGCTGCAAGGAGGTCCAGGCTGACTGTCTCCCTCCTGGAGAAACAGTTCCAGGGGCAGCAGGCCTGCCCAGGCTGGTGAGGGTGCTCACGGCGCTGAGAACGTGACCTTATTTGGAAAGAGTCTTTGCAAATTATAATTAGTTAAGTCGAGGCCCTGCTGGAGTCGAATGGGCCCTTTAGTGCAACGCAAGAAGAGGGGAAGAGACAGAAGGACATGGTGAGAAGTCCGCCGCGCATAGACAGAGGCAGAGGTGGAGCGCCTGGGTTCACCAGGAGCTGGAAGAGACAAGGAAGGACCCTCCCCAGGAGCTTTGAAGGCAATGCAACCCTGCCAGCACCTTGATTTCAGACTTCTGGCCTCCAGATCTGTGAAGAATGAATTCCTCTTGTTTTAACAGCCCGCCCCCCCCCCCCGCCCCCCGTTTGTGGCGCTTTGTTACAACTAGTATTAGTCAGACCTGTCTAGCACGGACTGAAACAAATACGGGCATCTCGTCATTTAGTCTGAAAACACTTCAGACCAGAGCCAGAGACTGTTAGGCTGGGGAGGGCAGGGCAGGGGAGTCAGGGAGACCGCACGTCTGGGGCCTGAGCAGCTGGTGGGGGCCTGGGGGTGGGAGCTGGGCTGGAGGCTGTGGGGAGTCCTGCCTTGGCCTCGTTACGATGGGGAGGCCTGTTAGACACCTAAGTGGAGCCCTCCCCCCAACCCCCACCCCCCAGCAGATGGCTGGGCCTTGGAGGCTTGAGCTCCAAGTGACAGACCAGGATTGAGATCAGCCACATAGCTTGTCCAGCAGAGCCTCTCAGCCAGACCCTGGGCCCGGGATGGTGGGGTTGGGTCTTCTGCCACAGGCCAAGCCACCCTGACCCAGAAAAAGAGGAGGGGGACAGTCCAGAATAAATATATGCATTTTTAAATGCATGGTCTCTTTTAACTTGTAAGTAGCAGTGGTGATTATCCTGTTTAAGCCCGAATGGGAACTGAGTCTAATATAAAAATCTAATTAACTTTTCCCCACAAAATGATTTCCAGCAATGCATTGTGGACATGAAAGCCCTCTGATGAGTGAATCTTATCTGCTAAATTCAGAAGTGTAAGGGAAAGAAGGAACTGTTTCTGAGCCTTCCTTCTGAAAACCAGCTTTCTTCCCTTTTTTTTTTTTAAGCTCAAGTCTTATGTATAAAACCTTAGAAACTCCTAGAAGAAACCACTTGGTACTCTTTGCCCTTAGTTGGAGCACAGGATATGGGCTTCCTGTGGTGCCTGGTGCTGTGATTGGCAGGAATGGGCCTCCTTTCCTTCATGGAATAGTCTGGAATAGTCTGCCAGGCTGGGCCGGCCTCTGGCTGCATCAGGGGGCCTGGAGTCCAGAATCCGAGGCTCGGGTTTGAATCCTGGCTCAGTCACTGCCTGATGGGGCGCTTTGAGGCAAGTGACAGACTCTCTGAACCTTGCTTTTCTTGTCTGATCAGGGATGGTAATGCCTCTTTGTTGGCTGTTATGAGGATTAAATCAAATCAGGTTGTGTCTGTGAAGCATCTGGCTTGGTAATTGCTGGCTGTGAGGGCATGGGTGGCACAGACGTCCTGACTTTGGTGTGCAAGGCAGATGGCCCATCTCCTAGCCCCTCACAGGCTTGGGGGATTGGATGGACTCCTCTCGTCTTGGCGCCTGCCAGCGAGGCTTGAACACTTCCGGCGCTAGGGAGCTCATTCCTGGCCGCGGGAGCCTGGGCCACCGTCAGCGCCATTGTCCTCCGTACCCTCTCGCCCGACCTGTGCCTTGTGGGCTCTGCCTCAGGCAGCCGTGGGGCAGGGGGCTCGGGATGACCCTGGTCTTGTTTGTTGAGAGGCCTGCCTCTGGCCTCCCACCCTTTGCGTGCTGTCAGGAGAGAGGACCCATCCCCACTCTCCCTGCCGTACTTGCGCCAAACAGTGCCTCTGCTTTCGTTTGTCCATGAGACTTCTAGAATCGTGTGCAGTGGAGGGAGAACATCGCGTGCTTCATTTGTAGGGGTGGCTCGGCTGCAGTACGTGGAGGCCACCACGTCACATAAGGGCCCAGTCCCAGCATGTTCATGCACGGGGCCCTTCCTTCTGCATGTGAACACATGTGCGGTGTGTGTGTGTGTGTGTGTGTGTGTGTGTGTGCATGCGCGCGTGCACGTGCACACACACAACTTTTCCCCACAGTCACTGACTGGGCAGGAGACAGACCTGCTTCCCCTGTCCGGGCTGAGACTCTGGGAAAGGGGTCTGGAAGGCCAGCTGGGGGAGCGGAAGCCAGGGCAGCAAGGAGGGGCCCAGCTGGCATGAGAGAGCTGAATCGCCTGCTCCCTGCCCTGCCACCACCTCTGTGCCCCACAGAGGGGCGTGAACTAGGTGGGGATCTAGAGCCCAGCTCTGGAGCCCAACGGCCTGAGTGAAGATCTCTGATCTGCCACTGGATAACTGGCAGTCTTGGGTTCTCTGTGATCCCGCTGTGCCTCTATTTCTGCATAACCCATCTGTAAAATGGGACCACAGGAGCTATCATCTGCCCTGGTGCTGGTTTTCATCATCCTCATCATGCCCACCGGCATCAGTGCCCATCTGCCCCCTGGCGTTCCCGAGGAGACAGCCCCATCCCAGGCTCATTACCCACCTGCCTCAGAGACCAAGCAGAGGGCAAGGCAGGTTGACTGATGACTAGCTGGCCCATCCCCAGAGGTGTGGAGCCCTGCTCCCTCTGCCCTGCCACCCCTCCGCCCAGAGTCCAAGCCTGCCTACCACCCCTTGGGCTCTGGACTCCTACCCTTCCGTGCCCTGTGGGTGGTCACACTCCGCCATTGACAGACATCCACATCCCAGACTCTCCGACACCCATCCTCAGCCCAGTCCCCTCATGGAAGCCTGCTGGTCTCGCCTAGCCCTGTCCCCCCGCTGCCTCCCCGTGGGCTGTTCTCTCACACTGCATGTTTGGGGGGGACATGTTTGGGGGGGACATGTTTGGGGGGGTGCATTCCCTCCCTAATCTCGGGGAGGTGAGGGCCAGTTGATGGGATGCAGAACCACAAGAGCCAAAGTGGGTAGCGGGGGTCTGGGGCCCTGGGCCCGAGGACAGAAGTGCCACAGCCTTCTGAGGTGCTGACGCAGGTGATTCCTGCCCGGCTGGCCTGGCCTCCACGGGAAGAAAGTCCACGCATGTGAGGGCCGGTTGTGACAGGCACGGGAGGGGCCCAGGAGACCCCTGGCAGGCCTCCTCAGGGAGCAGTGTGGCTTCGCCCAGACGGGGGCTCCCACCTTGGGCACGCTGCTGAGCCGCGAGTACCGCCTCGGAGCCGGAGCTCATGCTGGGACAGCCACAGGGCGCTGCGCCCGCCTGCCTGCTCTGAGGTCTTGCAAGTTGTGGGAGGGACCCCGTGAGCAGGTCCAGTGTCCTGAGGCCCCAGGACCCTTCCCGTCCCCTCCACCAGCTGCAGGCACTTCCTGTCCTCTCCCCCTGCTCTGCTGGGCTGTCCTCTGGAGCCTTTCCTTGCCGTCCCCCTTGTCACCCCATTTTCCAGGCTCCCGGGTGGGGGCTCCTGGCCCTCCATCGCCCTGTCAGAGGAGGGGGCTCTGCCCTCCTGCCCTCTGTGCCCACCCGGCCCCTTGGCCTCCTCACTCCCCACCCTGGAAAGTAGGTTAATAATATTCGTCAGCCCTCTCCAGAGATAAGGAGAGAAAACCATCTCTGCCTGGAGGGGCCGAGCATCATAATTAACGGGCTGATGAGTGTCCTGATCTCCTTGAGGGAAGAAAGGGGCCCGGAGGTGGGGGGCGGGGGGCAGTGCTCCAGCGGCCAAGCTGGGCACAGCTCTTAATCCTGTAGACACTGCTTTGCAGGCTGGGGCCCTGCCATCCCTGCCTCCCCGACAAGGCCTAGATCGACCGGACGCATGGCCCCCGTCCTTGGGAAAATGCCAGAAATCATGCAGACCACCCTCCTCTCCCCCTCCCTCCAAACCCCCAGATGCCCCTGAGCCTGCGAAGGACCAGCCCCAGCATCTAAACAGCCCGACCCTGAAGAATTAGGAGGACCCCCTTGCTGATTTATATGCTATACGCTTGGGGTTTAATTGGAGCATAATTGTAATCCATATGCCTGTTAAGGTAATTACACTTATAAACCTAATATAATCCATAGATCAATGGGTTCTGAGCTAATTAAGGCAACTGTAATTAACATTTACAAAAAACCTTGCAATTACTGGGATATCCTTTAAGCTGGCCTTCCGAGCTGATAATGAGGCTGGCTCGGCGCTCTGTGGCCTCCTAGAGCTCTTGGCTTCTGCCTCTCAGGCCTCCGGACTCGCACCCTACCTCACAGGGGTGGGGTTACCCGCCGTTACTGCCCCGGGGCTCTGCGGCAGGCGCCTGGCTGATGACAGCAGTCCCCGGGGAGGCAGGCCCTCTGACTTGGCTGTCCCCAGGGCCCAGCTCGGCCTCTGGCTCCTAGACACAGCCTGGCAGAGCAACTCTTGGAGAAAGAGAATGAGAAATTCACGTGTGGAACTATAAAAACCAAACCCGGGGAAACATGGAGTTTCCTACCCCAGCCTCCGAGGTGTCCAGTGGCGGGGGGCTGGGGGTCCTACCTTCGGGCTTTCCTCCCACCCCACCCCCTGCACCTGCAGCCAGGCCACCCCTGTGCCCTTCTCCCTGCCCTGGGGCTCAAAGTGGGGTGGGACTGCCCTGCTCTTTCCCCACGGGTGGGGAGTTGGGCCTGGTGGGTGTGAGGGGGCTGCATGCAAGGATCAGGGGAGCCCAGCCAGTGCCCGGAGGCCATGTGCAGGGCTGATGCTGAGGGGAGCCAGCCAGGAAGTCTAGATATCCTTCGTTGCCGGTGGCTTTTGCATGGTCTCTAAATTGGTGTGTCCAGGAAAAGGAACCCTGACTAATACAGAATGTTCCAGACCTCACCCCTCTCCTCTCTCCACCCCTTCCCAACCTCAGGAAAAGTCCAACAGCTGCGTGCTAGGGCCAGGATTGCTCCTGTTCCTGTATGTTGCCTGGTTCCTGGTAATATCAGCTTCGTGAGCTGCACCAAGGCCTGCTAGCCACCCCCCCGCAACCAATCCCGAGCGGGAGATAAGCGGCAGCCTCAGCAGGCGGTGTCCGTGGTGTAGCGGGGGAGGATTACCGCAGGCTAATCTGTCTGGAATCTGCCTTTTTCCTGCCCAGGGAGAGGGACAGGGACCTCCTTTTGTCCTTGCAGCACTGTCCTCCGGGAACCACGTGCTCCTCTAGACAGCACCCTATGGTTCCTTCGGGAGGGATTCCGGCGCAGACAGAAGGAGCCCTCAAGCCGGTGTTAGGAGGGGGTGTGGCAGGGCTGTTAGGAGCCTCCGCTGCTTGGACTTAGCTCCTGCCTCTGCCACTTGAGCTGGTATGACTTCGGCAGGTAGAAGTTCTTTAACTACTTTAAGACCGGTTTATGTAATGGGGCTACGATGACTGAAATAGTGTGCATAAAGTACTTGACATAGTGCCTGGTACACAGTAGGCGCTCAGCTAGTGCTCCTGCTCTTGTCATCACTGTCACTGACAGGAGCTCTGGAGGACACGGGCAGATGGGTGCAGGGCCCAAGGGAGGCAGCGGTGTGGGGGGGAGGGGCCAGGTGAGACACGCCCAGCTGGGGGCAGGGCCGGGGGGCGGGGTCTCCGCTATCCCCACCGCGCCGGTTGTAGGTCTGGTGTATGTGGTGGTCCCAGTGCTCGCTCTTCTCCCTTGTTTATTTCCGCACACCTTCCTGTCTCTGAACCCCGGAGACTTGGCAACTCTGGCCGAAATTTTCAGACAGGACCAGGTTCTCCAGTGGAGGAGCAAGGCCCACAAGTACAGGGTATATCTCCATGGGAACCAGGTGGTTGGTCAGGGGTGGCACACACGTTAGGGGAGAAAGCGACAAATCCTAATAACAGCTGTAATTTACTGAGTACCTCCTGTGTGCGAGACTCTGGGCTAAGCATTGCACAGACTCACTCACTGACCCCTGGAGACAGCTCAGTGCAGCTGGCCTTCCAGTCGCCTTCCATGGATGATGAAACGGGCTCAGAGAGATTGAGTCATTGGTTTGAATTCGTCCAGCAAGGGAGTGGCTCGGCCGGGATTTGAATCCCGCCGTTCTCACCACCACTGTGCTCTCTCTCTCCCAAGGGGAGTCCCCTACCCTCTCGCGCTGTCCTGGGCCAGCCAGTGGGGCTGAGCAAGGGGATGGTCATGCAGACGCTTCTCCTTCTGCGTGGAAGAGAACAGGAAAGATCTGGTTGGGCAAGCCCCCACCCCACTTCTGCTCCCGCTTGGTCCTGCAAGGTGAACATCCCCTGGCTGGACCAGAGGGAGGAGCCTGTAGAACACTGGGGGAAGGCGCCCTCTCCAGGAGCAATGAGAACTGCATCCTGGAGACCTTGCCCAGGGCCTGCTGGGTGGTGGTGGCGGGGCGTCTGCTAGGCACCCCTCCTTCCGCAGGGCCCTGCCAAGGATGGGGGCATCTGTGGACAGGTCACCTGACCCTCTCACAGCCTGGTTTTTGAGGTGCAGGGCTCTGGGGAGCATGGGTGGACCCCCTTTCCCTGCACGGGGTAGCTGGGGGGCTGGCCTCATTGCTCCCCCTCATCTGGGACCACAGTTCTGCCCTGCCTGTCATCCAGAGCCTGAATACTGTCGTTTCACATATTTTATCCCATCTTCTGCTTGCCTCAAGGCAGGAGAATCACTCTTTTGTGATGGTTAGCCTCTTTATTTTCTCAAAACTTCCATATAGTAATTCATAATTTTTCTTGTTGGTGATAAAACTGTGGGCATTCCTGAGCCCCTCTTCTGGGTGCACACGGAATCGCTGGGTCAAAAGATGGGCAGACTGCTAAGGTCTTTGGTGCTTCTGCAGAGTCCTCCTTCTCCTCGACCGTGGCACCCCCATCCGCATGGACCACGTGCTCTGCGCCTCCACATTCTCACCGACGGGTAACACCAGTGGACAGTATCATCAGCTTCTCAAAAATGTCTCTGTTGATGGGAAAAAATGGTAGCGTCTCTGATTACTAAAGAGACTAAAGGTTCTTTCGCATATTCTTTGGTCACTGATTCTTGTTCCTTCTCTAAATTGCATATTTCTATCCTTTTCCATTTTTATTGTATGTTTTCAAAACCAAGGCTTTTCTTTTAATGAGAAATCTGTATTTCATCAAAGATGGAATGCAGAGTCTGTGGCTCATTTATTCCCTAGAGAAGATGCTTGCGTTTTGTTCTCTAATCTAATAAGATACCAAAAGATATTGGCAAATTGCTTTGCGGCAGGCGAGCTGGTAGCCGGCGTGCGTAAGGATCATGGCCTCATCGTGCCCTGGTCACAGCTGTCTTGACAGGCCCCTCTCTGCCCTAGGCCCAGGAGCAGCTGGACCCCCAGACCAGGGCTTTTTCCTTTTCCCCGTCGCCAGTGTCCAGGCCAAGGGGGGCCTGGCATGCACTCCAGACCCGGTTTTCAGCTGCTGAAGGAAGGAAGGAAGGAGGCCCAGCAGTGTGGCTGGCGGATCGGGGCCTGGTGCTTAGCAGATGCCAGTTGAATGAGCGATGGTGCTCACGGGGCCCGCGTGAGCTCCGCCCCAGAAGCCCACTGGTGTGCCTTCAGACGCATGCCTCCCAGCCCCCTTTGTGTTAGGAAAGTGAGTCAATGTGTAGCTTCTTGTGTTGGCTTTGTGCTCCAACTCCTGTGTCCCCAGGAATTGGAGAAGCAAGGACACATAACCAAGTGATTTCTTAGAGTAAGTCACTGTCCATTTGGAAAATCTGTTTCCTAGAGGAGGACTAGGGGTGGCTGGTCTTGGGGTGGGGCTTGAACCTCATGCGACTTCGCTGTTGCCCAGCCAGTGGGCTCACCCCCTGCCCCCCCGCATGGCCATCGATGGGGCCAGGTGTCCTTCCTGTTGTGCCGTGATGCTAGGCCAGGCTGGCCCCAGGGGGAGAGGGCCCAGAGTAGACTCTGGGGGGACCGAGGGGCGGGGGTCCCACTCGGTGGTCTCGGGCACGTTGCCGGAACACGTGGGACCACAGGCCACCTAGGGAGTTTAGGGCGTGTGCAGGAGTGGGGGAGGGAAACCCAGAGGCAAGCAGGGGGTACAGTCTTGGCCCCCTCCTTTCCCTGATCCTAAGGATGGTCGAGTGGAGCCTGTGACAGTCCAGGATGCACAAAGCTGGGAAGCAGCCGCATAGTCCTGCGTTCTCTGCCGCTGCTGGGCCACCTGAACCAGGGGATGGGCCCAGCGGCTCCCTGGCGGTGCACTTGGTGGCCTTTGCAGGGGGAGGGAGTCATGATGACACTTCTGGAATCTGAGCCCCGTGTCGGGGAGCAGCTGGAAGGGCTTCCATGTCCTCCCTAGTCGATGACCTGTCAAGGCTGGTGGACCATCGACCCACACTCCCAGCACACTCACACGTAGCTCATGCTAGACGCCATCCGTGCAGGTACGTGCATTGCTCAGCACAGCCCCTGACTGTAATCCCACTTTCCAGGTGAGATACAGAGAGATGGGAGGTGTAAGTCTCGTGCGCAGGACCCACGGTGGGAGGCGGACGGGGCTCAGCCCCTTGGCAGGGTGACCCTGGAAGCCAGGCCCTGAGCTGCTCTGTTTGTCTCCCTCTTGGTTGTGGGGAGTCCTAGCCTCTCCCGGGGGTGGATATGCTTGACTTGTGTTTGTTCAGTTCAGACACAGAACCTCCTGGAAAGGCTTGCAGGGAAAGATCAGGCAGAAGGCCTGAGCCGGTGTCCTGGCCAGCCCTTCGGGGGCCCTTGCCACACCACCACGCTCCCCACTGCCCACCAGACATGTAATAGAATGGCTCAAGACCCACTCTTATTTTGGTACAGCTTTTTGTCCCCATTTCCATGTTTTGTTTTTCCTTTATAGTCCCAAGTGTTGAGCCTAGCAGAACACAGCTGTCTCACCAAACAAAAATAGATCCCATCCGAGGAGGGCTCTGCGGCCACAGACATTCTCATGCTCTCAGCAAAACCAAGTTCCCTTGCCAAGCGCTCTTTGAGAGGATGTTTGGAAAAAATGTCAAGGCATTCATTTTTCTCTCGACCTTTTCGGTTGGAATTGCGGGGCCTTAACACTGGAAGTAAAAGAAGTTATAAATAAAGGTGCAGCCAATGGCCAGGCCTGGCCCTGCTCTCCCAACTGGCCGTCCGTGGTTTCTCCACAGCTGTTATTGAGCACGAGGGTCCCCATGTGGCCCCGCCTCTGTGACAGGAAGTTAACGGATGTTTCCAGATAGCAGAGGGCCAGAGAGCGAGGGTTCCACACCCTACAACCGAACAGAGAGAACGCTGTCGGGGGACTTACGGGGGCGTGGCTTCCTGCAAGATGGTGCCATCTGAAGATGTTTCCACTCTTGGAAGGTTTGCTGAGTCTGTCCAGGATTTTGGAAGTGCTGACTCTTTATTGCCCTTCGGCTCTCTGACAGCACTGTCTGCTGGAGGAATCTGGGCGGGTCTGAGGGCACCTGCCCCTGATGCAGACCAGCTGGCTCTTAGCTGTATTCACTTTCCTGCACTTGCCTGGTTGCGGGTCCTAGACTTCCAGCCAGGGGGGCCATCTGGTTTCCCCAGGGCCCAGAACCTTCCAGGGAGGCCCCAACCCTCACTGCATCCTGAAATGGAGGCCACCCACCAGGGCCGCAGAGGGGGTGTGGTGGTGGGGCCAAGGATGTAATCTGCCACGGAAGATGCCCGTGTGGGCTCTAGCCTGCCCGGGCTGCAGGCCATCTTGCCATGGAGCTGTCTCACACACAGGACAACGAGCATTTCTTTTGTCTACATCCAAGGGGGCTTCTTCGGGCGAGTCTGGGGGAGGCCGTGGTAAGGGGCGGGGGGGTTGATTCTTGGAAGTGCTGCATTTTACCGCACTCTTGGTCCTTCGGTGGTGCTGTCTACTGTGGAGCCTGAGAGCTCCTGCACGGGGTGCACACCCCTGACTCTGTAGCCCCCAGAGTAGATTCCATGGGGTCCATCTTCAGTGGCATCTGCAGAGTGACTCCCAGCAGCGGTGTTGCCCCCTGATGCGCCACGGACGCTGGAAGGCCCGGGGGCGGGGGCGGCGGCGAGATGGCAGCTTCGGCACCCAGGGAAGAGGCGTAGTTCCACTTTCCAGGTCCTGGGTCTGGGCTGTATCACGTGCAACGCCATCACGGTCCTGCCTTGACCACAGCTTGTAGTGTTGAGGAGTGAGCTCAGGTCTAGAGGAGACAAGCAGCCTGCGATAGCTCCCGACAGTCCTAGTTTGCCTTTTTTGGAGGGGAGATGACTGGTTTTGGTTTCAAATTTTGATTTTTAATTTTATAAACATGGTATGTTCATATGGAAAGTTTGGAAATTATAAACAATAATTATGTAGAAATCCTTTTGTGATCTATCAGTAACATCGATTATCATTTTGGAATGTTTTCTCCCAGCGCCCCCCCTTTAGTATTTTTCAAACACAGTTGAGATTCTGTTTCATGTACAGTTTTACAGAATGTACTTGTCAGCTTTGAAATAGGCTCATCTGCGTTTTCGATATGGGCTACAGGGAAAAGACCAGATTGCCGACGCTTAGCTGTGGGAGAAGGAAATCTAAAAATACCCCTTTCGTTGGCCTGGCACAAGGAACCCCGTGGCTCCACGTTTTCCTCCAGTAGAATAAAGGCAGAATTAGCCAAGACGAAGAGTGGACCTTCTGGTGGGTGTTTGGTGTTTACACTCACGGGGCACATGTCGTGCTGTCCCCGTCAGGCCCAGAGATGAGGAAGGGGCGGTCACAGGAAGGAGCACTGGAGCATGGCCTGGCCTGGCTGTGGAGGGGGCTGGAGCCCAGCGCCTTCCTCAGGAACCTTGGTAGCTCTCCAACTTCTTCTGCAAAGCAAACACTTTGCAGGGAGCTAGAGAGGTCCTCTGTCAGACACCCGCTACTTCTTCACCCAAGACTCACTCTGGTTGCAAGAGGAAAGCTCCCAACCGTGAAGAGCATTTGTGGAAACTTCTGCTTTCGGTAAGATGGAGTAGAAGTACCCTTTCTGATTCCTCCAGCTAAATATCACTAAAAACCCTGGACGTTGGGTATAAAACAAACATAAGACTCTGGAAGGTGGAGAGAAGAAGGCACACAGGCTAGTGATGTTGGGACCCGAGAAATGACACAGCAGTGAACTCCCTGGGTTGTCTTTTTATGTCCTAGATCCCAGACTTGAAGTTGAAGAGGCCGGACGCTGGAAGCATCAGTGGACACAGACGGAAAAGCCCCACAAAGCCTACAGACCAGGAAACAGGCAGCCTAGCAAGACCGCAGACTCGTAGACAATAACCCTCTATGCCAGCCAGATACCACAGCAAAGCTGTGGTCCGTCTCCGTCCGTGCCAGCCAGGGCTGAATGTGGAGCCAGAACTTCCACCTTCATAAAGCTGTCATGAGCCCCCACCACTGGGGAGGGGCAGTATCAGAGAAGGCCAAGTAGGGCGCCAGGAGCCAGGAGGTAAGGAGAGCCCCTCTGCTGGGCTAGCGGTGGAGACCACACAGAGATCCCCCATCCAGTGGTAATGAGGCCATCTCGCCCCCTCCTCCTTCCCGTACGGAAAGCAGTTATGAAGCATTTCTGCTCCTCCCAACCAGGGTGGAACTCCCACCCTCGACCAGCAGTGAGAAGAGCCCCTCCCCCACCTCAGTGTCAGCAGAGGACAAGCGGGGAACCTGGACTTCTATCCTCCCTGGTAGTAGTGTGGCAGCTCTAACCCCCTTCACCTGCCAGAGGTGTGTCCAAAAACCAACTAAAAGGGAAGGTTTAAATAATATCTAGAGTCTTGTACCATAATACCCCAAATGTCCAGGTTTCAGTACAAAATCGTTATCGTGCCAAGAACCAAGAAAATCTCAACTTGAATGAGGAGGGACAACCAATAGACTCCAGCACTGAGATGACACAGATGTTAGGACAGAGATTTTAAAGCCTCTATTACAAGAATGCTTGAAACAAATGATAAAGAAAGTCTCGGCAAAGACATAGAGGATCCAAAGAAGAGCCGAATGACAATTGTGGAACTGAAAAATACAATAGCCGAAATAAACTCAAAAGTGAGGGGACAGAGGGAACAATCTGTGAACATGAAGATAGAGACAGAGGTTATGCAGAGGAGAAAAAAACGGGCTGAAGAGAATGAACAGACGTTTCACCAAAGATGATATACACAGATAGCAAATAAGCACATAAAAAGATGTTCAGCATTGTTAGTCATTAGGGAGATGCAGATTAAAACCACACACGAGGTATCACTACTCGCTTCTCAGAAGGGCTAAAATAAAAAGACAGTCACAAGAGCACAGGCTGCTAGGGATGCTGAGAATCTGGACGGCTCTGGCCTTGCTGGTGGGAATGTGAAATGGTACGGCCGCTCAGAAAACAGTTCGGCAGTTTCTTAAAAAATCTAAACGTGCAACTATCATAGGACTCAGCAGTGGTACTCCCGGGCATTGCTCACAGAAAAATGAAAACTCATAAATTCACACGAAAGCCTGTACGTGGATGTTCATAGCAGTTTTTCTCCAAGCCTGAAACTGGAAGCGATTCAGATGTTCTTCAGTGGGGGGGAGAGTTTCACTGTATACCCATTCCGTGGAATATTGTTTGGCAAAGAAGAGAAACACACAGTTGATGCACTGGATAAAATCTCCAGTGAAAAATGCCTGTCCCCAAAGGTTATATACTATCTGACCCTGAGTATATAACATTTTCAAAATGATAAAATCAGTTTTAAAATGATAAAATTATGGTGATGGAAACCAGACCGTTGGTTGGCAGGGATTAGGGAGCGGGTGTCGGGAGAGGGGAGGGGACGTGGCTACAAAAAGCACGAGGGGCCCTAGTACTAGGGACTGGAACCTGTGTTTTGAATATAAGGGTGTCAGTATTTTGGTTTTGATGCTCTCCTGTAGCTTTGCAAGAGACTACCGTTGAGGGACACAGGGTAAATCTGGGCTTAGTAGATTTCTCACAGCTGCGTGTGAATCTACCATTACTGTAAGATAAACGGTTTACTGAAAAAGCAGTGGAACAAGGAGGGGGCTCCCTTTGTGTGTAGCCACCAGAAAAATGCCTGTGATGTCATCGGAAGTGCCAGGGGCTGATGATGAACTGTTTAAGAGTGACGCTAATTCTGGAATGAGCATGCTTGTGGGGAAAGACTCTGGAAGACAACCTACCCAGACACTCAGGTGGCTAAGTTGGGGGACCGGATCCACCTGTCGTCTGTCTGTCTGTCTGGTTCCTCCGTGGGAGACAGATGAGGAGGGGGCGCTTGCGGTGTGATGCGGGGGAGGGTGGGCAGCGGACTGTGCTGTGGAATTATGGGTAATGTTTTTTCTCTGCCTTGTAAGTTCTAAACACGTGTCCTGATTATATTATTATTATTATTATTATTATTATTATTTTATGATGGAAGAAGTTACATTTTAAAAAAGGAAACCACATGAGCAAAGTTAAGGTCTTCTGCTAGCCATTCCCAGAGAGCTCGTAGGGTATGCTGAGCCACCAGACGGTCATCTGACAACAGCTCTGGTTCTGGGGAGCAGAGGGGGACAGAGCTCTGCCTAGTTTGCTGCTGGGGCTTTGCCCTGCACTTCTCAGACACGAGCGCGTCCCTGGCCCAGATGGCTGGTGGTGGGTCTCACCTGCGCCAGACCTGGCCTGTCTTCCCAGCCAGCAAGAAGCCAGGAGGCAGGAGTGAAGTGGGGCTGTCACAGGATCCTGTGTGTCTCCATTCAGCAGTGATGTCCTCCCCCCCACATATCTCGTGTTAGGCTCTGTGATACTGTGATTTATAATAAGAAATATAGATTTGGTCCTCATCTTCATTTCTGGCACAGAGCTCCTAAAACCTTTGGAATCCCCTCAGTGGTGAGAGCTTTAAACGTGTCTCATTCATAACAAACCCCTTTCAACCACCTCTGAGTTTTTGTTAATGAGATGACTTTTGGAAACCTCTTAAGGATGGGACTGGTTGCCATGTTGGTACTTGGTGCCTCACCCACCAACCCCCTGGGGGAGAGGAGAAGGAGACTGACTACCATGGCCGAGGCCAAGGATTTCAGCAGTCATGCCTACGTAAAGAAAACTCCCTAGAAACCCAGAAGGATGGGCTTCCAGGAGCTTCTGGGTTGGTGTAGCCGTGGAGGTACCAGAAGAGGGACGTGCTTGGAGAGGGCGGGACAGCTCTTTACCCCTTGCCCTGGACCTTGTCCCGCAGCCTTTATAACACTCTTTATAATAAACTGGTATGCATAAGGAAATGTTTCTCAGTTCTGTGAGCTGCTCCAGCAAATGAACTGAAGCCGAGGAGAGGGGCGCGGGAAGCTTGAGTTGTAGCTGGTAGGTCAGAAGCACAGTGACAGTCTGGGCTGTGATTGGCGTCGGGGTGGGGGGGTGATCCCTTGACCTGGGGGATCTGAGGCTGTCACCAGGTAGACAGTGTCAGGGTTGGGTTCGATGGGGAGCCACCTGCTGGCGTGGGAGAAACGCCCGGTGGTGTGGGCCGCCCCACGCATCCTGCAGAGGTCACACCGGGCCCACCTGAGATTCTCAGAGGTCTTTGCTGGGCGAACCCCCCCTTCCCATAGCAGCAGCAGCCAGCTGAGAGCATGTTTGAGGAGGTCTTTTTTCCTCCCTTGGAAATCTTTTTTGGTTGAGATGGACGGTTTTGTCTGCTCGCTGGTTCTTTAGCTACTTGCAGAAGCCAGGACTGGCCTCCTGCGCGTCCTTTCCTGGAAATTGACAAAAACACAGGTGCCTGCTGGCTCGCTGTGCAGGCCACCGTCCCCAAGATCTCGCTGGCCTTTCTCTATGAAAGTGTGTTTATGCATAGGGTGACGGTTTAGTTTGTGGGGAGCAGGACCCGGCGAGCTGTGTTTCCAGATTTTGCACCTATTTTTAAGAAGGGCACTATTTTTAAATTGATAGCCTCCAGCCCAGAGTCTATGTGGAACCCTGTGTCCTTTGGAGTGGTCACTGGGAGAGGGCCCTGTGCCCCAAAGCCTGATGAGGAAGTGAGGCCGTGTGGCCACCCAAGAATTGCAAGGTGGTTTTCTGGGATCAGTTCTTGGCCCATTCCAGTTTTGTCAGTGGGGGGATAGGAGCACAGCTCCCGTCGTCCCGGCATGCAGCGGGAGACCTGGGCAGCATTTGACCTTGCTTGAGGTCACCGGGAGGCAGCTGAAGACACTGGCGCCCAGAGCCTGGAACGTGGCCACCTGCTCGCTGCTCCAGCCACGCATCGTGTTCCCGTTGGCCTGAGCCGGGTTGGAAGATCACGGCTGCCCTTCCCTGCTTGTGTGTGAAGGAGAAAATTGGCCCTGATGCCTTCAGAAAGGCAACAAAACAAAAGCACCAGAGTGGACAGTGAGCGCCCCTGCCGTCCTCGGGGGACGTCTAGGGAGGTTGGCCCTGCACGGGCAGCCTGGTCCCTGGGGGGCCTGCAGAGCTGGGCTCAGCCTCTGTGCTGTGTTTGTTGTGGGGGTTGTCAATGCCACACTCAGGCATCTTGGCAAGCGAGGCTCCAGGACAGGTGCTCGAGCCCAGTGATTCCCCAGCCCGGCTGGGCCAGCGAGTGGCACCTTCTCCAGTTACTCCCTTGGCGGGGGGGGTCCTGGAGGCTGGGCGCCATGGCATCATATCCCCTCCCCATGCTCAGAGGCTGCTTGGCCTCGCTGGGTCCCCAGGGAGACCCACTCTCAGAAGGGGTTGTCCTTGCCCCCCAGGGGCACGAAGCTGGGAGGCCGTGGGTGCTGGCCACCACTGCTGGGTTTCTGCCCACTTTCCTCTGGGCTTCCCAATGTTGACACGAAGCCTTTTGGCTCAGGGGACACGTGTAAGGGGAATTTCGGTCCGCGGAGCGAGCTGGGGCCAGCTTGCACATCTCTTCTCCACTCTTCAGCAGTACCGAGTCGGCAGCCTGAAATCAGCCTTGGCGAAGTGTTGACACAGCCGTCGGCAGATGCTCACCCACCAGGGTTTGCTCCCACCCCCTCAGGAAGCACTGGCACACCTCTAGCTTTTGGGGTCTTTTGTGCAGAGCGAGTGGAATCCCAACAGAAATTTGGCCAGGTCTCCGTGAGGCTGTTAGGCTGAGAGGTGGGTGGGCAGCCGAGGCCAGGGGTCTGAGGGCGAACAGCCATGCCTGGAGGCTGTTCATCCCGGCCACCTAAGTGGTTTCCACTGGATTTCCCCAGGTGGCCCCACTTTGCCCAGAAGCAGCACCCTACCTCCCCAGGTCAGGCGCCCCGTTTCTGTGGGTGCTGGCCACACGCCCTTAACCCGGCCTACAGAGCTCCCTGTCTAGTGAGGGGGGTCCCACAATGAGGAGTGCAGGGGAGGGGAAGGGGGAGTTCCTTGGGACTCCAGAACCTCAGAGCTGGGGCTTCCGCCCTGGTCTCAGAGTCCCCAAGGGTGTGCACCTGGCAGCCCCCTCCTCTGGACCCTCCAGCCCGTTGCCCCCACCTCTGCCGGGGCTGACTGCTTTTGGCACGGTCCCCACAGTGCCTGCAGCTTCCTGTGGGCCAGGTCCTGCCTTGCTCAATGCTGCGCCGTTTCTGCCACGTCTCTAGGATGTGGATGCAGGTATGTGGGGCCATTAGGACCAGCGTAGCGGAACATTCCTACGTACGGGGTGGCGCACCTGAGATGCATTTCTCCTGGGTGTGAGCCTGGCAGTGGGAGTCCTGTGTCTGGCATTGTTCTTCATCACAGGCCCATGGGGACTGGGGGGACACACCAGTCTCATTTAAACTTGACACCGTCGTCCTGCTGGTAGTGACCTTTCCCCCCGGGAAGCTGAGGCACAGGAAAATGAAGTGACAGCAAGTACCTGGGGACACTGATTCGCACCCCGGTGGTCTGTAACGAGCTTGTGCTGGTAACCACCACGCCAGCACCATCCCTCATCACCCGGCTGTGGGCGTAGGGGAGTCACCTCTGCTTCATGAGAAACTGGCCCATAGTGGGCCAGCACAGGGCCAGCCTCTGTTTTGGGGCTCTGAGTGCCCCTCCACACACGGAGCCTGGGTGAGGCTCCTTCCAGCCCTGGTCAGCAACCCCTGCGACTAGGAGCGTGTCTGTCCTGCCTTCTGTCCCGCACCCGCAGGGAGCTGCTCTCGGCTTCGCCTGGGCGTGGGACTGTGGGGCTGGGCAGCTGGGAGCCTTCGGCTCCTGCAAAGATTGGGACTTCTTTTCTCTTGACAGCTTTGGGTCAGGCATTTGGGGATGTGCAGATGTAGGTACGAGGCCTCTCGGCCCCCTTCAGTGTGTCACCAGCTACACAGCACGGTGGCCCCAGTGGGACGGCCATCAAGCTGATTCTCTGCAGCTGTCCCGGGTCGGGCCAGTGCTGAGCTTGGTCATGCTCTGTCTGAAGGCAGAGCTGAAAGAGCCAGGGTTTCCAAAGCCAACAGGATGTGGAGGGCATGACAGCCTGAAAACAGTTTGTCACATGTGACTCGTTTGCTAAGAAGTATTTGCCGGGTGGTTCGCTGCGCCTGGCAGCCCAGCTGGGGGTTCGCTGCCTTCAGGGAGCGCAGGGTCTAGAAGGGAGACAGGTGCCATCACATCAGATGGGATGAGTGCTGTGAAGGGAAAGACCCAGGGCGCATGATGTTTTTGGGTAATGACTGTCAACAGTGAGTTTTCTCTTTTTTTTTAGATATTTATAACGTACAGTAAAATGCATAATTCTGGAATGTACAGCTTGATGAATCTGTACACCTGTGTACAGCCACCACCCGGACCCATCTGTGTAATGCTCCAGGCCCCAGAAGGTTCTCTCCCGCCCCTTCCTGGTCAGCAGTCCTCTCCCCTCCCCAGGTACCTACTGTGCTGATTTCCCACCAGTAGATTAGCTTTCCCACTTTGAGGTGTTCCTCACAGCAAGTGAGCTTCCTCACTTCACTCCTTCTTATGGCGGAGTAATGTTCCATCGTATGTCGGTCGAGACCGCATCTGACATACCCGTTCATCAGCTGATGGACACTTGGGTTTCCAGTTTTCAGCTCTTGTGTAGAATGCTGCTGTGAACATTTGTGTACACATTTTTGGTGGACATGTATTTTTAATTGTCTTGGATGTATGACTAGCTGTGGAATTTCTGGGTCATAGGGTGACTTCATGTTAAACTTTTTAAGGAATGAGCAGCCATTTTTGAAGATTGGATAAAAATATGTAAGGAAACGGGGCACCTGGGTGGCTCAGTTGGTTAAGTATCCAACTCTTGATCTCAGTTCAGGTCTTGATCGCAAGGTTGTGAGTTCGAGCCCCACGTTGGGCTCCATGCTGGGTGTGGAGCCTACTTAAAAAAAAATATGTAGGGGTGCTTGGGTGGCTTAGTCAGTCGAGTGTCTGACTCTTGGTTTCCGCTCAGGTCATGATCTCGAGGTCATGGGCTCGAGCCCTGCATCGGGCTCCATGCTCAGTGTGGAGTCTGCTTCAGATGCTTTCTCCCTCTCCCTCCTCCTCTGCCCCTCCCCCCACATGCACGCTGTCTCTTTTCCTCTCAAATACTAAATAAATAACATCTTAAAATAATATGTAAGGAAAAGACTACATTTATTCACGTCCATTCAAGAAACTTGCCAAATAATATGCCAAGGTCTGAACCTTGTCACTGGCGACAGAGGCCAGCTCATCAGTGAGATCGAAGAACTCTTCAGTGGCAGTGTTTTTATGGTGTTTTTACACTGAGCCATTCACTCCTTTAACCTGTGCTCATGGGCCGGCCACTTGCTGGGCATGTGAGAGACGTCAGTCCTGCCTCGAGGACCGCATGGACGATGACAGGTGATAGGGATGCTAAGTAAGCGGATCGTATCGTGGGTGAAGAGACGAGAGAGGCTCCTGACAATGAATGGGGCGCAGGTGCCACACTAACACACGGGGTCACGTGAGACTTGAACAAAGCCTTGGAGGAGAAGGTGGGGGCCATGCAGATTGCTGGGGAAGGAACGGCCCAGAGCAGGGTGGCTGCGGCAGAGAGAAGGAGCAGAAGCATCAGCCGGCGGGAGAGGGGTCACGGCCTTGCAGGCCTTCCGAAGGCTTTCGATTTTATTCTGCAGAGATGGCCCGTGTCAGGGTTTTGCGCAAGGGAGAGGGATGGTCTGACTTCGGGTTTTAAAGGGGTCCCTCTGCTGCTCTGTTGGGTGAGATGAGGGGCTGAGGACAGAAGCAGGGAGACCAGGTAGGCGGCTTCTGCAGTCATATCATGGTGAGGTGGTGGTCACTGGCACAAAGCAGCATAAGGATGTAAAGAAACGCTGTTCTAATAGCGCAGAAATGCGTCCACTGCCAAGTGCTGTCACCTCATCATCGTCAGCCTCCCGGAGATAATCCTCTCTCTTACGGTTTGACGGCTGTCCTCCTGGACTCTTTTATTTGCATACTTTTTTACTTTAATGGGATCATACCCTACGCATAAAGCTCAGTAGTCCTGCTTCCCCCACGAGAATACCCCAGTGTCTGTGTCGACACACAAGGAGCCACTTCCCCGTCTTGCAGCTGCACGCATGTAGGACACACTCACACTGTTGTCTGTTTAACGATTCCCAGACTGGTAGACGTTGCTGTTTCGAGCTTTCCCCTATTTTAGACAGTGTTGCAGTGAAAATTCCCATGCCAACATATGTGTGTGTGTTTTTAAAAATAAACTTTTTATTTTGGAATAATTTCATAGCTCCAGAAAAGTTACCAAGATGGCAGTGAGTTCCCGTCTGCTCTTCACCCGGTTTCTTCTCTGGTTAACACCTTAGGTTTCCGTGGTCCCTTATCACAACTAATGAACGGCCGTGGTGCATATATTGGTTTATTTTGTATAAAGTCTAAACTTTATGTGAATTTTACCACAAACATATTTTTGTATACTCATTTGATTGTTTATTTTTTAATTTTTTTCTAAGATTTATTTATTTTAGAGAGAGAGAGTGAGCGTGCGCGTGCATGCACGAATGTGGAGGGGCAGAGGTAGAGGGAGAGAGAATCTCAAGCAGACTCCATGCTGAGTGTGGAGCCTGATGCGACGCTCAGTCTCATGACCATGAGATCACGACCTGAGCTGAAACCAAGAGTCAGACGAGTGCTTAACTGACTGCACCACCCAGGCGCCCCTGACTCTTTGAAATAAATACCCCGAAGTGGAATTGTTAGGTCAGAAGGGAACATTTATTTATTTATTTATTTAGATTTTATTTATTTCAGAGAGAGAGCTAGAGAGAGAGCACAAGCAGTGGGAGGAGAGAGGGAGAAGCAGACTCCCCACTGAGCAGGGAGCCCAATTCGGGGCTTGATCCCAGGACTCCGGGATCATGGCCCGAGCCACTTAACCGACTGAGCCACCCAGGCGCCAGGTCAGAGGGAATATTTAGAGGCCCACAGTGAAAAGGTCCCAGCTGCCAGTCTTGCAGCAATTAGTCAGAGACAGGATGGAGCCAGGCAGCTTCCCCACACCACGCCTGGGACACAGAAGATTCCACATTCCCGAACTGTGATTGCCTGTCCCTGAGACTGGGCAGGTCTGAGTTTATGTTCGAGGCCTGGGAAATGGAAAGCTACCCTCAGGGCCTCCAGGCACACGGGCCCCAGGCCTGCAGCTCAGCTAACCCTGCGGGCACTGTGCTGTACCTGTCCGTGAACATGCCTGGTGGTAGCGCAGGTGACTGGCAACTGGTTCTTCCTCACGCCTCTGTGAGTCCCCAGAACTTCACACACAGAGAGCCTGGCTCGGAGGACTGACGGGGGTTTATCGGCTTTAAACTTGACAAGGTGTCCTGTGTGCAAAGGAGTTGGTACATCTGGACTGTGGAAAATCAGAGGCAGGGAGCTGCTCCTGAAGCTCCAGATTCACAGGGACTGACCTGGGCATCGGTGCTGTCCCAAGGGCACAACCAGAGTCCTGAAGAGTCTGGGCCAAGGGATGGGAGTGAGCCCCGTTCCAGTGAGCCTGGGATGGCCCCGGGGGTGCAGCATGTGAGGTGGACCCCGGAAGATGAGAGGGAGGATGTGTGGCGACAGGAGCAGGGAAGGCACGGAAGGCAGGGGAGGGATGTGTGTGGGCAGAGGTGCGGAGGTGTGAAACAGGGGTCTGTTATCTTGAGGAACTAAGGATAGATTCCCATGTTTCACCGGCTGAGGCCACCTGTTTTCTCATGGCCTCAAAGTGTGAGGTAACTTATGGCGCTTCTTCGGTCTCTCTGCTGTCGACCGCCCCTTGCTGGTCTCCAGATGTCACAGGCTTCAGGGTTTGGCCTAGGCACACTGCTCTCCTTCTCCATTTTCCCCCCAGGTGACCCACACAGGCCTTAAACCCAGCTTCCCAGACCTCTGCGTCTAGTAGCCTCCCGATCTCTGCCCTCGCCCATCATTAGACATCTCCAGCCTGGCAGGTTCCAGACAGAGCCCTCTCGAAGTGTAAGCAGAAACAGGATATTTGCATGGCCTTAACATGCCAAATACTCAGCAGTCACAAAGGGAAAAATAGGAAGTTTACAGTGGAGGATCCGGTAGATTGAACCTTAGCCTAGTGATCAAGGTTAATGGCACTAACGTGCTCCTGACTGTGCCCTTCTCAGGGCACCTCAGCCCCGTGTGTCCTTCCCCGTGAAGCATGGGAAAACCTCAGACGTCACCATGTTGAGGAAGGAATTGCAGGCAGGGACTTGAACATGTGCCCGTAGCACGCTTCCTCAACAGTCGCCAAGAGGTAGAAGCGACCCACATGTCCATCAGCTGGTGAAGGGATAAACACAGTGTGGTCCGTCTGGATGATGGCAAATCATTCAGCACGAAGTCCTGACACAGCCTGCGACACGAATGGACCCGAAAGACGTTATGCCGGGTGAAATAGGCAGATGCAAAAGGACAAACATTGTATTCCACTTAGGAGAGAGTCCGAAAGCCAGAATAGGCAAATTCGTGGAGACAGAACATAAGTCTGGCCGTTGCCAGGGGCTGGGGGCAGGGGATGGGATGTTACTGCTGCCTGGGGACAGACTTTGTGTCTGGGGTGATGAAGAAGTCTTCAAACGAGTTGGTGGTGATGGTGACACAGCATCGTGAATGTAGTTAATGCCACTGAACCGTACGCTTAAAAATGATTAAAACGGCAGATTTTACATTCTATTTATTATACCACGATTTAGAAAAATTAATATGTAATATACCCAAAACCACTGAGTTGTCCACTTTCAGTAGGCGAAGTGTATGGTATGTGGGTCATATCTCAAGAGACCGGTTATAAACACACACAGTGAGGAACACTGTACAAAATGGTCGCTGTTCTCTCAGGAACGTTTCCTCCTTCCCTTCATTCTGCTCAGACACCATGTATCAGTCAGCTCCAGCTGCCGAAACGAAACAGTACAGACCGGGGCTGAAACACCAGACATTTATTTTCCCACAGTTCTGGAGGCTGGACTTCCAAGATCAAGGGGTCGGCCTCTGTGGGGTAAAAGATGAAGATGGCGGGTCTGGCCCTTGTGGCCACCTTGCCCCGTGTCCCTGACCCCTCCCGTGTTGCCTGCCTTGGGGTGCAGGGGCTGCGTCCTCTTCCTCCACACCCTGGCTGCCGAAGGCCTTGTGTGCGTGGAAGAGTGAGTCCGGGTTCCACCCTGTGGCATGGTGGGTGTGTGAGCGGGAGTGGTGGCCGGGGCAGGGGGAGGCGGGGGCGGCCGGCTGGCCCGCCGAGAGGCTCGCGCCCCTTGGGTGTTGTGGTGACGTTAGCCATCAGCGGTTCCTAAAACGGGGGCACGAGCCGAAAGCAAGCATGGATCTCAGCTGCGTCGGTCAGTCCTCTGCGGTCCAGAGCACTCGGGCCTGGTTTTCTTAATCGCTTTGTTCTCTGAACACCCAGGGTTTTGATTATTAGCTGTCGAGGATGACTTCATGTGGAGATTTTACTGCCTAATGGAGTGCACACATATTTTAAAAGGGGAAAAAAAAAAAAAAAACCTGGCAGGACAAGAGTAAAAATACAGCTTTCCCAGAAATATATTTAAAGAAAAAAACCCATTAAGAACCCAGGAGAACAGAAAGCGCTAGTGTGAAGTGTGAGGTAGTGAGGGAATTCGGGGGGCACGCCTGGGCCACGGCGGTTGGCCCAGACCCCCCCGAATACTGCCCCCGAGGTTCCCTGCCAGAAACACAGGGTGCAGGGGTCTCCTGCATAAGCACACACAGCCTGCCTAACCACCCAAGCCAGGGATGGCA
Source organism: Eumetopias jubatus (assembly GCF_037043125.1). NCBI lineage: Eukaryota > Metazoa > Chordata > Mammalia > Carnivora > Otariidae > Eumetopias > Eumetopias jubatus. Next base: position 8,034,169 of record NW_028274823.1, on the reverse strand, counting down.
GGAGGACCAGGAAGAGCTCCAGGGCGAGGTCCCACCTGGGGCGCTGGTGGTCCGTGTCCATGCTGCCGAGGGAGACCCGCCGTCCCTGCTCCCTCCTTCCCCAGCGTCTGCCTCCCCTGCATCTGGCCCGTGCCTGGGTGGGCTGCTGAACCCAGGCCTGTGTCAAGGTGACTAGGTTGTTGATCTCCCTGAGCTGTCGGGTGCATTGCGCCATCCATGCAACAACCTCTAAAGGATTCAGAGCAGGAACCATTACTTGGATTCTGAGGGTGGGGAGATTAATACTAGTGCCCATTGAGCACTCACTGGTGGTAGGCCTGATGCCAACTCATTTAATCACTACTAGGAAGTAGGTGCCATTATCATCCCCACTTTAGAGCCCGAGAGGTGCGAACCCGCCCAGCAATGTGGTTAACCAGGAGATGAACCAGGTGCTCCTGGCCGCCAGGTTCTGGGCGCTGAGGACCAGAGCCAGGGCGGCTCCCCAAGCTCCAGCCAGCCAGAGATGGGCTGTCCCCTGGACCCACGCCAGCCTCCTGGGCACAGGGGGCGCGTCCATCCTCAGCCCACACCTATGCGGCCTTGTTCCCCATCTAACCTTTTCTTTGAAGCAAGACATGCCCTGGAATGAGCCCACCCTGTGATTTTATTGATCCAAAGGAAAAAGTTAATTAGGTTTGTAAACTGTCACTCTTGACACTCTCCAGAGGGCCTGCCCGCCCCCCCCCCCCCCCCGGCTTCCAGGGCCCCCGGGGAGGCTGGGGCCTGAGGCAGGCGGTAGGCAGGCTTGCCTGTGTCTGCCCCCCATCCCTCCTTCTTCAGACGAGGCCAGGTGGCCTTCGAGGCCTGGCCTGGCCCTGCCTTCCCCACCTCGCAACATGGTGCCGTGGCTGCCTCCCTCACAGCCAGGTGGCGACAGGCCCCTCCCCACCCCACATGTGTGCACATGCCTGCACACACCTCTGTTCCTGACTCCCTTCTCCGCAGACAGCTCGGCCTCTGTCAAAGCCCCTTGCATGCTGTGAGTAGCTTTCTAACTCCTATGTGGTGACTCGTGCATGTGTGTTCCCCCACCCACCCCCGGGCTGTGAGCCCCCTGAGGTGAGGCCATACCGTCATGGTCATCAACGTCCCCACACCGGCTCAGCCAGGGAAGCTGGCTGAGGGAATGCTAATGCCACCAGGATTCAGTGGGTTAGGCCATTCGTCTTTTGCCCCTGCTGCTCTTTCCAGAGGCTGCCTGAGCCTTCTGCGGTGCCCGGCCTTCCGTGGGCACTCACTCTTGGCTTGCACGCTGTGGTTTGGACCTTTGGAAGAAGAGCTTTTTGCATCATCTATCTTTGGCCACACCCATGTCAGCCTGCTTGGAGTGCCCCTTCGAGGCCCAGAGAGGTTTCTAGTAAAGGAGACTCCATGGAAAAGGGCTTTCCTGGGCTAGTAATCTGGGGAAAGCTGGCTGCTTTAGGCTAACGCAGACGGCCCTGGGGCTGAAACACGTCCTCCGGAAGGCCTTCCAGATGCTGTCGTTGGGTGTCCGCCTCTTTAAGGCAGGTCTGCCTCGTGCTTATCCTAAGTACACACATGTCCTCACTGGCTGAGCGGGCCCCCAGAATCCCTCTCTCTAGGAGCATCTCACGGCACCAGGGTTTGGCGTGCCTTTCGCAGGACCTCCCACTCGGGGCAGCACTGCCACCACCAGGGGACTGGCGAGTGTGAGTCACTGCCACCTCTGGATGGAAACAGCTACTGGAAAGGTAGAAGAATCATAGCCCTGAACGCCTTCCAGTTTCCCTCAGTTGCGTTCATGTGACAGGGCAGCAACAGGGAAAATCGCACATAGGACCTGTTTATTTAGAGGCCTGGCCAGCCTCTGGAAAGGAGCCTTTCAGGCTTGGCCAGGAACGCGGCCAGAGTCGCGTTACAACATCTCAATGTATGGCTGTCCTGCAGTTCGCATGCCAGTGTCCCGTCGATGGACGTGTAGATGGTTTCCAATTTTTGCATGATTATAAATCATGCTGTGGTGAACGGTGTTGGCATGCCTTCTTGTGCAAATGTGCTAGGTTTTCTTTGGGACAATTTTCCCCCCACTTGCCTGGTTATAGCATCACTGTGGAGAGCTGGTTAAATATACATCTTACCAGGTCTGCCCTGGCACGTCTGACTTTGGAGCCGGGAATCTTTGATTTCTTTCAACAAAACTTCAGTGATTCCTGCTATCGGGGAAGGTTAGCACGCCCTGACTCAGAAGCAGGGGAGCTGGCTCGGAGCGAACCAGCTTTCGCAGTTTACTAATTGGATATTGCCGGTCACTCCACAGTGGATGTGCCCATTTCTGTCCCCTCCAGCAGTGGAAAAGAACCCTATTTTCCCACATCCTTGCCAGTTCTTGGTACTGTTAAGTTTTTCAAAAGCTTTTCCAAATCTGGAGTATGTGTAATAATATCTCATTTTAATATAAACAGCACTCCCTGTACTTTTCGTGTGGTTGAGCTCTTTTTCAGATGTTTCAGTGAAGGTTCAAGGTTCCCTTTGTGGATTATTTACTCATATCCTTCGTACACTTTAGTATGGAATGCTTGTCACTTTTAAAATTACAGTTCACCCCCCGGGGCGCCTGGGTGGCTCAGTCAGTTGAGCATCTGACTCTTGGTTTCAGCTCAAGTCATGAGCTCGGGGTCGTGAGATCGAGCCCCGCATCGGCTCCTCCCTCCACGTGGAGTCTGCAGAGGATTCTCTCTCCCTCTCCCCCTCCCCCCACTCTCAAACCAATAAATAAATCTTTAAAAAATATTACAGTTGGCCCTCGAACAACACAGGTTTGAACTGCGTGGGTTCACTTATATGCATGATCATTTTATTATATAAATACAGTATATAACACGTATGACACGTACAAAATGAGTCAACCAACTGTTTTATGTTATTGGTAAGGCTTCCAGTCAACAGTGGGCTATTTTAGGGGTGTCAGAAGTTATATATGGATTTCCAACTGCTGGGAGGTCCTAACCCCCACGTTCAAGAGTCGAGTGTAGTTTGTAACAGTTCTTAATACATTCTCCTCCTGCTCCTTTGTCAGTTATTTGTGTTGCAAATATTTACGCTCAGTCTGTGGTTTGTATTTTCTTTAAAGATTTATTTATTTGAGAGAGAGATAGAGCACAAGCTGGGGGAGGGGAAGAAAGAGAGAGAAAAGCAGACTCCCCACTGAGCAGGGAGCCCAGTGTGGGGTTCAGTCCCGGGACCCCAAGATCATGACCTGAGCCGAAGGCAGACAGTTTACCAACTGAGCCACCCAGGACCCCTGTGGTTTGTATTTTTACTTAGTTTATGGTGTCTTACTGAATGAAAGTTGTAAATTGAAATAAGCATTTTGTGTCTTGTCCAAGACATCTTCCCCTCCCCATCGTTAGAAAAATACTCTACTGCATTCTCTTCCAGGAGTTTGAAACTTTTGCTTGGCACATTCAGGTTCTAAATCGACTTGAATTTGACTGGTGTGCATGGCATGAGGTAGGGATCCGATTGTATTGTCTATACGGTAACCAGCGGCTATTCCAACACCCGGTTTCAGTCGCCACCGTTTCCCCCACCGACCTGGAATGCCCCCTCTGTTGTGCGTCAACTTTCCATCTTTGCTCTTATCAGTCCCTTTAAATGTGTTTTTTTTTTAAATAAAGAGCTTTATTGAGGTAGAATCTATAATCACATAGTTTACCCATTTAAAATCTATAATTTGAGAGTTTTTAGTATGTACAATCACCATCACCATTGGTCTATTTTGGAACATTTGCATCACCTCTAAGAGAACTGTGTATACCATCGTCCCCATCTAGCCACCCACCCCATGTCCCCAGCCCAAAGCCACCCCTGATCTACTCTCTGTCCCTGTAGGTTTCTCATTCCGGACATTTCGTATGAATGGAACAATGTGAAAAGTGGTCCTTTTTCCTGGCTTCTTTCGCTTGGGTATATACCTCGGAGTGGAATTGGTGGGTCATATGGTAACAATTTTAGTCATTTGAGGACCTGCCAGACTGTTTTCCAAAGCAGCCACACCATTTTACATTCCCACCAGCAGTGTATGAAGGTCCTGATTTCTCTATATCCTCACCTGCACTTGTGATCATCGGACTTTTTGATTCCAGCCATCTTAGAGGGTGGGGAAGTGATATTGTGGTTTTGATTTGCAGCTCCCCTCCCTTTGACAAATCTGAGGCCATGAAGACTTACCTCTGTGTGTTCTTCTAAGAATTTGTTTTTAGCTCTTCCATTTAGATCTTTGAGCCATTTTTTAAAACTGATAAGCATATTTTATTGAGCATATATTTTGTTCCAGCTACTGTTAAGCATATACAGATGATTTTATTTATCGCTTAACATGGTCCTAAAAAGTCATTTCCATGGCAGTCACATTTTTACAAATGGGAAACCAAGTTTTATATATATTGACTTAACTAACCATGATCACAAAACATCATAGGTGAAAAAGTTCAGTTTCCAATTCAGGTCTTTCTGCTGCCAGAAGCCCTTGGTGCTTTTAACTTTCTTTCTTCCTTCCTTCCTTCCTTCCTTCCTTCCTTCCTTCCTTCCTTCCTTCCTTCCTTCCTTCTTTCTTTCTTTCTTTCTTTCTTTCTTTCTTTCTTTCTTTCTTTCTTTCTTTCTTTCTTTCTTTCTTTCTTTCTTTCTTCCTTCCTTTCTTCCTTTCTTCCTTTCTTCCTTCCTTCCTTCCTTCCTTCCTTCCTTCCTTCCTTCCTTCCTTTTTCTTTCTTTCTTTCTTTCTTTCTTTCTTTCTTTCTTTCTTTCTTTCTTTCTTTCTTTCTTTCTTTCTTTCTTTCTTTCTTTCTTTCTTTCTTTCTTTCTTTCTTTCTTTCTTTCTTTCTTTCCTTTCTTTCCTTTCTTTCCTTTCTTTCCTTTCTTTCTTAACATATAATGTATTATTAGTTTCAGAGGTACAGGCTGTGATTCATCAGTCTTCTGTAATACCCAGTGCTCATTACAACACATACCCTCTCCAATGCCCATCACCCAGTTACCCCATCCCCCCACCCCCTCCCCTCTGGCAACCCTGTTTGTTTCCCATGATTAAAAGTCTCTTGGTTTGTCTCCCTCTCTGATTTTGTCTTGTTTTATTTTTCCCTCTCTTCCCCTATGATCCTGTTTTATTTCTTAAATTCCACGTATGAGATCGTATGATAATCATCTTTCTCTGATTGACTTATTTCACTTAGCATAATACGCTCAGTTCCATCCACATCATTGCAAATGGCAAGATTTCTTTTCTTTTTTGGGGCGGGCTGAGTAATATTCATATATATATATACCACATCATATATATATATATACCACATCTTCTTTATCCATTCATCTGTCAATGGACATCTGGGCTCTTTCCATGTTTGGCTGTTGTGGACATTGCTGCTATAAACATCGGAGTGCACGTACCCCTTCAGATCACTGCATTTGTATCTTTGGGGTAAAATACCCAGTAGTGCAATTTTGGGTCATAGGGTAGCTCCATTTTCAACTTTTTGAGGACTCTCCGTACTGTTTTCCAGAGTGGTTGCACCAGCTTGCATTCCCACCAACAGTGTAGGAGGGTTCCCCTTTCTCCACATCCCCGCCAACATCTGTCATTTCCTGACTTGTTAATTTTAGCTATTCTGACTGGTGTGAGGTGGTATCTCATTGAGGTTTTGATTTGTATTTCCCTGATGCCGAGCGATGTTGAGCACTTTCTCATGTGTCTGTTGGCCAGGTCTTTGAGCCATTTTGCATTTATGTTTGCCTATGGTGTGAGGTAGGGTCCAGTTTTATTCTTTTGCATGTGGTGATGCTGTCATCACAGTGCAGGCAGGAAAGAGGCCACGGCCCTCCTGCGGACCTCCACCTTGCTAATACTGATTTTAATGACTCAAAAAATTTTATAAATTAAAGATTTGCTCATTTCAACAGACCTTCGCTGGATGAACAGTAATTAGGTTTTATTGTCATTATCTTGGAAATTGCCCTGCCATGCATCTGTGAACACGGGCTTATTTATATGTAAGCATATAAATCATTGTGTCAGGGAATTGTTTTTACCTAAGAGGAACTTGGAGGATTATCAAGTTCAAGTGGTGTGTTTTAAATGTAACCACTAGCTCTTTGGAGGGAAGGGGAAGCCCTGACGGGTAACGCTTGCCACTTTCCATGGCATAAATACTCCCAGCAAGGCTGGTTTCAAGCCACCAAAGCGAGCTCACGGAGCACGGAGTTGGGGGGAGATGCACGATCGGTACACACCAGCTCCCGCACACCGCCAAGTGCACCCCACTGCATTTTTGTTCCGAAAAAGAAACTGTGGCCCCACAACTCTTTCTGGGGCAAAACTGGTCTCTGTCAGCAACGTCGTCGTCAGCTGGTTTCATCCCCAGTGCTTGTTTATGGTGGTGCTGCCTGGTGGCCCTGGGAGAGCAGAGGAGGCTTGGGAGTCTGATCTTTGCAGGGAACCAAGAAGCAAAGCGGTTTCTGAGTGGGCTGTAGGGAAGGCACAAGAAGGCACAAAGAGCAAAGAAGTCCCAAACCCGTAGGAAATGCCACCAGCAGGAGCATTCTCTAGGCTCTGACCCCTGCACTGCCCACGTCAGATCCACTTAGAGATGCTTCGAGGGAGGGGAAGCCAGGTACCTGGAGAACAGCCCACGGAGTTCAGAAATCTCCAGGTTCGGGGGGCGTCTGGATGGTGCAGTCGGTTAAGCATCTGACTCTTTTGATTTCAGCTCAGGTCATGGCTCAGGGTCGTGAGATCGAGCCTGGTGTTGGGCTCTGCACTGGGTGTGGAGCCTGCATAAGATTCTTTCTCTCCCTCAGCTTCTCCCCTTCTCCTTCTCTCTCTAAAAATAAAAAAAAAAAAAAAAAAAGAGAGAGAGAAACAATAAAAAGAAAAAGATATCTCCAGGTTCAGGAGATTTGCCCCCAGCTGCACATCTCTGGTCCTAACCTCTGAACCCTGGTTCCAGCCAGCAGTACCCCTAAGACACAGTGCCAACCAGAGCTCATATCAGAGCTGGTACACCGGGTGCCCGTTCCAGCAGTCATTCCTTGCTCTGGGGCACAGAGCACCCCCGCCAGCACCCTGGAGGCTTTGCAAGGACTCCCAGACCGCCCTCCCCTCAGCCGTCCTCACTTGGGACTCAGAGTGGGGAGGTGGGTCCAGAGGGCGGCGGGAGCGTGGCTGGGCGGGGGACCCTGGGTACAGAGGAGGGGTCCCCACGGAAGAGTAAGGCTGCCCCCAACTCAGTACGCCATGGCGCAGGGGCTTAGCAAGCAGCCCTGCCCTGTCATTTTGTCCAAGGTCACCCTTCCTTCTCACCTCGGCTCCTGCCCCTTCACCTTCTGCTCTCGATTCTGTGAATGCTTCTCTCACCCGGTTCGATTCACTCCTTCCTCCGTCGCTCCCATCAACTCTGAGGCCGGGCGGCTCCTGACAGCGACGTGATGAGACGGGCCCCAGGCCCTTCCGTGCCCTGCCTCCTCCCAGTCACCACGGTCCCTCCACTCGGTTCCGTGCCCTTTGCTCCAGCTCTTTATTCTCCAGGGTGGCTGGAACACACCCTGAGTTTAGAACAAGAAAAGCCAAGAAACATTTGCTGGGACGTCGGGGGCTGGCCCTGACCTCACAAGTGTCTGCAGCGCAAGTGTGCCGACCAGGTGGGGCTGGCTCTGGGCCTCTGTCACCAGGGGCATCCCAAACCCGTGGGCCACCCCTCTGGCCTGCCAGCCACAAGAGGAGGTCTCGCTGCCCACTGCCCGCTTCCCAGCAAACCATGCTCACAGGAAGGGAAGATACAACCCACTGAATGGCCGTTTGTTGAGGTGTAGGGGCTCCGTGCGTTCTCGGTCCACATGGAGCTGTGGACACGGCCGAGTTAGCCCGGGCCTCGCCTCCAAGGTGACCATGGGGTCTGGCCCACCTGAAGCATTGCTCTATAGAGCAGCAAGCTATGCTTTTTAATTAAAAAAACAAAAAAGTGTTTGCAAATGTTTGCACAAAAATAACCATATTGGTGGGTTCTTGCTCCTCAGGACCTGCTGTGACAGCTTGCAGGGGACAAGTCTGCCTTCCGAGGGGGGAACATTGGAACGTGCCCAGTGCCTACCTTGTCCCTTGGGGAGGGTACTGGAGGGCAGAGGGGCTGGCCCACATGTTGCATTGTGCTCTAGGAGCTGAGGAAGGAAGAGCAAAGGGTCGGGAAAACCAGATGCTCGTTTTCTTGACCAGCTGTGTTGCCAGCAAAATGTGGTTATTCATAACCGTGGTGGAGCATCCATAAGTCACGGTTTCCCCCCAGCAGTGCAGCTAACGAGGACTCTGAAATGATTTCGTGGTGTCCCTCCACTAAACCATCTTGGAGGACGGCCCGTAGTCTACAAGAACCGTGGCTTCTGCCGAGCCTGTGTAGACCCTGGCAAACCGTGTCCCTGGGCCGCAGGTATACGAGCAGCGTCTGGGGCAGTGTGTGCAGGAGGAGTGTCTGTCGGGGTTACCAGGGGCTGCCCAAGGCAGCCTGGTGGGTGGACCGGAGTCTGGGTTGTGCGTGGCAGGCGCCTTTTCCTGCATAAAGCAGCTCAGACAGAGCTGAAAGATGGCACCTCCTCGGGGCCCGCGGGCTTCCGGCCTGCATCGCAGGCCCTGACTCTTTTTCTGCTCCATTCACAAAAGCTCCAGCTGCTGGATTGAGCTGTGCCCACCACTCTGGCTTCAAAGCTGCCCCCAAAGTTGAAGGCCAGTCCGAAAAGATTAAAACTTGGGCTTCCAAAAGGTGCCGTGGGCTTGGCCGTGGAGCGGCTCCGGGCCGGTTCACAACCCGTGTGCCCACGGCAGGACTGCAAACGAGGGACGGTGTGGACAGCTGCCCGAGGGCTCATCGTGACCGCTCCGTCCAGGGCCTGGTGAGCAGGGAGGAGCTGGGCCGCCAGTTGATGTGAGAACCCCACTCTGGAGGCCACGGTGCCGCAGGGCTGCTCACCCCTCTGCAACTTCAGTGTCTGCCGGGGACTGCCCCCCCCCGCCCCCCGATTCCCAGGTGCTGCGCTAACGACATGGAGCGAGGCCTTTTCCTGACCATCTCGGACAGACCTGTTGGCCGTCCTGCGTCTCTGGCGACACCCGTGCATCCCCGTGGGCAGCCCAAGCCTCGGCAGCAGAGCTGAGGTCAGGCTCTCGGTGCCCCCAGGACCCCTGGAGCTGCAGCCCCTTGATGTGCGGGCCCCCTGCATGCACGGACTCTCCAGTGCCCAGCTTGGCTTTGAATGGGTTCATTCTTCCCGACCCTGCCTCGGCGTGCCTGGCCGCCAGTTTCTTAAGGCTGGCGGTGCTCCGAAGCTGGCCGCTGCCAAATCCAGTTGTTTGGCTTAATGTTTCAAGGCCAAGTCCTTTCAGGAAAGCTCTCTCCACCCCCACCCTCCCCTTTAGAGAAATAGATGTGCGATTGATTGGCTTTGCAGGGTTTTAATCCATCGTTCTCTGCAGAGAATGGCGTGAACAGCACTGCATTCGTTCACATCACATTCTCCCTCTCTCCTTCCAAATGCCCACGGAATGGCAGCGGGAGAGTATGGCATAGGAACATTTCGAGGCTGGGGGTACAGAGCAAGCACTGGCTGAGGGCTGTGCAGAGGAAAGTGCCACGGGCTGCCAGAGAGTGGTGGTGCCCATGGGTGGCCACGGGGAAATGCTGGAACCTTCCGCACAGGGTTTGCTGCAGCTGGACATCCCTGCTGGCGTTCCTCTTTCTGCCTGTGATGTTTTCAAAGGCGTGGCTTAATTAATAATCCATCTCTGTATGTGTACGCCCACCTCTTCCCCACGGTGGGAGGAGCAGTGCCGTGCCGGCTCTGGACTTGGCCTCTCCTTGTCTTTCCTGGTGTGAGGGCATGAAGGGCACACTGTCAGGGGTCTTTCTTGAGCTCCGAAGGTGCCATCAGAGCCAAGAGAACTTTTCCTGGCTCCCAGTTCTGAGGCTGTCCCGTCTGCCTGGAGCTGCATGATGGGCCTGTCCCAGCAGAGGCACCCGGCGATACCCAGTTGAGGGACCGGGGGAGACATTGGACCCAGAGACAGAGGGGGTCTGAAGCCCAGCGCTGCCACTTACCTGCTCTGGGACCGAGGGAGTTTACGGCCCCTTTTCTGAGCCTGTGCCCTCATCCATAAAACACAGGCTAGATCATAATACGGTGCAGATGGAGGACAGAATGGGTTCCTAGCATGGGCTGTGCCACGTAACGTCAGGGAAGGGACTGTGGTTTTAGCACATGCTGTTGCCCGCCTCTTGGAAGGAAGCAGGACCCCTGTCCCAGACAGAAACGATCTCACCCATCACCATGCTTTCATGAAGTTTCTGCGGGAAGGCTTGAGGCATTCCTGTCTCCGTGGTTGTCTGCGTGGGGAACACAGAGCAGTCTCCAGGGTGTGGAGGGAGGGGGCAGAGTTTGCAGAACACAGCCAAGGGGAGGGTGGGCTGGGTGTTATCGTCAGTGCTGTTTGGGGGCCCAGGCTTGTTCATTAGAGAGGAGGCAGGGCAGGAGGGACGCCCCCCCCCCATGCCTGACCATCAGGGCGCATCCTGTTAGTATCCTAGCATGCTAGCGTATCCTCAGTGTCTAGTTGGGGTGGGAGCTTACAGGGAGAAAAGACAAATCCTGGACCCCAGAGGGAAGGGGAGAGGTGGGGAGGCAGGACTCCTGGACTGGCAGCCTGACTCCCACCCTGCTGTCCCCAGGTTTGTCTGGGAAGCCAGGGCTCCACACGGCACAGGTGCACGGAGTCAGCTGTAGGACCAAGTCCGGTGTGGAAACTGAGGCCCAGATAGGTGGAAGGGACTTGCTCAAGACCACACAGCCAGGCTTTGCAGGCATGGAAACTGAGGCAGCATCTCGTGAGGCCAGCCCTCAAGAGGTCTGCACCTGGGAGCGACGGGGGCGGGGTGGGGGGGTGCTCTCTGCCCAGGCTACCCATTAGAAGCACCTGGGGAGCTTAGACCACCCAGCTCCCAGGCCACACCCGGACCAACCAAGTGAAAAAAACCCTCTGGGCTAGGGTTCAGGCATCAGCATTTCTAGTCGGTCTTTCCGAAGAACCAGCTGTTTATTTCAATGATATTCTCTGTTTTTCTGTTTTCGGTTCATTGCTTTCTGCTGTGATCTTTTATGAATTCTTCCCTCTGTTTGCCTTGGGTTTATTTTGCTCTTCTTTCTCTAGTTTCTTAAGGTGGGAGCACAGATGAGGGGGTTTGAGACTTTCCTCTTCCGTCTCTAATGACATGAGCATCCTGCAGTGGCTGCAGAGCTACAAGTTTCCCTCTGGGTCCTGCTTTAGCAGCACCCACAGCTTTGACACCAGGTGATGCTGCTGAGCAGCGGGGTTTGAGAACCAGCGTCCTCACCTCCTGTGGCTCTGGGCCTCCCCACCGGGAGCTGAGAGCACGTCCCAGTCCACTCTCCAGGGTCGTGAGGAGGAAACTGGGCGTGGCCTGCTGAAGAGCTTGGTTTCGGGACGATTTAAGACGCTGGCGGGCCGTTTGTGCCGCTCTTGCCTTCTCCCACCTCGTCACACACACACTGGGGACGTTAGTTCTCAAGTTCATACGGAAAACAAGTGAATAGCAGGCCTCTGGGGGTGGGAGCGAGGAGAGAACCAGACGGGCCTTACCTGGTGCTGGAACAGCATGGAACGGCAGGGTCCCCGCGTGTGCCTGGGCCGAGCGGCCAGTGAGGGACGGTGTTCCTGCACGTGCCAGGCCCTGTTCCTGGTGTCTGGTGCCCGGGAAGGAATGGTATCATGGATGGCATGCAGGGCCCAGCTTCCCACTGGAACTTCAGCCCACACAGCACCCCGAGGAGGCCGGTCCTGGTTCCCTCCTCCCACCCGTCACCAGACGGACGCGTGCCTGTTCTGGAATCCTGGCGTGCCCGAGCCCCTCCAACACACTGAACCTTGGGCTCGAGCCCCGAAAGCCTCTGGTGGGGAACAGAGGCGGCGAGGCCGTTAGGGGCAAGTTGGGTCACTGGGCCATTCCCAGAACTTGGGGAAAACCCTGGCCCAGAATCCCGAGCCTACATGGCTGCCTGCGTCCCGGTTCTCCCTCTCTGGGCCTCAGTTTCCCCATCTGCAGAGAGGACAGCATCCCCCCGAGTATCACTGAGTAAATGCAGCGGAAGGTCACCGCCATCCCCACCCACAGCCCGAGACGATGGATGGGACCCTGCGGGAGCTGCTTCCACTTTCCGGAGGCTGCAGGTACAGGGCAGGCTTGTTTGGGGCCGGTTTATGGCTTCCCCGTAAATCGTGGGACAGGACCAGGGTCTGAAGAAAATCGAAGCAGTGTTGAGTAAATGTTCTGGAGGAGCAGCTAGTCTGCCTGCCTCGAGATGGAACTGACAAAAACGAGATTCCGTCTAGGAATCATCCAGGGCACGGCGGCCCGCCGGGAGCCAGGGCAGCTTGGATGGGGTCCCTGCACACACAATCGGCCCACTGTGGGGTGCGCTGCCCCGGCAGGCTGGCGTCCCCCCGAGCCGGAATGAATGGCCCCCTAGCCGGGCGGCTTTGACCATTTACAAGGTGCCGTCTGCACTGTGATGAATGAGGTGGCATCCGTCAACTTTTCGGGGAACCTGGCCGGGGAGGAAGGTGCTAAGTAAATAGGGGGAGGGGCACTGGCTTCCTTGCTGGGTCACTCTAGGCCCTCCCTTTCTGTGCCTCGGTTTCCCCATCTGTATGGAGGAACTGATGAAGAGGCCCCCCGAGCCCAACCCTAGCCCCCATGTCGTAAGTATGGGCAGGAGAGAGAGAGGGTCCTGGGAAGAAGGGAGCCCAGGCACCCCCTTCTGCTCGTGGCTCTGCCATGTGGGTGGCAGGCAGACAGCCTGGGTACCCAGAGTCAGTCTCTGCTCTCTACAAGGACAGCCTCCTCATCTTGGGTGCAGTCTGGCTGGGCCGTCTTGGGCCAGCATCTGTTCCTTCCTGGGCCTCGATTTCCTCACCAGAGAAAGGAGGAGTTGTGCCCTAAAGTGCCTCCAGCTTTTGGGGCTCACTTGCTCCTCTCTCTGGTTGTGTTTCATCCAGCAGGTTCAGGGAAGGTGTTGGTACTGGAGTCAGAACCGGGATCCAAGTCCCAGCCCTGGCCACGTGACCCGAAGCAAACCCCTTGTTCCCGTGCCCTTCTCTCCGGGGGATGAGATACGAAGTCTGGGCGGGTATGAATGAGGGGCCACCGTGGTTATGCTGGGCAGACCCGTGGGACTATCCATCCTGAGGGTGCTGGGTTTGGGCCTATCCAACACCCACCCCGTGGCTGGCAGCCGGACAGAGGGGTCACTGGAGGACCAGCTGGGGGTGATCGCCGGCGGCATTTGGGGTTCCCCCCGGGGTTACCTTAGTGCATGCACCTGGGCAGGCCCCTGCTCTGTAATGAACTGATACGCTCTGCAGAGCAGGTGGCATTGGCCATGCCTGACCAGGTGCTTGGCCCAGGGACAGGGCTGGTCTGGACTGTCATCCCCATGGCTGGCGAGCCCTGGGTCCAGGCAGTGTCGCTGCGCCTCTCGTGCTTGTCTGGGCTGGAGCATCATTTTGACTTTCCAGCCTTGTTAACACCTCTGGTGAAGCGGTGGTGAGCCAAAACGAGAGACTGTTTTTACTATTATGCGCATTATTAGGACAGCATTACTGCAGCCTCCAGAACTTGAAAGACAAAAGGCTCTGTCTCTGATCCCTCCACGCTTAGACAGCTGTTTATCTCAGGTTTCCGGCCAGCTCCCCGCTGCATCCGAGGGCACGGGCATGCCTAACCCTCTGGTCTTCTGCTTCCCCTTCCTCTTGCCTGTGCCCACGGCTCTGGCATCTTCCACGGAGCAGAGAGCAGACGAGCCTTCCGCGCTGCCCCACGCTTGGGCATTTGGACTGGTTCCTTTTCTGTTCTAAGTACGCTGCCACACACGTCTCTGAAAGTACTTTTTCCCTCCATTCAGCAAACTTTTATTAAAGACTTTCCCACACGCCTGACTCTGTATGAGATCTCTTTAGAATTAAGTCTTCAGGAAAGATTTCCAGGAATGGGGTTAAAGAACAGAATTCTTTTTAGCGATCTCCACATCTGCAGCAGACGACCCCCATCAGGAGCACTGTCCGCTTGGCATCCACGGGGAGGAGGGCGGCGAAGGAGAGCGCGTGGCACAGTGTACGAGGACAAAGGGAAGACCCACGTGGCCGCGGCAGGATCACACACAGGACAGGGAGGTGTCTTCAGTCCCAGAGGCAGAGGTGCTGCTGCTGAGCCCCACCCCGCAGGGGACAGTCCTCATGAATCAGCGTGTCAGTTGGAAACCAATGAGCAGCCCCTCTGGAGGGTTCCTTGATGCCCCCTCCGGATGATCTGGTCCTTTTCCTGCTGCCTGGTTTCCTGTCTGTGAGGGCCGTCAGCACCACTGCCTCAGCACCGCCCCCCCGGCCCCCGAGTGCTCACGCTAAGTACCACCGGTCAGCCCGACCGGCACTGTCCCAGAGCCCACTGCTCACTCACGTGCCTCGCGCACACCATCCACCATTGTATTCAGTCCTCACAGCAGGGGAGGTCACCTGCTCGGTCCAGAGCCCGTGGGCAGAATGCTGCAGCCAGGGGCCCTCCCACTGGGGCCCCCAGCGACCTCCGTGAGGACTGGGAGGCTATCGTTCTCTCCCTTTGCACGTGAGGAGCTCACACTCCGAGCTCAGTGGCAGGTGGGATCCAGGCCCGCAGTGCCCTGCTTCCTGCCTGGCACGGCATGTCCTTTCCCAGCTCCAGGACGGAAGCTGGCATGGGGAGCTAGTCGTGAGTGGGCGGGCTGCAGTTTGTGCTCCACCCTCGCTGTAGTGCCGGGGCCCCTGATTATGGTTAGTAAGGGACAGGCCGTGAACACAGGACCGCCCGCCAGATCCCACTTTGGCGCTCAGTGCCCAACATTACAGTGTTTCAGTTACGGTCTCATCGAATGGGGCCAGCTGCCTCTTTAGGACAGAGCCAGCCCTCTCTCCGTGTGACGGTCTCAGGTTGGCCTTTGGAGGGACTTCTTGAGCACACTGGGGCCCGGGCACTGGAGACGGATCCACTCGGCCCATGTCCTCCATGCGGGCCCTGGGCCAGGCTGGGTGGATGAGGGCAGACGGCAGGCTGCCAGGGAGGGGAGTGACTGGCGCACCCCCCCCGGGGGGGTATCTTCAGAGACCTGTTCTGTGCAGGATCAGGCCTGAACAACAATATCCCAGCATGGGTCTCATTAAACACAGGCTCCGAAACTCTGCTTGGTTCCCAGGACCTCTGCCTGCTTGTCTATGCTGCAGCAGCCTGGCCCCGGCCCGCCTCCCCCGTCCCACCCGACCCAGGCCAGCCTCCGCCCGTCCTGTCGGCCCCTGAGATCAGACGTCCATCCGCAAACGGGAGAGAGGGGTAGAGGGCCAGGAGCCTCTGCTCGTCTACGAGTGGAGACGCCAAAGTCCAGAGAGAAGACGGGACTTCCCTGAACAAGGGGTGGCTGGGGCGACCTGGGGAGCAAGTGGGAGCTAGTGTGGAAGAACCTGGGCCGAACAATCCAGTGACCTGGGAGGTCAGGGAAGCGGGTGGAGCCAGGCCTGGCCCCAGCCCGGGACAGGCTCCCTGGAGTGAGACAGCCAGGAGTCTGTTCATTTGGGAAGGATGACCTCTGAGTTTCCGCGGACGGCCTGCTGGAGCCTCACTGCCCTCACGCAGGGCAGGGGTAGGACCTTCCTGGTCTGTGCTGCGAGGAAGGGCATCCCTCCTCAACCATCAGCGGCTCCCATGTAACCTACAGGTCTTCCCCCTTTGCTTTGGCTGCCAGGGAACGCAAAGCCGCAGTTTTGGGCTCTAGTTCCCAGGCCTGTGGTGTGGGTATTTTCCTCCTCCTTCACTGTGGTTTCTGAACCGTCTCTCTGACTTCCCCCGGCTGTCCTAGGAGAACCATCACTCTGTGCCTTTCTGAGCTACCTGAGGCACTTAAAAAAAGCCAACTTTTGTCTCATGTGTGTTGTTCTGTGTAGCAGGAGTCTGTTGTGTGTTTCATTGTATGACTGGATCACAGTGGATTTAGTCATCCTGCCGCTGATGGACAGACCCTGGGGTGGTTCCCAGTTTGGGGTCATTGTGAACAGAGCTGGGGGGACGTCCCTGTCTCCATCTCTCAGGGAACAGAGGCTCATGGCCGTGGGGCACGTGCCCAGGATGGGCTCGCCGGGTCACGCGGTATTCACGGGTTTCCAGTTAGGAGGTATCTGCCAAGCGGGTTTTTTCCAGAGGACCACGCTGTGGGCCCTCCCGCCAGCCACGGGGGAGAGTTCCTGTTGCTCACGTCCTGCCCGCCTCAGCATCCTTCCCTCTGGCCGTTCAGGGGGTGGTGGTGTGTCCTGCTCGAACTGGCTCGCGACGTTGAGCCCCTCTCCGTGTGCACCGTGGCCAGTGTAGACCTGGCTTGTGAAGTGCCGAATTTTAATCCTGTGTAGGTGGAACACGCACCAAGTACATGAAGGCTGGTAGGTCAGAGGTCCCACGCGTGTCCCTGGAAGACCATGGGGTTCATGAAACCGCATCTCTGAGGTCACATACTTTCCCACACGTTGGACCCTAAGCAGCACCCCTCCCTGACTTAGGAGACTCTGCTCCCAGGCTGACAGACCAGGACAGAGTTTGGGGCCAAGCCTTGCTCTGCCACTTGAGCACTGGGCAACTTCTTTGACCCATCCTGAGCCTCAGTCTTCATGTATCCGGGGGACATATTGGTGCCACCTCCCAGATTAGCTTGAGGAAGTGCCCGCATGGGGCCCCCCCCCACAGCAACCCTCTGTCAACAACAAGGTCCCTTGGCCCGGCCACCTGGGTCTGTACACGGTGGTGGAAATGACACTTAGGCCTTCAGTGAGCAGGATTCTGTGACCCCTTCCGCCCCCAGGATGGGAAGGCACCACCACCCTGCAGCCTCCCTCTCTCCCGGGCCACCTCATAAGAACCCAGAGCTCTGGTGTGCAAGCCCAGGCTCGCTGGGCTAGCTGGGCAGAGGGCTGGGGGTGTCTCCCTGACCTCCTGTGGTCCGGCCTCCGAAAGAGAGAGGGGGTGTGGTGGTTTTCTGGGGGAGGCCGGGAGTGAGCGCCCTGCCCCGCGCTCCCAAGGGCCTGGGTGGGAGCGCACGCAGGCTTCTTGGGGGATTTGGCCGTTGGAGAGCATATTGCCCGGGGCTGGGCCGGCGTGTTTTAAACTAAACACACACCAGGTGTTCAGCATGTTTTTATCAAAATATTCTGAAGAGCTGTCAGGAGTTCCTGTGCGGGAGGCCAGATGCCCAGCCCCCCGAGGGCCCGTCCCTCTGCCAGAGTGAGCCTATTTTAGGTGAGGCCTCCCCTTGCTTGCTAGCCCAGCCCGCCTGGCCCCTGGTGGGGTCTAGACCGTGCTGCAGGAGCTTCCGGCCAGGTTGGGGAGGCAGACAGGCTCAGGCACGGGCTCACTGACCCCGGGCAGTCCACGCCCCCTCTCTGAGCCTCCATTTTGCCAGCCATAACGTGGGGCAGTAGCACCTAGCTCTTGGGCCGCTGTGGAAACCAAAGGAGCCAAAGTGTGCAAGTCGCCTTGCCAGGTCCCCGGAGGGAGAGGGCTCTCAGTGGCTGTCACTATTCTGAATGACATCATGAATAGTGCATCCTATTGGCTTGGAGATGGAGCAGGCTTGGGGGGCAAGGGCAGGCTTGGGGGGCATAGGCTAGGTCAGCAACTGCCCAATGGCTGCCCCCCCAAAGGAGTCCAGAGTGGCCCCTTGCCACCTGTCCCCAGGCACATCCACACGGGGCATCAGTCACCACCAGTCACGCTCAACACCTGCCAAGCAGGAGCATCACGCTCGTCCCCGGCAGCCTGGCTACGTTCTGTCATGAGTCCCTTGGGGAAAGCCCCCCTGAGATAGTTGGCCCTCAGGACCCACCGCCTTCTCCAGAGATGGCGCCTGCTCTCCAGACACGGAGCCCACGGTGAGCTTCCCAGAAGCAGCTGTGGACCTTGCCTGCTGCCCCACCCTCCCGGCCGAGGGGGCCCTGGAGGGTTCTTACCCACCCCGGTGCATCCACCCAGATCGCACATCTGCCGCGGGCCACACCCTGTGCCAGCTTCATCGTCTCCCCGCCCACGGCCCGGGGGGGGGGTCCCCTCAGCCACAGACGACAGGCGGTGAGGTGCTTGCCCAGGGTCCCACGAGGGCAGGGCCAGCCCAGTGCAAACCTGTGGGCCGGGACAGTGGGAGGGCCACACACACTCTGTCTGGCCGCCCCCGCCCAGTCCCCGCCTGAGTGGGCAGCCCGAGCCCTGCGTGCGGCTGTCGTTAGGGGCCTCTGGGGTCAGGCCTCAGATGCTCTCTGGGAACAAAATGGGGGAAGAAAAGAGAAACCAGCCTTGCCGTTTGGACAACCTGTGGGAGCCACGGGGGTGTGTGAAGGCTTACTGCTTGCGCCCGACTGGGGGCGCCCCCGGCGTGCCCTGCTGCTCTGGGGACAGAGCTCCCCACTCTGGTACTGTGACCACGACAGTGCCAGGCCTCCATTCTGGAGCGTCCCAACTGGACTCCCTGGGCCCGGGTCCCAGAGGCCTTACAGGTGCCCATTCAGGGGTAGGATGGATCCTGGAGACCAAGAGGCGGGGAGGGTCCCCTGACTCGGGCCTTGTGGGGGAACTGGGCATGGGCACTTTGGGGGAGCCATGGAGTTACAGAGGAGAGGAGAAGTGGGGGTGGTTGGCGGGCTCCTGGGCCACGTTAGGGAGGGTAGATCTGGTGTCAGTGGTGGTGGGGAACCGTTTGGACCCATCCCTCCGCTTCTGTGGCGACCTCGGCTTCCTGGGTGCCTGCTGCCAGCCCCGGCACCTGGCTTAGCTCAGGACTCGGTCCTCGGGCGCGGAGCCTGCTTTGCAGCGCGGAGAGCTTGCTTCTCGGGGTTGGCTTAGACTGGTCACATACGGGGCTGCCCAGGCTGGGTGTTGGCCCTGGCGTGGGGTGGCATTTTCATGCTTCTGATTATCCGGGTTGGGGGTGAGTGGTTCTCCAGAAGAAAATTCTCTGTGGCCCAGCACTGCCACCCAGACTGGGGGGGGCTCAGATGCGTGGGGGCTCTGCAGTGGGACTTCCTCCAGGGAGGGCCAGGAAGGTGAGACCGGGCCAGGCCTCCCAGGGCCCTGGGGCCTAGGCCCTTCTGCCCTTCACCCCTCAGCTACAAGATGGACTGGCCCTCACGCCTAGACCTCTAGGACAGCTCAGGCTCAGAAAGAGCTAGATGCCTTGGTCATGGCCCACAGCCCCCGGATGGTCAGAAGGAAGGAGGCCACCTGCTTGTCTGCTCAGAGTGCTGGCTGCCTGTTCCTGTCTCTGGCAGGACCAAGGCCTTATGCCAGGAGTATGAGACCACCATGGGGTTGTCCCTGACCTCAGGGAGTCCGCAGTCTGGAGGGACATCACACAGGTAACCAGGCACTTGCAGTAGAGTGATGGGTGCTCTGGTGGGGTCAACACGGGGGCCGTGGAGCACAGAGCAGGCACCTAACTGAGGTGAGGGCTAGGGCGAGGGCTTCAGGGAGGGCTTCCTGGAGGAGGTTACTTGTTCCTGGGGAAATGGTCCCAGATAGCCAACGCTGTAGGGCAGGGTGGCAAATCCAGATGCCCACAGGGGCAGGCAGGAAACGCAGCGGAGTGGACAAGGCCCGGTGTGAGAGCCGGGAGACACCAGACAGTGGGGAGCATGACAGACTTGAAGCCGCTCGCCCCATCCAGGGGCTGCATCAGCTTGTTTCCGCCTGTGGAATGCTGGCGGGTTGTTACTGGATCCTCCCGATGTTCTAGAGAAGTCAGATTTCCAGCTTCTGCGTCTGCAAAACATTCTGTGGGCCGAGCCCGACATGTCCAGAGGCCACCGGCTTGTGACCCTGGCCTCACTGTGCATGTGAGCTGAGCAAAGCCTGGCGTGGGGGGCTCCAGCCAGGCCCGGGGGCTCTGGGGACCTCTGTGGTCCGTGTGAGGGAACCTGCAGGTGACAGGCACTGAGAGCCGCCCAGGAAACAACTGGCGCGGGGGGGTGAGTTCTGCTTGACGAGGCACCACCAGGCCGAAACACACCGTGAACAGGCCGTTTCCTCCCTGTGGATGGAGTGGCCCTGAGGCGGGGTGCCGGGGTCCACGGTGACCTCCCCTGCCCCCCGCTGGGCTCGGGTCCCCACTGCCCTCTGTGTCTCCCCCCACCCCGCCCCGCTGGTGACCACAAGGCCCAGAGGAGAAGGTGTTCTGGCAGCTTCTCGGCTCTGCTGGACGCGCCCAGCCATGGGGGAGGCCGCACACAGTGTGAACTGTGCCTTTTCTTTCGTTTTCCTCGTTGGTTTTCCCCAAACCCTGTGCTGTCCCCGCTGCAGTTGAAGCTGGTGGACAACCCCCCCCCCAGGGCCCACCCCTGTCCCGGGGCTGACCCAGACGCCTCTCATTCTGGCCGGAGGTCACCGGCACATCGGTGATCCCCCCTGCTGCAGAATATGTCCTGTGTGCTAAGGGAAGAATCGTGAAAATGAGCCCAGGTTTTAAGTTTTCCAGAAAGCCAGACACATGAGGTGTAAGGCCCAGCGCTGCCCTTTACTGCTTACGGCGTTGGGCGCGTGCCTTCCCCTCGTACATCCGTGTCGTCATCTCTGAACAGCAAGTCGTGGTGCCCACCTCATGGGCCCTTGTGCAGGGTACGTGGGAGACTGTCCTCAAAGGCACCTGCCACAGAGGTGGGGGCCGGCACACGATGGTGCTCTCATCCTTGGGGTGAAGCATCTGCAGCTCACCCGTCCCCCAAGCCAGGCAAGCTTTGCTTGCATTCCGGGCCCTGCCTGCTGGCTGGGTGGGAGCTCTAGTCTGTGGCAAGTGTCTTCCCCTGCCTCAGTTTACCCACCAGGGCTCAGAGCCCCTGGAAATTGGTCCAGCAAGTGCCTCCTCCAGCTGGGAGAGACTCCCGGTCCTTCCCAGCTGGAGGATGGGTCAGCCAGGGTGGACTTCTGGGCGCTGGGCTGCCACCCACCTGAACACCCACCGGACAAAAAGGTGTCCGGTTAGCCCAGCACTGCCCCTCACCCCAGCTCACCTCCATGTCCAGATGAGGGTAGGACCACCGGGAGACCACAGGGCCTCACTGGGTGGGGCCTCCCCACTCTCTGGGGGGCACCCCCAGTCCACCACAGTCCACAGTGCTTATGCAGAGGGTATGTCTCCCAGTGGGTGGGCAGGGGACCCTGCCCTACCTTGACAAGCAGAGGCGGAGGGAGGAGGAGATGGCCAACCTGGGGGTCCCCTGCCCCCTCCCCCACTGACGTCAGGCCCCTGGCTCAGGGTACAAGGAGGTTGGTGGGAGGAAGGCAGAGTGAGGTGGGTCAGACCTGCATGTCGTCCCGGGCACACCCCTGTTCTCGGCATGGGTGGCACCAGGAGGGAGGGTTACCTGTGGCCCCTTCCCCACCCCTACCCATTACAGGCGAGCAGACGGCCCGATGAGGGGAGGCCCAGGTGCCTGCCAGGGATGGGAGCCATGGGGTGTGGCTACCTCCCCCAGCAGGGCTCTGACCCCAACAGAGGTCCCAGCCAGCAGAACTGTGTCCCTGTTTCCTTTCCTGGACTGGTCGCTGTGGGCCTGAGAAGGGCCCAGGGCAAGTCCTCTTTCAGGCCTGGGTTTTTCTTTCGGTGTTTTTTCCCATGTGATTTTCAAGCAGGTCAAGAAGCCCCTGTCTGCGTGAGCTGGTTTGGCAAGGGCAGGGCCTGGGGGCTCCAGGCCGGCTTGTCCCAGGACAAGCGGTGGGGGACACAGGCCTGAGGGCTAGGTGAGGACAGGGACCTAAGGCTGCAGCCCGTGACTGCCCGGCCCCTGGCTCTTGTGTCCGTGGTGACCTCCTTGTCGGCAAGGACCAGGTCAGAGCCCCTTGTGAAGTCGGGGCCCAGCAGACCTCGGCCCGCTGAAGGCGCCGGCTCGGGGGGAAGGGGCTTCTGCAGTGGTTTCTATTAGCAGAGGACCCAGAGTTTTCCCAGAGGGGCCCTAAGTCCAGGCCAAACCCATCCACTCCACCTCTGGAACCCAGGTCCCGTTGCTGGCCCAGGGGACTGAGGGCTCGAGCAGCCATCTGAGATCGGAGGCCGACTCCCCTCCCAGCCACCCCACTGACAGGTCACTGACCCTCTGGCACCTGCCAGCAGCCAGCCGGGGTCGGGGGGTGCTGGCGGCCCCTCGGGCTCCCAGCCGGCTGCCCTTCTGCCAGGCGGCGTCCTGGGCCAGCAGGTGGACACTGGGAAGCATTTGCAGGCCAGCTCTGGCCCCCGGGTCTTGGACTCTTGGGGCTCAGACAGAAAGACACCCTTGGCCCAGGCTTGTCTCCTGTGGCCCTGTGAGCCGACACTCTGTGTCCTTTCCTCCGACTTTATCAGCCCAGCCTGCTTGGCATCACTCTCCAAGGCCAGTGCCTGGTGCCCTGAATTCACTTGGCTGGCCTGCCCCCAGCGCCTGGCTCTTCCAGAACAATCGGGGCAAGGACGTGTGCCCCTCCCCATGTGGGCAGGGGCCGACCAGGGTGGGGCGGCGGGCCTGCCACAGAAGCGCTGACCCTCCGGAGCTCCCCGAGGGGAGGCTGCCCCCGGGTCCCCGCAGTCACTAGCCTGGAGGTGGGGGTGGGGGGTGTCTGGCTGCCATTTCTCTTTGGCTGCTACAAAGACCGTCCCTGTAAAGCCGTTCTGGCCCGCGCACAGATCGGCCTTGTTCTCTGCCTCGGTCTTCCCTCCTTCCCTCTGCTCACAGGGCACGAGGGGGAGGAATAGCTGATGACAGGCGGTGCCCTGCCCGGGGGGGGGGGGCTTTGTTCATTCACTCGATGGCGGACATTTCCTGGGTGCCTGCTCTGGGCCCGGCCTGCGTGGGCGACCACCAACGGCAGGAAGCCGGGCTGCTCCCTCTGGGCAGCCCAGGTCAGCAGAGCACCTGCCGGAATGGCCTGGTGGGGGTCGGGGCGTGGGAGTGCGTGCCGCGTGCTCAGAAAAGAGAGAACAGCGGGCCCTGTGGGGTCGAGCTGGAGGTGGGAACGAGTGAGTGAGGTCTTGGAGGGCGAATAGGAGCTTGCAGCTGGAGCAGGTTTGAAGAGCATTCCTGGACACAGTGTAGACAGCTGTGGGAGGGCAGGGAGCACCTGAAGGAGCAGCGGGCCCTGGGCGCTGGCCCGCAGATGGAGGCCCCGTGAGGATGGACTTGTCTCCTGTGCCGACGAGCTGGGCTGTGGCATTGGGCAGTAGGATCACCACCGGAGTTTACCCAGGCAGAGGTGGGAGCAGATGAGCATTTGGAGCAGCTGCTCCGACCCACCCACTGGATCTGGGCCCGGCCAGAGACACCCGAATGCCACCCCAGGAGCCCAGGGGAGCAGAGAGGACTACGTTGGCCCTCTGCAGGGCCAACCACCGGGGGGATCTGCCTCTGCCTCAATCCTCGGGCCAGGATTGGAGGCCGCGCGCCCCTGCCTAGTTAGGGTGACGTCCGCAAGGACCCGTGTGTCCATGCCAGCCCCTGGAGGGCGGTGAGGGCAATGCGGTGGGTGGGGATGGTGGTGTCCGGAGTTCGTGTCCCTTTTTCTGGAAGCTTCCCTGGCCCCGCAGCTCCCTCTAAATGCCCTCAGAGCTCTTGCCCTCTGAGCCGGGAGGGTTCTGCCGTAACCATGCTCCGTTCTTAGAGCAGCCTCAAGAGCCGGGTCATGTGCCCACCGTACAGATGAGGACGCTGAGGCTCAGGGAGGTGAAGAGACAGCTCATGGTGGGCAGAGCAGCGGGCCCTGGGGAGGGGCAGTGCTGCGACCCCACAGGGACCCCATGGGGTACAAGGAAAGGTGGCCTCCCGAAGTCACAAAGGGGCGGGGGGTAACCAGGACACATGGGGCCTAGAGCAGGGCCACCGCGGCTGCCTCTCTGCATGGGAGGCTCCTGTGTGTCCACGTCCCCCTCCCTGCCCCAACCGTGTGCACACTTGCCGTCTCTCTGTCCCTTTCTGCCCATCTGTCTTTCTGGCCTCCTTCCCTCCACCCCTCTCTGTCACCCTCCCCCGTGTCACTGTTCCCCTCCTCTGTCCCGCTCTCTCACACCTTTGTTTCGCTCTTTCCTCCCTCTCTCTCTGCCTGTCTCTGACTCAGTTTCTCCTCCATCCCCTCTCTTCCTGTGTGTGTGTGTGTGTGTGTGTGTGTGTGTGTGTGTGTGTGTGTGCGCGCACGCGCGCGCACATCTGTCTGGGCCCCTCCGTCTGCCCACAAACCCATCCCGCCATCACCGCCTGGCTGTGCTCTTCTCCCCCTTGTGTCCCCACGTCCTGCTCAAGGCCTGAGGGGGTCTCTCGGCCCCTTTCTCCATTGCCCTCTCTGCTCTGTTCCCACTGCCAAGGGCACATCCTCGCCGGGTCTCCCGGTTCGGCCTCCGCAGTGCGGCGTCTCTGAGGCCCCGCAGGGCCCGGGTCACCGGCCGGCGCCGAGCAGGACCCTCTCCCGCTAGTCCGCTAGACCAGTCCCCTCCTGGTACCCGGCTCCCGAGCCACAGCCCACGGCGGCGTCACGTAACTAAGACATAAGTGTCCGTGATTTCCTCTGTGTGTTGGCAAACACCGGCCTGCTGCTAATGCAATCCTTTCTTTTAATGGATTCTTGAATTTAAATGATATGTAATTAAACACAATTAGCCGGGTACGCCACTGGGCTAGGTGCCGTGCGCCGAGGGAGGCTGGCGAGCAGCTCGTTACAGAGCATCTTCTTTCCTGGGCAGATCTCCCGTTCCCTCTCAGGGCCGAGTTCATTTGACTGAACGGTAAGCCTGGCCCAGGGGCCTGGGGCCGGGGTCTGAGGAGGGGAGCCCCGGGCCAGCCATGCAGGGACTTGGAGGATGAGCCGGGTGGGGTTTGCTCTAAGAAGTTTGGTTCCTTTGAGCCATCACGTGGACCTCGCTGTTTGGGGTGAAAGCTGGGAATGCCATAGGAACGGGGCTTGGGGCACAGAGCAGGGGCCGGGGGGTCAGTACCTGCCCGGGCACGACCTGAAGCCTGCCTGGCCGTCCCACTGGCCCCGACAACCCCCCCATAGGCAAAGGGCTGGGGCACCCCCGCCTCATTGGCGAGTGGGGCTTTGGCTTTGGAGCAGCCCCTGGGCCCCAGGGATAGCCGAGGGAGCCCCCAAAGGGCACCTCCAGGGTGGCGCAAGAATCAAGCCCCGTGCACACAGGCCGAGTGAGAGGGGAGACCGGGGGTCTTCCTTCTGCTCGGACGCAGAGGAGCAGTGACGCCGGGCTGGGTGCCTGGCCTCCCACCGGCCACTCCCTGCAGGGACCTGGAGCTGTGCCTTCAGGTGCAGAGACTCCTGGGACTCCGGGCTGTCGGGGCATTCCCCCCCGCCCCGGGGTTCTGGTCCCAGCCTGCCTGCCCCTCCCACCCCACACAGCCCCCCTCTTTGACTTCCCTGTACCCCCATATGCTAAGGTCTGTCCCCCCACCAGCCTGTGTGCCCAGGGCAGGGCCCAAGGCTGGGCCACCACGCCATCTCCCTGCCGGCCCAGCCCCGGCACACAGCGTGCTCCCCGACGGCATCTGGGCTCTCAGTAATCGAGGTAACACTACTGAACCCCCGCACCTGCTCCTCGCCAGAGCCCGAGCATGCGTTAGAGACAGGGAGGCCAAGACACAGAGGTGTCAGGTGCTTGTCCAAGGTCACGTGGTGGGTAGAGGGTGGAGCCACGCTCATCCTCAAGGCACAGATGGGGAAACTGAGGCTGACAGTTGGCCGGGGTTGGGTTTACAGCCTGTTCGGAGGCTCTGTCTCTGTCTCTCTCGGCCCCTCCCGCACGCCTGCGTGCCCACCTTGCTGAGCCCAGGGGTCAGAGCTGCCCGAGGAGAATCCCGTCCCCTCCCTGTCCCGGGGCCTGGGTGGCGGGGGCGCTGCACACTCTGGAGCCAGGCATGGCCAGCAGCGCCCACCGGATGCTTCTGCACAGTGGGAGGGCCTGAGTGGGGAGCGCTGGCTTCCCAAGGATGAGGAACGTCCCGCAGGAAGGGCTGTGTGCAGAAGCCCTGGACAGCCGGGAGGCATGAGCGCCATCCTGGGTGGATGAAAATGGAGATGCCCGTGGATGGCAGGTGGCCAGAACCAGAGGTCTGCAAGATTGTGGGGTAGAGGCCCGGGGAGTAGCTGGTTGAGGCTTTGTGAGCTGAGTAGTGCATATTCCTCTCTTTTTACAGCAGCTTGAGGGCTGTACAAAAGCAGGCTGCCGGCAGGATTTGGCCCAGGGGCCACAGAGACCAGCCACAGTGACGGGAAATAGATACCTCGTGCTTGTCAGATTACACATGACTTTGTTACGTACCTGTTTGTGTATGTACATAGAGAGTACCCCGAAAATGAACAGTGTGATGTATTTTCCCATGTGCCATCCGTGTAACCGCCACCCAGGTGAAGATCTAGAACACTGCCAGCACCCCCGATCATGTTCCCCTGAGAAGTAACCATGTAGAGACTGGTTGTGCCTGTTCCTGAACTTGGCATAAATGAGTCGTCCAGCTGGGGTTCCCGACCCACCCACACTGCAGCGCGGAGAGTAATTCCCTCTGAGTAGGATTGTCGCAGTGTTCTAATGCGTGTTTCTCCATCCCCTGTTGACGGACATTTGTGCAGTTTCCCGCTTTGTGCTGTTATCGCCAAACCCGGTTGGCACACTCTAGTACATGTCTCTTGGTGAACACGTTGATGCATTTCTGTTATGTGCGTACCTGGGAGTGAAATCGGTGGGTCACAGGTAGGTGCCAACACACAATTTGCAAAAGTGGCCGCGCCATATATAACCTTTTGACGGTGACAAGTACGTATTTCAGTGCTGCTGTGGGATAACAGACCTTAAATTCCCGTGGTCACCGGATTGTGTCTGTGACTGAAAGAGTGAAACAGTCCCTTAAAATACCTGCACTGACATGAGAGCTATTCCTGCTCGAGCTGCGGGCCCAGTGGGTGGTGGTGAGGATCCCCATGCACTCAGCCCCTTGCGTTGCAACGGCCCGGGGAACGAGGTCCCGCCCTTTTCACAAGTGTTAAAGATTTGTGGGATGTCCCTAGGAGCCCACCCCAGGTACCTCCTGTGGCCAGGACTCCAGCCCTATTACAGTTCCCTCCCACATGCTCACCGGGAGCCCTGCTCTACCTCAGGACGCAGTCCACAGCCTCTCCTCCAGGAGCCCCCACGTTGGGGTACCCTTGGTGCCACATGGGCCCCATAGCTGTTTGCCTTTATGGCGTGGCCTCACTCACCTCAGGAAATATCTGGGGCTTTGGACAGCTGTAGCCCCGCAAATCCCACCCAGCCGGAGAGCTACTTTGCCAGGAGCACCCCCTCTATCGTGTGGGAGCAACCTCGGAGGACAGGGACCGGTTGGCATGTGGACCCCTGGGGTTTGCACGGGGGCAGGGTGGGGGGAGGCACTCCGAGCAAGGTCAAGCTCATGGCCCTGCTGTCAGGAATGTGACCTTTCTGCTGGCAGCAAGGACCCCACCGTGGGGCCCTGAGCAGGCTTCGGGTGGAAGGGGTTTGGAGAGGAGAACAGGAAGGGGGTGTGTGCGCCCTGACTGGGGGTGGCTGAGACGGGGGGTGGGGGGAGGGGGGCATCCGGTAACGGGGCGCGGAAGGACCTGGAGGCTTCCTGAGGGCCGGCCAGGCCTGTGCTAGATGTGGGGAGAAAGAGGCTTCAGAGGGGTCACGGACAGTCTAACCTGTGGCCCTGCTTTCCAGGCCGAGTGACGAGCAGCATCCGGAAGTGAAGGCTGATGGGTACGTGGACAACCTGGCAGAGGCCGTGAACCTGCTGCTGCAGCACGCCATCAAGTGATGAGCCTTGTGGGGCGGCCCCCAGCCTCGCGCCTCCCCCCACCCCCCGCCCCGTGCCCGGGCCAGGTGCCTCTGCTTCCCCCCTGACTCCTGGAGAGTTGTTGCTCCCCGGATGGCCTGCCCCCCGCCTCCTGCACTGAAGTCCGAGGGTGGGACAGACCCCTGGGTGCCTCCAGGAACACTCTCTGGGAACACACTCCAGCCACCTGGCCCTGTGAACATCCCCACTAACTGGACTGAGGGACCTTCACCCCCCTGCCCCTTTATCACTCATTCTGTGCATTTGACGGAGGAGCCTGGAGAAGGTGGGGGCTTCCTGCTCCGTCCATGCGGCCCCGGGGGCTGAGCCAGCCTCCCTGGGACTGCCCAGCAAATCCCCGCCTGCCTCCTGGGCCCCACCCAGAGTCAGAGTGGCCACTGGGCACCCCCTCCCTCTCCTACCCCAAAAAGCACCTTGGAGCCCGAGGCTGGGGCAGCTCCCGGGGCACTGAAGATGGCTGTCCTTCAAAAGCAAGAATTGTAACCACGGGAGTCAAGGCTGCGGGCCCAGAGGGTGCTTCCGGGGCCCCAACTTGGTAGACTTGAGTGTGTCATGCCCCACGTCTGCAGGGGCAACTACTGTTAAATAAACTGTCCTGACCCGACTTGGCCTCTGACTCAGAGTTTGACGCCTGGGCGGGGGTGGGGTGCAGGCCCCGGCTCTGGCCTGGTGCTGCCACGCGCTTGAGCCATTGAGCAGCAGAGGGCCAGGGTCCCAGACACCCGAGCTGCCCCAACCCCCTCCGGGAGAACGGAGGCCCTGAGCGGACAGCGGGCTGCCCTCGGCCCCACCAGGGACAAGCGGGGCCGGGGCGAATGTTGGCCGGCTCTCCCGGGCCGCCCTGCGGACGGTGGTGGTGAGCCACAGGCTTCCAGAATTCACTCAGAGGCCGGGGTTTCAGGTTTCAGAATCAGTCAGCGGAACAGATCACTTGATTGCGCTGTTTCTCCTCAAATCAGTCCAGAAGTCCCTGATGAGTCTTGGGCGACAACCACACATGAAAGAAGCCTTGGGTCCTCCATAGCAGGGTTTCCACCAAGCGAAGGCAGGGGATAAAAGGCTGGACCCTGAGTCCCGCCCGAGTTGCCCTGGCACCGGAGCCCCGGGCCCGCGGGGGCTGTGCTGTCCCCAGGCGGGCCGGCCACCATTAAATCAGGATTAAGAGGAACCAGTGGCCAAGTCTTTTCATCAGGAGGAGAGGCCACCGGCAGGGCTGGTGTCCGTGGCGGGCGGGGGAGGAGGGCGTGTGGCCTGTTGGCTGCGACACAGGCAAATCGCCTGCTCCTTGGAGCCCCCTCGTTACAGCTTGTTAGCAGATCGGCGGGCCGCGGTGGGCGCAGCTCGCCAGGGCTTGGAGGGCAGCGTCAAGGAGACGGGCTTGCCACGTTCCGGTCAGGTTGTCTCGCGGGTCCTTGGTTTCCCTCTTTCTCTTTCACGGGCTGCCCTCGCTGGCTGTCCCGGCTGGAGCTTGCGGCCAGTGCAGCGCCATCCCCTGAGGCAGCAGGCTCCTGTTGTCTGTCCACGGACCAGCTGCCTCGCAGGAGGGGGACAGGTGTCCGAGGGACAGCTCTGGGGTGGGGGGCGGCGCAGCCGTCTGCTGGGTCCGGCCGGAAAACGTGCCGCCCCCCCCAGGGCCGTGGGTTCAGCAGAGTGGACGTCCGCCCTCTACCCGTTTTACAGACAAGGAAGTGGAGGTGTGGACAGAGGACCTGCCCGCGGGCTGACAGCTGGTTAAGGGCAGAGCTGAGACTCCGACCACGGTCTGACCCCATATCCCACGTCCTTTCTGGTCCCTCCTACAGTCCTTCCGGGGCGGTGGCCTGTGGTGGCCCGGCGGCCGTGGCTTTCTTGGTGAGCCTGCACCCTGGTGCTCCCCCCCGGAGATGAAATGTTCTTGGGGACTGAGGTCCATTCAGCCCTAGCACGGGGGGCACCCTCTACAAGCTTCGGCTGCCTTGACTGTAAAAGGGGGGGCCTCCTTTCCTGAACAGGCACGCACAGAGCCCTGCGGGGGACCAGGCCATGCCAGGATGTCCTGCCACCTGGCTGGGTCTGACGACCTGTGCTGCCGCCACTCTCCCTCTGCCTGGAAGGGAGAAGGGGGGCCTCCCTCCCCTCCAGGGTCCTTCCAGCCGCCCGCGGTCCACCTGCAGCCGACCCTCCTTCCCCAGGTGGGAGCAGTTCTCAAGCCACGGACTGACGGAGCCGTTGGCTGTGGGTGGGGCTGGAGTTCAGGGCCGCCAGGGGCCTAATTACCTGTCTGCGGTCAGGAGACGTACCAGGTCTGCCGCTAAGAAATGGACCCTCCGAGCCCAGGGAACAGGCCAGGTTGGCTCTGTGGGCCCTTCCGGCAGAGCCCTGGACTGAGGGAGGGGCCCGAGCCCGGCGACGCTGCCCAGCAGGACATCCCAGGCTCTGGTGGCCACCAGCCCAGCCACGTCTGGGACGGGGAGGGGCGGATGGGGTGCAGAGGGGAGGACAGTCTTGCAGGGTCTTCAAGGGCTTCACCTACCGCCCCCAGACCTTCCAACGCAAGCATCCACACGGTATCGGCCCGGGGCTGCATATGCCACCGGTGAAAACCCGATTCCACCTGGGTTAATCATGCAGCAAGAGAGTTTATGTCTCACCTCATTGCCAACTCCAGGGCTGGCTGGATCCGGATCCCAAGGAATTCCCAGGCGACCCTGAGGCAGGGTAATGGCAGCCCCACCCAAACTCCCCCGAGAGGAAGGAGGCAGCGTGGCACCGGGAGGACAGATGAACGTGACCGGAGGCTGGGAGCCAGGCCCGGAGTCGGAGCCTCAACACCAGGCACGCACGCCCGTCACGGGGCCCGGGCGACTTCAGTGCTACTCTCCTCCTCCAGGTCGGGGCGGGGAATAAGGCCCCTCCAAAGGCCTGGGCCTTCCTGCGGGGCCAACTCTGCCCCTCCTGGGTGGAAAGGGGCACAGAGGTGGGGACGCACGGCGGGACACACATGCCTGCCTCCTGGGGGCTGGTGGCGCCACCTCCCACCTCGGCGTGATAATCCCGAGGGCCTGTCCCTCTCTCTCTCTCAGAAGTTTCCCATTTAGATGATAAATATATTGGTATAAAAAGAAACCAAAAGTCACTCAGAGTCTGGCCTCTGTTACTGTTGAGGGGCCTTTCCTTTCGGCCTTCTTTCCAGGAGAAATGTTTTTAACACTCTCTGGATCGTCCGCTGTGGTGCTGGGGGTTTGGGGCACTGACGCTCATGTAAGCCCCGCAGGTGTTCCAACCTGCCCACGCCTGCAGAAGCTGCTCGGTCAGCACGCTGCCTACCATCGGGTGCAGGCGTGGGCCAGCCCAGCACCAGGGTCCGCAGACCCGCGGCCGGACCTGTCAAGAGGGCTGAGGGCCGCATGCCGCCCCGCGGGCCCGGCGCCGGTGCCCAGGGCAGAGTCCTGCTTTCGAGCAAATCTGTAGGCACAGCAGCTCGGGGGGGCAGTGTCCTTCCCCTGCCACTGGGGAAAGCACAGGGTGGGGAGCGGGGTGGCCATGGCTGGGCCCAGGCCGAGCTGGAGGCTGGGGCCCCAGCCGGGGACCGCCGCTGAGGGGGGCTGGACGTCTGTCTAGGGCCGCCTTCCCCGGGGAACAGGAGGCAGAGCCCCCGGGGCCCTGGGCCTTGGCCGTGCAAGGATGCCTAGGGAGGGGCTGAGGGATTCCCCACCCCCCCAGGATTCAGCCACAGCAGCCTTGCGTCACCTGGGTCGTGAGTTCGGTGTT
Organism: Eumetopias jubatus; assembly: GCF_037043125.1. Lineage (NCBI taxonomy): Eukaryota > Metazoa > Chordata > Mammalia > Carnivora > Otariidae > Eumetopias > Eumetopias jubatus. The sequence goes on along the minus strand of NW_028274823.1, from coordinate 8,002,425 downwards.
CTGCACCATCCTGGAACGAGGGCTGCTGGAAAGAAACCCAACCCACAGGAAGTGTCCAAACGCAGTGCTTTGGTGCCTCATGCCCAGAGGGGCATCCTCAGGACCTAGTGGATGTTCGAGGCGAAATCTCTGTGGTCCGATTTTGTGAGCAAACGCTGGGCTAGAAATTTAAACAAGCCTCTCAAGCCTGTCCTCAAGGCTGCAAATGTCCTGACTCTCCGGAGCTTGGTCAGCCAGGCGGCGGTGATCTGCAGGGCCAGGCCCAGGGGCCGTGTGCCCCGGAGCCCACTGTGGGTCCGGCTGGAAGCACGGGCACCCCCGACCCCGGGCGGGAGCAGTGCAAGTGGGAGCCACGCTGCCCTAGTGGGGAACGGAGGCCCCGCCGGCACGTCCTCCGCGCCTTGCCGGTAGGGAGGTGGGCTGCAGGGCGCCGGGCCAGGCCTTCCACAGCGGCGTGACCTGCAGCAACAGCACGACGTGGGGCACACAGCACTGCGGAGGCCCCGCTGGTGACGCGCCAGCTCCGCGGAAGGCGGACTCCTCTACCACGCCCGACTCGGAAGTCCCACCTAGTGGGCGGCTCCGCTCTGCCGGCCGGGGGGTGGGGGGGTGGGGGGGGACCCTGGCTCCCGGCTGGAGGCAGGGGCTGGGCCCCTCCACCTCCAAACACGCAACCGTGTGCGCACACGCATCGCTCTGGGGGCTGGGCTGCTCGGACCGTGCTCTAGAAGGGCTCCCTCGTGGACCACGGCTGCGGCCATGGCCAGCCCTCCTGCTCACAGTGGCTCGCTCCACCTCCCCCTCCGAGCCCCGGGACAGCTCTGAGATGTCCGCTCGCCCCATCTTACAGACCCGGCCCCGAGGCTCGGAGGGGACAGAAGGGCCCCCCGCCAACCCAGAGCTACTGCTCCCACGGACGAAGCGGGGGGAGCCGCCAACCCACCACAGCCAACAAACCACACAGCAGGCTCCCAAAGGCTGGGTACTGAACCAGGAAGCTTTATTTACACCAGTAAGAGTAACAAGCAAATTCCTGAGAGACTAGAGCGGCTCTAGTGCAAGACAGTCGTGGCCCGCGCGGGAGGCCAGGCAGCCGCGGGCGGAGGGGGCGGCGCAGGCCCGACGCGACTCGCTCGGGCCGCCTCACTTCCTGCAGCTCCACGGCACCGACGGCGTGCGGGTCGGGACAGCCCGCGACAGCCCCCATGTCAGCCCACGTGCTGTCCCCGAGCCCGGGACATCTCCTCCACGCACTGAAAACACAACTTATTTGCCAAAGAGACTATGCTAGAAGATCAGACTATCCTACCTAGGCTACCTATCTCTGCTGTGGTCTGGGGTGGGGGGTTTTCATGATCTCTTCTTTTCTCTTTAAGGATGAGGCAACGTTTTCTCTGACTGGAGCCAATGGGAAGGGTCTGACCAACTGTGCGGATGTGGCAAGATGCGGCGTCACTACCTGTACGGGGGGGGGGGTGGGGGTGGGGGGCAGAGGGGCTGGGCCACGCCAGCCACGGTGTGGCCAGCTGAGCCCTGGGTCCTGGGCCCTGGGGCACTGCTCACGCCCAGGGCCCAGGCCCAAAGCGGTCATCGTTCAGGGAACGGCCCCAAGGCCACAGAGGGCACGTGACTCTAACCTCACGGGCAGACACGGAGGCTCAGGCCGGGCCCTCCGCAGAGCGTCCAGGGCTGGGTTTGAAATACCACGGAAGCTCGCTCAGAGCGGCGGTGCCCCGAACGCCGCCCACCCCCCCGCCGGGGGGGCCGCCTCAGCCAGAGCAGGGAGATCGCACACCACCCCTGCACTAGGAGACCCATTTGAACATTTGGGTTTGTTTCCTTTTCAGTGTGGACCTTTCCTTTATTTAAATTTTCTTTGCGCGTACAAATTCACAAAACTTTCCTGCTACAAACATTTTGATGACGAGTAAGGCTTTCCGAGAATGAAAATCCATGGATGATCGGCACAAGCGCCCCCGTGGCCTGGATGTTGTCTGCCCGTGGGCCCTACTCCGGCCCGGCCTCCACCGCGAATAAGGCAAGAGGGTTTGTGGTAAACGGTGAGGCTACGGCCCTGACCCGGCCCCACCCGGCCCCTGCGGGCAGACAGCGGCTCCTGTCAGTCCTGCGGCCATAGAAAATGCTCCTTCTGGAGTAGGTAGGGATGCAAGCGACAGGGACTCTCCTCCCCACCCCGCTCTCCTGGAGCCACGACCCTGCGTTGGTCCTTCAGGGTCGCAGGCAGGCAGGCGGCTTGGTGCAGCCCTCCCTCCTGGCTCGGAATGTCCTGGGTCTCCCTTCAGAGGGAGGAGCTCCCGGGCATCCCCTAGGAGAGGCAGGGCCTGGACGACGGTGGGGCTCCTGCACGGTGAGCCTGCCGGCCCGCCCACGGCCGCACGGGGACAGCCATGCGCAGTCAGAGGGAGCCCCTAGGTGAGCCTCCCTCCAAGAGCCTCCAGACCAGAAGTCCTGGTGTCAGCAGGGCGGAGCATGGACATGCCTCCCCGGACGGCGGGGTGGCACCTGCCACATGGGGTCGGCGCTCTCCACTCAAAGGTGAACATGAAACGACTGAAGGGCGTTTCTCTCTCTGAGCAGAAGGGACAATGGCCATCCTCTCCCCCCACAGCTGCTGCCGGGGGCTTGGGCTAGGAGCTTCGGTGGGAGTGAGGACAGCAAAGAGGGGCCTGAGGACGCTGGAGGGCCAAACTCTGCCCTGGGCCGGGGTACCTTCTGCCCGAAAGTGCCCTGGGACTGGGTTTGTGGGTCGATGGGACCAGCTTGGGAGGAGGCGGGAAGGCTTGGCCTTCCCTGCCACCAGGCCTGAGAAGGGGGTAGGTTGCTGGGCAGGGTCTGAAGGCAGGTCACCTGCCCCAGAGCCCTGGGACACACACCCACTACCGTGTGCCTCCCCAGGTGACGCTGAGGAAAGGCTGCTGGGGGTCACCGCTTAGGCCCCTCTGGTTCGGCTCTTGGTCCCTCCCTGTGGCCTGGACCAGGAGATGGGGCCCCGCCTCTCCTTCCACAGGAAGGACTGCTTTAGAGGCCACTGTGGCCACTCTTGGTGTGGGCTGGGTGCCGGGACTGCGCACCCCAGGCTTTCTGAAGACACAAGGCACCGGCGTGTGCTCCAAATTCATAATGCTGCCAGACGTCACTCAACAACGACCCCACCCTCTTCCGGGTCTGTTCTAAGAAAACATGTCCTCCCTGACCCATGGTGTGGGGATCAGACAAGATGGCAGGTCTACCCAGAGCCACCAGCTCCCTGCTTTGTCTCTCCAGGGCCCTGAGGGGACATGCCTTTCGTGGGAGCCACGGAAGGGTAACTGGTTCAGGCCCCAGGACCTGCCATGTGCCCACACAACCACGATGCTATCTGACCTGAGGCTCTGAACAATCTGGGAGGGCCATGGAGTTGAGATTTTCTCTACAAGCATCTGATGGTTGATTTTTAAGAAACACCACCATATAAATCAGAACTTGAGCACCACGCTTTTGATCGAGTAAAACAGTGAAGGTGTAAGTAGAGTTTCCCAAACAGGGTCCTTCCTTTGGGGAAAGAGGGTGAGAACCATTCGTACTCACGCTGTGAAAGTGAGGCATTCGCTGTCCACAAAAAATGAGCAAAAGCAAAGAGACTATGAACGTGCCTTTGTTACGTGTCAGCAAACTCAAGAGAATACACCAGTTATTTTTAGCCACATGGGGAAAGGACCCAATTGCTACTGTCTGCCGAAGATGCCAAGTTTCCTACAAGCCAGACTCCAAGAGAGCAGAGCCCGTGTGGGGTGTCTGCCAGTCGGGCTTCCTGAGAGCAAAACCTCAGGGGGTCAGGGGGTGGGCGGGGAGGGGGGGGCCGGGGAGTCCGCAGGGGTGCAAGGAGCTGGGGACGCAGCGGTAGGCACTCTGCTCCCCCGGCTGACCAGCAGGGGTGCTTGTCTGGAGGTGGACGGTGCACCCAGATTAAAGCCCACAGTCCCACCGACTAGCGCGAATGTGCTTAGAATACTGCAGGGGCCTTGCAGGCCCCCCAGAGCAGCCAACAGACCTCCTCCACCCCTGAAATGTGCACAGGGCCCGGGTGCATGCACCTGCTCGCAGCTCCTGCCTCCTGAGGGCATTTTCAAGAGGTTGCCTGTTACTGGTGACCTCTCCCCACTCACCGGAATCAAGCTAATCACTCAGTGACAGGTTCGCCACAGAGAATGGCCACCATGTGCCAACCCTTCCCGAGCGGCAAGTAGTTCTGTCTTTTTGGCCAACAGATCCACCCACATCTACCCAACGCAGACGCCTCTAACGAGCAGCCCAAGCTGTTCCCCAGGCCCCCAGAGTTCCGACATGGCGAGCCCCCCTGGCACCCCAGGGCCTCTGTCTCCTGCACTTGGAATTAAGGCCAAATGGTTCTGATGTTACTACAGAGGAAAGCATCTCCCGAACCTTCCCAAGCCTGAAGCAGGGAGACCTGGGAGAGAAGGCACGGAAAACAACGGAGTGAAAGAAGCTGTGGGGCCGACCCCCCGAAATGAACCTGAGCAGGAGGCCGGGTGGACCTGAGCACAAGCCCGCCCCCAGCAGCCCCGCCGGCAGTCACGTGCCGGGCAGCAGGCCCTGTGGGACCCCACCCAGTGAGGCACCCAGCGGAGGGGGCGGCCGGCCAGGAACAGGGGGAAGGGGCCCAGACCAGCCCAGCTGCTGTCGGGCTCCGGGGGTGCGACGGCCGTGGCCGCCGTGCTGGGGAGGGGTGGGCAGGCAGGCGGGCCAGGCTCTCCGGGGGCCACTGCGCTCGCTCCCCGGCACCCGCGGCCCCCGGGGAGCGCAAGTCAGGCCCGGGACGGGGGCTCCCCGCCGCCCCTCAGTTGTTCTCTATCTGCTCGATGTCCAACTCGCCGTCCAGGGAGCAGGGGCTGTTGCCGGCTGCCCCGCGGTCCCGCCAGGCTGAGGCCGGCCCCCAACTCCTGGCACAGCCCTCGGCCAGGGCGCAGCCGCCTGACTCCTCACAGCACTGCTCCTCCTTGCAGGCCAGCTGGTCGTCGAAAGCCGGGGGCAGAGGCTCGGGGACCGGGGTCCCGGCGGGGGTCCTGCCCCCCAGGCTGGAGGCCGAGGCCGAGAGCAAGGCGGTCCAGGACCTGGTGCTGCTGACATGGAGGGCGAAGGGGCTGCGCGGGCCACAGTCCTCCATCCCCGCGCTCAGGCAGCTGAGGCTGCTGAAGGTCTGGCAGTTCTGTGGGGAGACAGACACACCGGTCACCGAGGGTCCCGTGCCCGTCCCGAACCCAGGGGCCGCACGCCACAGACAGCTGGCTGCAGCCCCTGGGGCTAGGCGGCGATGGGTCCGCTGGGCAGTGGCAGTCCACCAGAGCCCGGCCTCCTCCATCACCTGGACAAGAAGAGGGGCCATGCGCAGGTCGGCAGGAAGAAATCTGCCCCAGTCAACGAACGCTGGGTTAACAGACACAAAACCCAGTGACCCACAAATTAGGAAAGAGCCCGAGCTTGACGCCGCCCAGTCGAAGGGAAGCTGCGGCAGGAAGGCCAGGCTCCGAACCCTGCGCAGACCACCCTTCTAAGGGGTGGGCTGACAGAAATGCACCACCTCCCTTCAGCGGGCAATTTCGCTTCTAGAATTTCTATCTTCAGAAAACACTTTAGGATGCATGCAAAAAATCAGCAAAATGACTCCATGTCATACTGTTGAGTTGAAATGAAGCACAAGTAATCCAAATCCCCCATGATAACAGTTCCATAAAACATGTCTTTTCAGACAAGGGGAGGCGAGGCGAAGCCTCTGTGGCCTTAGAAAGAACACTGCCGGAGTGAATTTCCAGACTGAAGGGAAACCTCATCAGGCTGCAGAGCTGCACAGGGGGTCTAATGCCCACCGACCCCCTCACCGTGACCAGGAGTGGGAGATGGGGCCAGGAGGGTAGCCCTGACATCCCAGCCATCCAGAGAGCTGGTTCCCGTGTGAGCCTGAGCCCCACGCCTGGAGACACCAATTCTCTAGTGAGGCTCAGGCCCCTGTGCCCTCAACAGGCGCTCTCGGTGGTGGATGTCGCAGCTCTGCAGGTGGGAGGCTGGGCTCACTAGCTGGGGGCCTCAAGCAGACCCCTCAGTCACCCTGGTCTCGGCTGCCTCATCTGTTACGAGGCAAACAATGGTCCCTACACCTTTCTGTAGGGCTCTTTGAGGGCCCAGTGGGAAATGGTGGCTGCCCACCAAGTGCTGTCTCTGTGTGGGGCCAGCCTGGGGAAGGTGGCAGCCTGGGGCCTCCCTGAGTGGCAGGCGTAGCTCAAACAGGACCCAAGGGTGCTTGGGAACACTTGTTCTCGAGAGGGAGCAGGCCCAGCACTGTGCACAAATGGGTTAGGTAAAACGCCTGCTCTCACAACAGAGCAAAAATCAGGACAGAGGGTTGTGACGGCTAGCGGTGCCCACAGCCTTGCCCTGGGGACCCCGCCTCCCACAGGACCAGCAGCAATGCCGTCTCCTTTCAAAGTGGACTCGAGGGGAGAGATGTGCTGGAGGACAAAAGAGAGGCCTCTGGGCTCCAGCTGCTTCCCCGCAGCAAGCACAGAGAGCATGCACGGGGGAGCGGGGCGGGGACCCGGAGCGCCGAGGTCACAGGCCGTCCCGAGGGCCCTGGTCCTTTTGCAGGTCACTCTGAAGTAAAGATGACCACCAGCTGTCATGGCAAATGGGCTCAGCAAACGGAGAAAAGCCGCTTTCTCTGGACGAAGGTGGCTATGCCTGCCGTGGGCACGCTCATTGTTCCTGAACGCTCCAGAGCAAACTGGTCTCATGGGTTTGCTTTTCTTGGAATCTTTTGATTAACTGAGAAAGGTGAAGGCTAGGGGGCTGGCCGGCTCTGGGAGAGAGCGCTAGGATCGAAGAGAGAAGGGCCGGGCCACCGATGAGAACTGCGAGGCTGGCCCAGGCCTGGCAGAAGCCCAGATCACGGCACCGGCAGCCTGGTGGCCCTCCAGTCCCCCGGTCCGGGGCCACCGTGGGGTTCAGCGAGGCCTCGGTCCGCACAGCGCACATGCCCTTCCCCACCACAGTGCAGGGCTGGAGGCGGCTCCCAGATCAGAACACGACCTGACTCTTGGCAGGTGGAGGCCCCAGACGCCCCCGATGGGAGGGTCTCTGGGGCCCCTTCTGCCTCCCAGCCACTCTCTTATCCTGCCTCGACCGGAGCCAGGACGCGAGAAGGTGGGTGGGTGGCCTTGCCCGGACAGGGTCGTCAACACTCCACCTCAGCCTGTGTCCCCGGTTGCCCTGGGCAGGAAGTGTCGTGGAGCCCCGGTGCCCGGGGAGCCCAATCCGGCGCCCCCACGCGGCCGACCAGTCAGCCTCTTCGACCTAGAGGAGCTGTGGTCGGCCGTGAGTGGCGACGTGAGTCCTGTTATAAAATAACAACGTCCAACGTAAGCCGGATGTGCTGCGAAGGGGTCCCAGGGAATGCCCCTGGGGATCAGCCACGTCTGTCCACCCCCGGGTGTGGGACCCCCCCCCCGGACCCCCCCCCCCCGGCCGCGAGCTCTAATGCGGCCACAGTGGGAAGCGCCGGCATAAAGCTGAGGAGGAAATGCTCCCGAGCCTGCGTTCCCCTTCCCTGGCTGCTCAGACAGCCTCACCCACAGACCGACCTCGGCGGTTAAAGGTGCAGGTGGGTGGGGGTGGAGGGCTCTGTGTTTGACTTTATGGCAAATGTGACAGTCTTTGTCTGGGCACCAATCATGTTAAACATTAGCCACACCGGCAGCAGGGCGCTGGGGACCCCAGTTTGCTGGGACCTTCCTGCTTTTGCCTGAAGTATTCCCTGGAGAGAGCTGAGGTCAGACGGGCTATCCCAGACCTGGACTCTGCCACCAACGAGTACCAAAGCTCCAGACAAGACCCTCTAAGCTATGGACCTCAGCCCACCTGCCAAATATGGGGTGGTCCCAGGTGCAAGTGTCTGGAATAACTGGGTCCTTCTTGCTTTGCAGCAGGACAAGAAGCTGCCAGGTCTGGTTGGTGAATGTTGTCACAAGCATACCCCAGGCTGTCACTGAACCCCACCCCCCAGAAGTCCTCAAAGGCACCTGTTCCTTGACTGCAAAGCCAATGTCACCTTGAAAACTCTGTTGACTCAAAACTCAGCCGTTTCAGCCAGAGGCAAAACCAAGACCAGCCCGCTGAGTGCTCCAGCTGGTGGCAAGCCCCACCTGCCAGGGAGGAATGTGACCGACACAATGGGGCAGTGTGTGTCCCGCTCAGACTCCATCCCCGGGTGAGCCTACCCCGCGCCGACACCCAGGGCCTAGAGCTACCCGGTGCCCACCACGCCCTGGGGACAGGGTCCTGCCTAGCCTCTCCTGGCAGCTCAGCTTCCCCAGAAGCTCGGCTCCCGCGGAACGCTGCTCGGGCCTGCTGAAGGCCCGGAGGCCTGCGTGCCCTCAAAAATGTCTGGGGAAAGCTGCTAACGAGTTCAAAGCACCACATGAACACATCATTCCATTGTGAAATGGTTGCTCCAGGACAAACAGTCCCCCCCCCCACCCCAAACTCTGCTCTCCTGAGGCCCAGCCCTGGCCCAGGGAAGGGCCACCCACTTGGGCACAGGCCCACTCAGGTAACCAAGATCAGAAGGAGCCATCGTTGTGGCCTCAGGCTAGTGGCTGAAAACATTGTTCAGCACCCCAGTCCTAGAGTCTGGGGTGACTTCCAAAAGGAGCCCCTAAATGTCAAGATGTTCCCATCAGACCCGCCAGACCTCAGCTCTAGCCAGCACATTCCAGCCCACCCCAACCGTACCCCCAGGGTTTCCCACTCAGGAGCATCGAGCCCCCCTTCCACATTGCTACATCCTCCTGGGTGGGAGCCCCTTGGCCCAGCTCTGGGGACAAAGGTCCTCACCTTCTGCAGTGCACCCCCAGTGGAAGTCTGTGTGGTCCTCCTTGAGGATGGAGGCTCATCAGACCCGACCCTGGGCAGCGACAGCACCTCAAGAGCCAGGCCCAGCTCCCTTCTCTATGCCCAGTCTCCCCCACCCACACTGTGAAGGGTCCAGGAAGGTCACAGTCCCTCCAGATGGAGGCACCTGTGCCTGGAGCTGCAAGCTAAAACAACACCCCCCTCCCCTGGAAACACAAGTTAACTCAACAGACGCTCAGCCTCATCTTGCTGCACGTGCCAGCTTGGGCCCGCAAGCTCCTGCCCTCCTCTAGTGTTACTGCTCTGATGTTAGCCTGGAGGAGCACAAGGGAGGGAATCCAGAATCATCTACTAGCTGAATTGCACCACAGGCTTAATCAATAAAGACCCAGAGCATAAGGCTGGGGGTGGGGAAACAACAGACTTCCCCCGAGAAGAGTTTGGGGATGCCAGAGTCCCCCTGGAGGAAGGGGTGGGGGCAGCCCACAGACAAGGACAAGGGTCCCCTTTCTCCCGACTGTCCTACCCTAAAGGGGGCAGGCTGTTCTCCTCATTCCCGTCTCCCTGGACACCCACCCCCCCCGCCATGCCCTGAACCTAGCACGCGTGGTGGAGCAGCTCAGGAGGGAGCTTCTGGAGTTGGAGGAACTGGGCCCACGTCTGACTCCTCCACTGCTGATTTTCCAGAACAGCAATGCAGGTCCTGGCCAGAGGTGGACTGCTGAGTCCCGCAGGAGCCCGGCAGCCAGGAGCCAGCCACCTGCTGTTTGCTGGGGAGCAGTGGTTCCTGGGACCCCTCTCCTTGGACGTTCTGCATCCTGAGCGTGGTGCCCCCACAGAGCTGCCCTTAGCATCAAACTGAGACAAGACATGCTCCCCCACCCCCAAGGCACACCCCTTCCCAGACAAGAGCTGTGGCAGAGCCCTCCACTCTGGCTTCGGCCGCTGGTCTTCTAGACAAGCACACTTGGCTTTTCCTCCATTGAAGGCTGTCCCCCCTCTTTTCAACCCAACTTTACAAATCTCTTCATGTTACAGATTTTGGAGGGAGCTACCTCCAGTATAATTTGGGCATAAAGAAGCCCAACTCACAAGTCAGGATGGTCAGACCCGGTACCGTCCTGGCCTGAGCTGCCCGGAGCCTTGCAGCTGCTCTGCTGGAAGTTGCTGGGCCCAGGGCTCTGGCCAGGCAGAGGCATTTCCTCCCCAAACACTGTGACGAGAACAGAACTCTCCAAGTATCAAGAGAACACCAGGCCATGAGAATGGCTAGTGGTCTGGAAATTTTCTAAGTCTCATTTATGCTGGAAGTTGGCACAGAAACAACCAAGAAGGCAAGACATGAGGTTTCCTGGGGTGGGTCTTATTTTTTGTTGTTTGTTTTTTTTTAGTATCTCAGAGAAGAGAGAAAGGTCCCAGCACACGCTGGGCCGAACATGAATGCATCTCTGGCAAATGTGAATTTTGTGTGAAGGCCAGCTCTCTCAGAGGAAGTCCCTGGGGCCCGAGGAGTCAGGTGGAGGGGCTGCTTCTCCCAAGGCTGCCCTGGGTCAGCGCTGTGGGGGGTAGTGGTGACAGGCCGGGGTTGGAAATGGAGGCCGCCAGGGGGCGCGGCCCATGCTCGAGGCTGCCGCTCGGCCCTGTACAGGCGGCCCCCCCCCCCCCCCCCCGGTTCTGGGCACCTCGTCACCATGCCCCTGCTACAGCCCAGACCCACTTCCTGCGCAGGGTGGGTCAGCTGTTTGCCCAGGCCTGTGTCAAGGCCCAGCCCATTTCTGTGAAATGCTTACCTTTGGACTCCACAAGAGGCAGCCTTTTTGAGCCTGGACTATTTCTCTACCCACAGGAACAAGGGAAACCCAGATAGGCCCTGAAAAGGGGAGCCCCTGGGGCCCATTGAGCCCTGCTGATTTGGCACTGGCTACCCGGGGCTCTCCTCCAGATCACAGGTTCTAGAATCAAACAGCCCTGAGGCCCAGGGACTATCTTTAGGGCATAATGATGGCCCTGGGCAGTTACTAGGATGTCCCTGGCTTCCTGGGCCACCGCTTCCTCAACTTACTTCTGCAGAGTCCACACATGTTTTCTGAGCACCTCTCTACCTGACCCTCCAAAACCCAGCTTTGCATCGTCCCCTCTGAAAGCCATATGCAAGCCTGTGTGCACCGTGCCTAGCCCTGCGCAGTCCTGACCCTCCACGCCACTGCCTGGCCCGGGCACTGGCTCACAGTAGGTGCTCAGTGCAGCCTTGGGGGATGAGAAGGAAGGACCCACCTGGTTTGCCCCACCTGGCTCGGCTGGTGCGCCTGTGCAGCCCGGAGGTCCCCAGGGTACGGTGGGCAAGAACAGGCCTCGGTGGCCCAGAGCCGGGCAAGCCCTCTGAATGGTGCCCCTCCCCCCCCACCAGGCCACACTGTCACAGACATGGTTTCTGCACCGGGCCCCCAGGGGGGCAGATGGCCTGCCTGGACACAGAAGGTGTGGAAGCCAATGCGAAAGGGCCTTCCAGCACTCTGGCAATCAGAAAACAAACATTTTGTTTCTGCGGCATGCGTCCCAGCCAGCACACACTCGGGACAGGACTTGTGAAACCACCTCGCTCTTGGGTTGGGGTAAGGAGAATTCCTTGCCTAACAAAAGTCCAGGGACCTTTCCAAAGCACACAAGGGCTCTGGCAGGGGGCCAAGGTTAACAGGCTGCTGGGATGCACGAGGTGTCGGGGGGGCGGCTTCTACAGCAGCAGGATTGGGGGGGCATGGAAGGGGGACCCTCGGAGGGCATGGTGGGCATGGTTTCTGTCCAGCTGCCCGGAGCTGGGTGCTCTGAGGGCCACATCAGGGCACAGGGAGCCAGGACTACAGAATATCGGGGCCCTTGCAGCTCCGTGTCTCCGTTCCAAATAGTGGCTTCCGGAGAAAGAGGATCCTTTTTGGAAAAATGAGCAAATTGTGAACCAGTTTAACAACTGCATTTTGCAGACTGGCAGACTGAGGTCAAGACCAGGGATGAGACTTGCCCCCAGTCGCACGGCTAGTTGATGTGCAACCAGACCTCTGACTTGCAGGCCGTGCTCAGGAGAACATCTGATCCTCAGGCAGGACAGCGACCCAGAAAGGGCTAGACAAGCCCGGGCTGGAATCCCAGCTCCCATGTGCCCTCTGCAGGACCTTGGCAAATCATTAAACTTCTGAGCCTCAGTTTCTCATTTGTACTAGGGGGCTAAGAGGAGCCCCAAAGTCATAGCATTGTTTGGAGAACTGACTGCAATGAGAGCACCAAGGAGGCCAATGAAGGTGCCTGGCAAACCTGAGCTCCCCCCGCTTCCCCCCTTCACCCCCCCGCCACACTGTGCTCAGGCCCAGAGGGTGTGCCCGGGGCACTCTGGGGACACAGCACTGCACAGCGAAGGCGTCAGGGGGCTCAGCTTTTGGAACAGAATCTATACTACGGGTGATCAAATCCAACTGCCCTTTTTTTTTTTAATTTTTATTTATTTGAGGGAGAGAGAGAGTATGAGAGAGAGCACGAAAGCAGGGTGGGGGCAGAGGGAGAAGCAGATGCCCCACAGAGCAAGGAGCCTGATGCAGGACTTGATCCCAGGACTCTGGGATCATGACCTGAGCTGAAGGCAGACGCTTAACCAACTGAGCCACCCAGGCACCCCCCAACTGCCCTTTTTATTGTTTATTTTATTTATCTTATTTTTTAAAGATTTTATTTGTTTATTTGACAGAGAGAGAGAGAGACAGCGAGAGAGGGAACACAAGCAGGGGGAGTGGGAGAGGGAGAAGCAGGCCTCCCGCCGAGCAGGGAGCCCGATGCGGGGCTTGATCCCAGGACTCCAGGATCATGACCTGAGCCGAAGGCAGACGCTTAACGACTGAGCCACCCAGGCGCCCCCCAACTGCCCTTTTTAATCCAAACCTGCTTTCAGGAGCAAGAAGACACGGCAGTGACAAAAAAGGTAAAATCTCTAGGAACAGAAACAGAAGAACTGGCAAAAATCATACGAAGAAAACCATCAAGAACACAAACGCAGGCTTGCACAAAACAGAATAACACGGCGTGTTGCAGATGGGAAGACTCAACCTCAAAAATTCTGTAAGTTCTCCCCAAGTGAATTCCTAAGCTGAATACAACCCCAATCTAAAGTATCAATGGCACCCCCCCCCCACCATCTTCAAACAAAGTGATTCTCAAGTTTTTAATGGAAACTAAACAGAAGAGATTAATCAGGAAAACTGTATGGAACAGTGAGGAGAGACTCTCTACCAGATGCTGAGACATACAAGAAAGCCTTAATAACTAAGAGTACCCTACCACGTGAGGACACGCAGAGACCAAGAGACCCAGCTCAGTACACCGTGCAGGTGGAATCTCAAAGCACAGAGCAAAAGACGGAATTTTCAGTCGCTGGTGTTGGGATAAATGGGGGGCCATTAACAAAGAAAAAATAAAAGTGGGCTCCACACTCATGCCATATGCACAATAAAGTCCATCCACATGGACCAAAGATTGTAACATGAGCCCTAGAAACACGGGAGAATCCCTTTATAATCTTGGGATAAAGGGGCCTCTCTAAAACTCGACATCCAGACCCATAAAATAATAAATTTGATAAAAACACACACAGGTCAAAAAAATGCCACAAGCACCAGAGGGAACGTAAAATTGTACAGTCACTTTGGAAAACAGTCTGGCAGTTTCTCAAAATGTGAAACACAGAGTTACCATGTGACCCAGCAATGCCCCCCCAGGCACACACCCAAGAGAAACAAAGACATGTCCACACAGGAACATGTGCACGGGTGTTCGTCTGTCCCCAAAGTGGAAACACCTGCACTGTCCACCAGCCAGTGAACAGATCAGTACGACGCAGTCTGTATGGACGACGGAATACTATCCAGCCACAGAAGGGAGAAGCCCTGACACCTGCTGCCACAGAGGGGACCTTGGAAACACCAGGCTGAGTGAAGAAGCCACGCAAAAGACCACGTGCCGCACGATCCCATTTACACAGGAAGTCCAGAACCGGCAACTTTCGGTCCAGAGTGTCAGTTACAGGTTGCCCGAGGTTGGGGGCGGCTGAGGGTGATGGGAACTGACTGGGGGGGTACAGGGCTTCTTTTGGGGGTGATGAAGTGTTTTAAGATGGGTTGCAGTGACCCACTGGCATACTGATGGGAATACACAAATTCAGGAATATATCAAAACCACTAAACTTGTACACTTTAATTTTTTTTGAGATTTTATTTTTATTTTTTAAACGCATTTTTAATCTCTACACCCAACATAGGGCTCTAACTCACACCCCTGAGGTCAAGAGTCACATGCCAGGTGCCCCTGAACTTGTACACTTTAAATGAGTGAAGTGTGTACAGCATGTGAATTGTATCTCAATAAAGCTGCTAAAGAATGGCAGAAGCAAAGTCAAAGACAAGGAACAAATAAGAGATCAAAATCTGTAACTCATATCACAGGCAAAAACTAATCTCCCTAACACACCACTGAGAAGAAAAAGACCAAAAACTCAACTTTTTTAGAAGGACAAATGAACAGAGCTCAGGACATCCGAACAGCCTTCGAAGAGATGAAGAACAGAGGCTCGACTGCTAACAGAAAGGCGAATAAAAATGACACAGAGAGACCACATGTCACCCATCCACTTGGCAAAACCCGAGTGTGACCCGCGTGTGTCGGTGGGGACACGGGCCACCTGCAGAACCCATGAGGGTGGGCAGCTCCTCCAACGTCACCTGGGCCACATCCTCAAGGCGACACACACACGCAACCTGTGGCCAGGCAGCCCTCCTAGTGGAGTGCATCCCCCAGAGGATCCACCTGCCGTGTCTGAAAGGACGCAGGAGCCCGGCAGCTCACTGCTGAACGCGCCTGCACAGGCGCGGGGGCCTGGCAGGGGGGCCTGGGAAAGACAGGCCACATCCACAGGAAGGGACACCTTGCAAGCTCGCGTCTGACACGGAAATACCTCCAGGGTCTGTCATTTAAGAGAGCAAAGTGCAGAAGAGTAGGTATGGCAGTTATCTTTTGTGTAAGAGAGAATAAAATTAGAAAATTCTTATTTGCTTCTATTTACACAAAGGAGTTCTAGAAGGATCACAAGAAACAAAGTAGCAGCTAACGTGCAGGCAGGACTTTCCACTATTTTAATTTTTGAACACGTGAAGGTACTATCCAAAATTATTGTATGCGTGTGCATGTGTGTTTATTTTAAGAGGAAGATACACACTAAGTTAGAAATTAAGAGAAGGATGATCCACAGGCCAAAATCTTATTCAAATGGTCACTTCCCTTTTCAAAAAAAGGAGGCCCCCCCATCTCTCTATTAAATCATTTTGATGTTTCTCCATCAAATTTCTTTTTGACTTTCCTTCTTTCCTTATTGGCAAGAACGAGGTTTGTGCATTTTTGAAAACGGCACTTTGCACAACTGTGCAGGGGAAAAAAAAAAAAAGCCCCTACCAGCCCTGAGTTCCTGCACTTAATAATCACCAAATTAAATCTGAGGTTCATACAAGCACCGGATGTGAAAACATCAGGAAGTGCCAGCCCCGAACTGGCGAGTGGGCCACACATGTGCCAGACATCTGCGTGTGGGTGGGCAGCGCGCGGGCGTGCTCACGCGGCTGGTGGGCGCTTTCACGGAACACCGCTGGGGGGGGGGGCATCCCTGGAAAATGTCTCCCCGCCTCAGGGGTGCGCGTGGCTCCCTGCCCCCCCCCCGCCCGGCAGAGGCTGGTCTGGGGCTTCCCGATCCATGGGGGAGCACGGCCAGGGTTGGTGGGCAACCCCAAGGTGGGGCTGGGGACTGCTTTGTGCCCCAAACCCTGGTTCTCCCGGAACAAGGCCCGTCTCTCGGACGCCGCCGTCCCCGTGCAGTTGGGCCGGTGTCAGCCACTTGAGCAGCTGCCCAGCCCTGCCCGCGGGGGGCGCTAGGAGGCTGCGTGTTTGTCAGAAGGGGTTGAGGAGGAACGGCCCCTGGTGCCTGCGACAGCCCCGGCACCGGTGAGGGGGCATGAGGACATTTGGACAGGCACCCGCGACCGTGGTGTGTGTGCTGGAGCCGCCCGTTTCCAGCTGCCATCGTGTTTCTACATCTGGCAAAGAGAGGAGAAGCAGAGACGAAGTTCAAAGTGTCAAATTCAGCCGTACTTCCTTCCGATTTGGTAGGGGGAGACCTCTTCTCCACCCCCACCCCCACCCCCCGCAATAAAATCTAAACCATGAGAAAGGTAAGCAAGCATTGCAGGAACATGACTGCCTGGTTTATCTGCTCAAACAGGCCTCACATGGAAAACTGCAGAAGCAACGTCGTCCAGAAGCTCCTCACGGGCTGCCCCTTTCAGGTGACAAAGTGCTCCCCATCTTAGGATGAGCCTGGCTTCCCAGTAGGTACCCACACCCCTGTTCACTCCCAGGAGCCAGCATCCTGACGGGTCACAGACAGCACCGGCTCTCCTCACACTTGGCACCTGTCTCTGTAGCCAGAGTGGGAGGGCAGGCTTGGGGAGCAGGGATGTGATGGAGCCCCAGAGAAGGGGTGCCCTGCTCTGCCAAGCTGCCTGAGAAGAGGCTCCAGAAGATGTGTACAAAGTGTCCGGCTCTGCTCACTTTTGCAGCATGAAGGTGGGCTCCCTCCGCAAACCCAGAGAAGCTCCTCACTGACAACATAGCTGGCCATAGCAGGTGACGTGGGTCCCCTCCCAGCTCTGTGACTTGGTCAAAGGCCAGGAGTCCAAGGGCGACAGCTCCCCGGGAAGGCACTGCAGGTAGGAGAATGGTCCCCGGTAGGGGCAGCAGCAACGAAGTCTAGGTGCCACTCGGCAGGGCCTCGGGCCAACCCTGCCCGGCTCTGGGCCTCCATCTGCCCTCTGTTCTGGGAAGGGGTGGAAGGGGTAGTTCCCAAGGGTCGCCCTTGCTGGCTCTGGGCCTCACAGCCGGCTGCAGAAGGCAGGAGACAACAAACATACTCCAAGAGCAGTGTAACCCAAGATGCGTCTGATGGGGATGCAGGCACCTGGCTTCTGGCTCCAGCCCGCCACACACCGGGTGTGTCCTGGGAAAGTCCTGCCAGCTCCGGGCCCATCTGTGCAATGAGAAAGTCGTCCTGCCTGGGCCCGGGGTGTCCCCACCCTGCCCTGAGAAGCCGCTGCGCCCAACCAGCTTTGACGCGACTTGAGGCCTGGCACCAAATCCAAATCAGAACTGTTCCTCTGCCCCAATGGCCCCAAATGGCCGCCCTGAGGCCAGACCCGGTTCCAAGCTCCAGACCCGGTGGGTCCCATGAATGTCCTCACGGGCCTCTCAGCTCATTGTGGCTCAAACCTGACCCAGCATTTTCCTGAGTCTTCATGAAGGGCAAACACCTCACGCCAGGGCCAAAGGCCCAGTTTTCGGCTCCCGGCAGCTCCGTTCCCGCCTCGCCCGCGGTCCCCCTGCCCACCCAGCTCCCTCTGGGGATACCCTCCCTCAGCCAGGATCACCCCTTTCCCAAACCTCTCTCTCCCCTTATAGCCCAGCTACAACATCCACCCCGGCCCCCCGCGCGCGCCATCCTGGAGCCCCCACACCCACATCCGTGGGCTGACCGGTGGGCTCTGGAGGGCCCAGGCGGGCGGTGGGCCCTCTGCTCATGCACCCTTGATGCCTGGAGGAGTGGGGTCGGCTACTGGGTACAAGGCTCAAGTGGCGACCCAGCTGGGGCGGAACCCTGCCTCTGCCGTGAGGACGGGGTCTCCTTCTGCTCCTTATGCAACTTAAGTTTCCCCTTCCCCATCTGTGAAATGGGGAAATAAAACTGCTCTCATGGGGCTGTGATGGCGATGAAACGAGATCACACGCCGGGCTGAGTCAGCGGGGTTTCGACACCACTTCGCGGTGCCCAGCTGCGCCAGGAAGGAGGCGCAGGGGTCCGAGCTGCGGCCCCAGGAGGAAGCGGCGGCGGGGCTCACGGTGAGAGCCGAATCACAGACACGCCAGGCGAAGGGGCGGTGCGGGCCCGCGCTGGCCACCAGAGCCCCGTGGGGGCGAGGAGCGGCAGCAGCCCAGCATGTCCCGGCTTGCCCGAGCACGGCAGGTGGCCACAGACACGCCTGCTGGCACCGGGTGCGGCAGGACATTCCCGGGCACATTCCGCTCCTCTGGGCTGGCTGTCCCCACCCACGGAGCCAAGGTGAGCAGCAGGGACACAGCGCGTGGGGTCCTGGTGCTGAGCCCCAGAGGCCCCACGAGAGGACTGCCTCACCCGAGGGCTTCACCTCAGCACTGGCTTCGCTTTGGGGTGGGGATGGGGGGCTCACCCTGGTCTCTTGCCCACCAGGTGCCCTTCCCGGTTCCATCTCTCCAACCAGATCCAACGCTGTAGCAATGGCACAGCTTGCATCCCAGAGCAGCTGGACCAGCGGACCTGGCTCAGAGCCCCAGCTCTGCTCAGTGCCCCATGGGTCACCTGAGCAGGTCCCATCCCCTCTCACAGCGGCTCCTCTGAGGTGCAGGGAGGGACGACCGGAGACCACTGTGGGAGCCAGAGGGTGCACAGATCTGGGAGGCCGCGCTGTGCTTACTGGACTTCTAGACACCCGTGGCCGCCAGCCCTAGGCACTCCTTGGTCTCTGCTGACAGGGCACCCCTAGTGCAGGGGCTTCTGGGTTCTCCAGAACCAGGCCAAACCCAGCCAGCAGGAAATCCAGAGTCCAGGCCAGGAGCAGGCATCCGGGAGACATTTCCTTAAAGGGCACTAGAGGTGCCAGGAGGCCCGCGAGAGGCTGTCGAGGAGCCCCGTCTTCAGTAGAAAGTGTGCGGCCCTGAGCACACAACCAAACAGACAGCAGCGTCTGCGCTCTCTAGCTTAGCGACTCTGGACGAGTCATTTCCACTCTTAGAGCCAGGATGGGAATCACGACACTGACCTCGTGTGGAAGGGAGCGTGTAGATGGCCCAGTCAAGGCACCTGAGCACCGACAGAATGTGGTTCCCACTTGGGAGGCCTGACCACAGGCTCCGGAAGGGTTGGCCAGGGCGGGTCTCCATTTCTTTGACTTTCTCAGGGACACACCTCAACAAAACTGTTAATTTCCTGATAGGCTTATTTTTTTCCTTTCTATTTTTTCTCCTTTGTTCGTTACTGTTTAAGTGTTTGGCAGGATGTGCAAACACAGCACCCGCGTCTCCAGAGGCACCTAGAAGGCCCAAGAAGCCCACGCAGTCTGAGCTAATATACCTGAGGTGGATGCCCAGGGCCGGCACCTCGTCCCAAGGAACGGGCTCTGCCATCAACCCCGTGTACGTGTGGACAGGCCAAGGCTGACTCAGCAAACTTCCATGGAAGAGGCAGTGGCAGGGCTCAACTCGGCTCTGTCTGTTCAAGGCCTATGCCCTTAGCCATCAGGCTGCAGAAATTCAGAACAGAAACCCAATCTAACTTCTACCCAGCTAGAGCCACCAGCAATCCTCACCTGCTACTTGATAACAATTCCAACAGCCAAAGGCTCCTGGGACAACGAGGGCTCCAAGAAGGCCCCCAGGGAATGTGCAAGGGCTGGCTTCTGCCCTAAACCACTCCGAAGTCCAGGCATTTCTTCATGTATAGGAAACTGACTCACAAGGTTGAGCGACCGTCAATTCCCCCCATCGTCCCCTGGACTCTTGTCTTGCTCGGGAACAAAGTCAGCATTTCTGGGGGGTCGTTCTTGTGTGCTAGCAGCTGTGGAGCCTCCGATGACAGGGCTAACGTTTACTAAGCATTTACAGCGAGCTTCTTCACAGGGACCGTCCCGCCAAACCCTCACAACCACCCTGGGAGGGGGCCAGTGAGCCACCATAGTCAGAGGGTCAGGAAGGTGCCAAAGCCCCCCAGGGAGCGAGTCGGCAGTCGGCCTGCAGGGCCGGGGGCCCGAGTGCGGGAAGGAGGGAGAGAGGGGAAGCACAGGGCCTCCCTGATCCAGGACGCCAGCAAGGCAGCAGCCAGGCAAGAGGCCAGAGGGAGGGTGCGCCCAGGCTGACCCCACGTGGGGCCAGATGGGAGGAAAGGGCAAAGGCCGTGAGTATATTACTTTCCTCTGGAGCCCACCCCCAGGTGATGAATGATGTGTCAGGGCGAAAAGGCCGAAAGCACCAAGGAGGAGGCAAACCAGCAAGACAAAACAAAAGAAACCAGCAGAGTGCCGTTACAACGCCCTCGATGCGCACAGAATCCCAGGCGTCTTCCCGAGGGCTCCAGGTTGGCCCTTGCTCCCTTCTTTCCCTTAGATGTAAATGCATGCATATGCATGTGTGTGCACATCCCTCTCTCTCTCTCTCTCCCTCTCTCTCTCTCTCTCTCTCACACACACACACACACACACACAGCTCTGCCATCTTGTAATCACTTCAAGATGCTGTAGCTCCCACAGCGACGGACGATGACACAGTCAATGTGGCCCTCCTGGGCCAGAAGGGTGAGGGGAGCTGTGCTGGGGCAGAGGAGGTACCCACCAGCAGGAGACCAGCTTCCAGGCCTGGGGCCCCAGCCTCTGGCCTCACACCAACACTGGCTGAGCCCAAGTCAGGAAATGAGCCTACTTCTCTCTTGCAAAAATAAAAATGTATAACAATTTGGAAAAAGCACAGAACCCAGGGGGAAGTCCCTCACTTTCCGTCTGCAAGTGGCTGTGTGTCATTGGCAGAGGCCTGTGCTCACTTGGAATGGGGCGCCCAGAGCCACAGGGGCCTCGAGGGATAAGGGTCTCAAATCCCCGTGGGAGCAGCCACCACAGCCTTGGACAAGAGCAGACTGAGGCTGACCCACCCCCAAGAGAGGTCCCTGCCCCTTGGCCCCTTTCTACCCTCTGTCTTCCAAGCAGAGAGGTAGGTGGGTCCTAAGGAAAACAGCAGCTGACACTCATGTATCTAAGTGCAGGCGGCAGAGACTTAGTGCCCATGGCCTCACTTATTCCCCTCAGCCCCCCAGGAGGCAAATGTCAGCCTTCCACTTTGAGATGAGGAAGCTGAGGCCTACAGAGGGTGAGGAGCCTGTCAGGTCAGCGAGTGAGAGTGGCCCTTCTCCATCTGAATAAAATGGCGTGTGCACACAGCACCCTGCAAACCTCAGGAGAGAGTGAGTCCTGGGGGCCCTAACCGGCAGGTCACTGCAGCTGCAGCCGGTGGTCGTGCTGGTGGGCTCGGGGGACCGGGCGGTCATTATTCTTTCCCCTCTCAAGGACACCGACTGTGCTGAGGCTTATCAGCAATCTGCCCAGCAAGCAGGTCAGGGATCTCAACGAGGCTGGGGTCCCAGACAAGAGGGGGTGAAAGCTGAGCCAGGCACATAGACAAACCCACAGTGACAGACCTTCCCCTCTCATCGAAACCTCTTCTGGAGGCCGTGGCCAGAGCAGGCCAGCTCCAAGGTCGGGCCAGACGGGCCAGAGTGATTTTGCTGTGACAGATGGCCCCAGATGCCACTTTTCAAGCCTGGCACCTCCCCTCCATAGGAGGACCATCCTGGGGTGGGGGTTGGGGGGGGCGGGAGATTGGGGGGGGTGGGCCCCGCCCTGGTGGCCCGAGAGACAGCTGGTGCTCAGGCTGGCTTGCAGGCACCCCGCTCAGCCACAACAAGCGGCCAGGCTGAAGTCCTGCCAGCAATATCCCCAAGTGAACAAGGAACCTGAGATCCTGTGGGTCGGTACCCGACCCGGACACTTGTACCCTCACAGTTTATGTTCGCAGAAACACAAGAGCGACTCCTAAAAGGGTGGCCTTTTCTCTCTTTTGCCCTTAAAACTGGTTCTCACTGCAAAACTAAGTATGAACCAAGAGGTCTCCACCAGTCCTGCTGGCAGGGTGGGGGTGAGTCCAGGATAGACCCCTTCAAATTGCAGCATAAAGCTCTCCGGCGGCCGCGCTGAACTGCCTTTCTACTTCCCGCTTTCTCTCGCGTTCCCTCCCTCTTTAATCTTGCCATTGTCCCCTCCAAGAGAGACCTCATAGTGTTCCCATGAAAGCAAGAAAAATGGACGTTCCGGAAGGTATTGTGGGACCTGCCCGGGCAGAATCGCTCACATGCCTTTTTTCTCACTATTAGCTTGAGATGATCTTAGAGAAAGAAAAAGAGAGAGGGAGACAGACACACACACACACAAAACACAAACAAAAAAGTCCCGTCCTCGATGGCTGGTGAGAAATAAAGCCGCTCTGTCTCTTGAGAGGAACATCAATTGTCGGAGCGCCCAGGTTAGTGGAGAAGCACAGAATCAAGCGTCCCGCTCACCCGGCTGAAAACAAGAAAGCAACTTCCAATTGATTGGGGGAAAGAAATTAATTGCAGCTTTAGAAAAACCTTTTCTCTTCGGCAGGGCCTTGGGCCCATTGAAGCCCAGGCTGCTCGGCAGGGCTCTTAGCGGTTACCACCATTCACCACGCGCAGGTGGCTGATACATTTCCCAGGGCTCGTCGGCGTGGGGACTGCGCCGTGCCTTTCAGCAAGGGCTGCCAGGATCTATACAGGGCCACTTAAATCAGTCTGAAGCTGTGAAAGGCTCCGCCGCTCACAGCCTGGGGCCTGGCTGCCCAAACAGAGCCCCGGGAGGGCCAGCGGGCGGGCGCAGGGCCGGGAGGACGGTGCCAATTAAAAACCCCAGCCTGTGGGCCATTCTCTCCCTCATTTTCATTCCTACAGCTACATTGTGTCCACTGGCAGCGGATTCCAAAAGCAGGGCGGCCCGCATTCACCTCCCAGGGCTTTAGAGTCGCCATCCCCGAACTAGGCTAATTAAAAGCATGGTCCCTCCCAGGCTGCTCCTGGGGAGGAGCGAGGGCAGAAGGCTCAGGAGACAAGGCGCGACTGTGAATGCTGGGCTCTTCCAGGGGTGACTGGCAGGCTGGGAGGAAGAGGTCCCTGGAAGGAGTAGGGCCCGTCTGGGCATTGGCCCCTTGGGTCTGTGGAACACTCTAGAGCTCCCTGCATCTTCTGAACCTCGGAAGACAGAGCAAACGTGGTATGGGTGGGAGTGGGCCCTGCCGCAGGACTGACACGCCTCTGGGGTACACCTACCACCCACGCCTGCTCCCAAGATGCCCAGGGGACAGCAAGCCAGGAAGCCGGGGGACGCTGACTATTGAGACGGTCATGGTTGGTGGGAAGAAGGGACTCAGGCCTGGCACATTCTGTTTATCCAACGCCCACTCTGCCCCCCACCCCCGGGCCTGTTTCAACTGGAAAGCAGCAATGATGCGTGCCCCCTTGCAGAACTGCTGGGCTAGCACATATATGGCGCAGACAGACAGCTGCGCCCAGTGACAGCCAACACTGAGACCACTAACCACAGCACTGCCAAGTGGCCACCACCTTCAGAAGCTCTGCCAACAAACCAAGGAGCTCTGGCTCCATGAGAGCCAATCAGACCCCCCAGAAACGGACAGGGGGGGTCCTTGCTGCCATGCTGCCTCCCTTCCTGGCACCCTTTAGAATTCCAGGACAGCACCTAGCCCAGCAATGGATGAAGATGGGGGGGGGGGGGCAGGCACAACTCTGTTCTTTTGGCAAAATGCACGTGAATTCCGGCTGACCTGTGACACACTCAGCAGCTCTTCTCCAAATTACCAGGGTATCTGAGCTGCATGTGGTCCTCCCCCAGGAACATCTCAGAAATGTATTGCTCAGGGCGCCTGGGTGGCTCAGTTGGTTAAGCGACTGCCTTCGGCTCAGGTCATGATCCTGGAGTCCCTGGATCGAGTCCCACATCGGGCTCCCTGCTCGGCGGGGAGCCTGCTTCTCCTTCTCACCCTCCTCCCTCTCATGCTCTCTCTCATTCTCTCTCTCAAATAAATAAATAAAATCTTTAAAAAAAAAAAAAAGAAATGTATTGCTCAAAGATTTCTGCCACAGAGGGAGGCCACAGGTGACCTCAGAGAGGCTGGGGATGTCGGCTTCCCAGATGGGTGTTGGGAGGGGGCATCGAGGGAGATGAGCAAAGCCCGAGAGCTTCACCGGAGAGGGCAGGTGGATCCTGGGGGTGCCATTGGCAATGGAAATGGCAGAGGGACGCAGAGGTGGGCAGCCAGAGCCTCCTCTGGTCGAGATACTGGGAGACAGAAGGGATGAGGTCCCCCTGTACTATGGGGACCAGCACTGCTGGAACACCTGCCCCTGAGGGGGTGAGGATGGCCCCTGCCACACCCAGAACCCGACGGGGCCTGCCTCTCCTTTCTCCCCCGAATGAGAGGAAAAGGAGCCGGGTCTATGTACGTCTGTCTGCAGGGCAGAAGCCAGGCCCTCAAGACAAAGACCCTAGCAGTGGTCACCTCCCTTGGGGCCAGCAGCAGCAGAACCATGACCAGGCTCTGTCTCAATGCGGGAGTCCCAGGGTGGCCCCCATGGCCCTGCGAGGAGCTGGCTGAGCCCTCAGTGCAGGAAGGGGCAGCCAGGACTAGCCCAGGGGCTCTGCCATCACGGTGCTCTATGATCAAACCTTGCCCCTGTTCGTTCCTCCTCTTCCTCAAAAGAATACCTGGGACCATTGGTCCAGCTTCCTTTTGCTAAACTTTTAAAGTTGAAAATTAAGAGTCATAACAAAATTAACACTGATCCGAACCGAGTGCTTCTTGGGGCCCTGCTGAGAGGTGAAGCCTCGGCCCCTGAAACACGCTCCGGGGCTGGGCCAAGCTAGTGGCAGCGCCCTCCCCTCCTCCAGCCTCTCAGGAGGGGCCAGCTCTCAAGGCAGATAGGTGACGGTAAATCGAGTAGGGCTTGTGCCAAGCAGTTGCTAAGATGGCTCCAAGAATCCTGAAGTCCTGATTAATGGGCAAGATGGCCCTCTGCTTTGGCAATGGGACTCTGGCGCTTTTTCGCACGAAAAACAGCGATGCGCACTGACGGCAGCTGCGTGGCAGAATGCCTGCTTGCCTGCTCTCCCTGGAGGGGCTCAGGAAGAGCGGGCTGAGAAGCCATCAGCCAGTGTCACCATCCTTCCTGGCCCCTGGGGCCGGGGGCTCCGAGATGGAGAGAACAGAAAATGTGGGGCCAACAAAGCTAACAGACCCAGCCCCGGGGCAGCGGGCCCCGTACCGCCCGTGTCTTCAGGTAACAGGATGCCCCACTGCCCAGCTCCACCCACCTTGCACGACGCTCGAGCCGAGTAGGGCCTGAGAAGGCACCTGTCCTTTGCCACTGCTAGTTCAGAAGGCTCAGATTTCTTGTCTGAGGCCAGGCACGTAACAGGGCCCCAGAGGTTTGCAGCCACCAGGGAGGCCAAGATCTTTCACTCCAGTCTGTGGCTCTCTACCACACAATGTCCTCCCAGGGACTGCTGTGACTTGGGACGGCACGGGGACCGCAGGCTTCGGGTTGGGAGAGGCAGGGATCCCACAGCACGGGACAGCCCCTCTCCATCCAACAGAGAATCATCCAACGCAAGACCCCGACGGTGCCGAGGCTGAGGAACTCGGGTCTTCCTCTGGCAGCCTCACTCCCCGTGATGAGCGAGTGCAGCTTTGCTTGCTCTCAGGCACTTGCCAGGTGCAACAAGAATGCTCCCACTGCGGCTTCAATGCAGACTCAATTGGCTCTGGCCCCTCAGGGGCCACCTTCCCCCGGGCCTTTAGCGCCTGTGGGGAGAGGGAGGAGAAACGGGCAGCTCTGCAGCGAAGCTGAAAGGAACTGGGAACGAGCAGCACCGCTTCCCGACCAGCTGCCCCAAACTGGGGCGCCCCCACGGCCACGGCTCCGGCTGCCATGTCCTCCCTCGGTCCTTTTGCTCCCAGTTCTGGGCTCTGCGCTGTCAGGCCAAGGGCGGAAGACCCAAGCTCAGGTTCACAGTGGCCACTACTCCGTGTCCTGCTCTCCCAGCACGAGTGGTAAAGGTCACTCTCTGTGGCTCTTCCCCAGGCGCCTCACGTGTCCGACTGCAATCCTGGGAGGAATCCTAGGGTCACCTTGGGGGAGGCTAGGAGCAGGCATGACGGATGCCCAGGCATTCTGGCAGGACTGCTGGCATCTTTTTCCCCCACTACAGAAGTGCCTACGGCAAGCCAAGAGTCAGTTTAACCGCACGGTCACCATTCTTCCCAGGTCTAAAGTGAGGCTCCATCCACAGATCCAAGGCACCCCAGGGGCCGTGGCAGGGTGATCCCATCAGCTTCCTGCCCGGAGCATCACTTGGCACCAAGCCCTAGCTGGGAACCCAGAGCAGGGGACCAGACACTGCCTCTGAGAAATTCACAGTCCAGGAAGGGACAAGGTCAGGAAGGTGTGCTCAGAGTGAGGTACCGGGGCCAGTGTTTTTGGACCCCTTTGGCCTGTGCTGGGTGCTCCGTCAAGTGCTTCTGAACCATCATCTCATTTATTTTGTACCACTTCCCTAAGGGACTCTACTATCATCCCCATTTCCTAAATGGGGGACTTGAGCCCCACTAGCTTGAGTGAATGGCTGGCAGAAAGCCACGCAAGCCTCCCCACATCCCAGAAGATGCCTGAGCCCCTCCGCACCACCCCTGGTCCTCAGCTCCTTCTCCTGCTCCTAAGCCCCACATGGTGACAATCAGGTGCTTCGGGGCCCCAAGCTGGATAATGATCTGTCCATTTTGAGGCCCCAAATGAACTGTAAGTGTCCTTCAGCTGGTCAGGCAAGAGTGGGAAGGGAAGGCAGCCTGCTGACGACCCACCATGTGTGCTGGATCCTTCACATGAGCACGATTAAGTCCTCACAACAGCTGTAAGAAGAGACGTGAACGTCACTGACACGCTAACGTGGAAGCCGAGGGTACATGCCCAGTGTCACGGCGAGGGAGCAGCAGAGCGTGAAGAAATCCTGTGCTCTTCTGACGACCCCCGTGGTGGGACCCGTGTCTCCCCCAGGGTCACCACCTGCTGGAGGTGCTGAGGACAGACCCAGGACGAGCCAAGAAAACATCTCTGGCTTCACGAGACCCACAAAGGAGGAACCTCGGGACTCCTGTGACAGCACCGTACTGGGGTCGGGGCTCCCTGCAGTGCCCAGGACACCAGGAGGCGAACGTGGAGCACACTGGGGGCGACACTGAGCTGTCAGCCAGCGGGGCGATCAGGGTGGGGCGACGGATGGGAAAGGAAGTGGGTGTGGGTGAGGAGACAGTCAACAGGAAATGCGCTTGGAACGTGCCCGTGAGGCAGGTTGAGGCCAGGCTGCCACCCCCAGACTTCTGCATTCTCAGCCCTTGCTCAGATGTTGAAAATCTGCTTGTTTCTGCAAAGCAAAATGGCACGCTCTTCCTCCTCGATAAAGCCCTCTTTCGGGGAGCGCCGGGGGGGCACCCAAGCTTCTGGGAGGAAACAAAGATACTAAGGCTCCTTGACTCTGAGAACATGTCGGAAACCCTAAATTTGAGGCCACAGGGCGGGGCACAGCAAAGGGCCAAGTCTGGGGCAGGAAACCCCCAAAATGGACAGGGAGGATGGGAGGGCAGTGGCTGCCTCCAGACCACCGTGCCTGGCACCCATGAGCCCTGTCTCTGTAGACAGGAAAGCCTGGGGTAGGGGCGAGCGGGGGCAAGCCTGCATAAAGTCACCACTCATCTCCTTCCCCCTCAGAACCTCCATCTCCCCGTCTGTAAAATGGCAATAGGGGCCTCCCAGCCAGCTCACCTCAGAGGATTGCCAGGAGACCTCAAGAATGATGTCGTGAGGCTTCAGAAGGGAGAACCCACTAAAATAGTAGCAGCAGAGCCCTGGACGGTGCTCCTACCACAAGCCCCGAGAGGCGCGTCTTATCTTCACTCCGCAGATGAGCAAACGGGGTGAGAGAGACTGGGTAACTTGCCCAAGGTCCCAGAGCTGAAGGTCGCACCACCAATACTTGGACGCCACCACCTGCCCGCCTGCTCAGGGCTCCTCTTGCCACTAAGAGGCTGGGCTGGGATTAGCCATCATGGGCGGCTGCCCTGGGAAGACAAAGCACCATCCCAGCCCTTGAGGAATGGGAGGTATCCCTGGAGAGACCAGCGGGAAGAGCTTGCCACCACAAGACAGGCACTGGGAGGCTCAGGGGAAGGGCCGAAGAGACAGGAAGGAACCGGTGCCAGAGGACAGCCACATCCTACCCACTTGTAGGAAGAGCTGCAGGCCTGAGAGGGAGTGTGTCCAGGTGGGAAGGGCAGGCAACAGGAGCGATGGAAGAGCCGGGGCACTGCCCTGTCATCAACTACGTCACTACGTGACCCTGGGCAAAGGACCTCTCTCTTCACTTTCTGCAGATACACAATGACGGGACCGGATCCAGGTCCCTCAAAGCTCCGAGACTTACGAGTTCCAGCTAGAACCTTCTACACCTCTTCACCCTTGAAACTGGGAGCATGGAAACCATCCTTGATGAAGTTTTCACACTGTCTTCCCAGAGGAAAACACCATTGTCTCGGCAGACACCAGCATCCCAACCTTGGCAGAGGCCCCCCTATTGTTCTTGGGCCCACCTGGCGCCCTCTGACCACCCTCCTGGCCAACCGGGATGGGGGATGGGGGATGGGTGGAGAGGGTGCTGCCTGGCACGCTGGCCCAGGCATCAGTGGCTGCCGTGGGAAGCCGAAAGAACAGTCCTGGCCGGCCCGCCTCCATGTGAGTCAGCAGCTGTTTCTCCCAACATACTTCTCCCCCACCGCATACCACAGGGTACTGCCAACATCCCAACAACTGCAAAGCTTTGGACAATGCCAGCTCTAACAAACTCCCACATTAAGCCTGAGCCCACGTTCACACAACTGTATGAAGGGTACATGCCATGAACAGGACCCAACTGGAGGATGGCAAAAGTCATGCCCCGACAGCTGCCGTCACCAGCACTCCGTGCGACAGTGTCACGGTCTCCCTGGTGTGCACTGGAAGCGCCAGGGCATTCTCTCTACTCCCTCAGGCTCCCAAAGCACTAACATCTACCGAACACATGCTTGTCCCAGGAACCAAGCCACCCCTCCTCAGTGCTCACAACGCCTCTACAAGGCAGGTATTGTTAGCCCCGTTTTTCTCTCTCTTTTTTTAAAGATTTTGTTTATTTATTTGCGAGAGAGAGAGGGAGGGAGACCACAGAGGGAGAGGGAGAAGCAGACTCCCCGCTGAGCAGGGAGCCCAACATGGGGCTCGATCCCAGGACCCTGAGATCATGACCTGAGCCGAAGGCAGACGCTTCACGACCGAGCCACCCAGGCGCCCCAGCCCCGTTTTTCAAAACAAAACAAGCTGAGGCCCAGAGAAGTCCCATTGCCAGGATCCTTCAGCTAGTGAACAGCAGAGGTGAGAAGGACCCCCAGGGCCCGCTCACCCCCAGGCTAGCCCCTGCCCCAACGTGCACTCGGGTCTCTAGTTATCTACTGGGGTATTTACAGCATTAAGAACCAAAGTCAGAAAAAGATGATCTGATGACATGTACAGACAACATCATTATCTACCCGACAACTGTTCTCCCTAATGGAGCCAGAATGTTTTATTCTCAGTATTATAATTGAGCATAGGATAATTTTAAGATCCTGCAGGCTCTGCTTTATTCTGAGTGAGCACTAAGGAGACAGCACAGCAACTAACGCTGGGACCTCTTCCTACAAGGAAACACGCTACCAGACGGAAGAGGCCAGAGGTAAAGAGCCTTCGTGAAGAGACAGAAGCCCAGGCCACGGCAGTACCTTGACATGACGGCTATCTTCCCTGGGATTCACAGTTGGGCATGAGGCCACGTCTTCAGGGTGTTCTGGCCACACTCTCCACGCTAGATGATGGTGATGGTGATGCAGGTGGTGGTGGTGATGAAGGTGGTAGTGATGCTAATGATGGTGGTGATGACGGTGGTGATGCAGGTGGTGATGGTGATGACGGTGGTGGTGATGGTGATGACGGTGGTGGTGACGGTGATGACGGTGATGGTGACGATGGTGGTGGTGGTGGTGATGGTGGTGATGGTGATGATGAGGTGGTGGTGGTGGTGGTGGTGATGAAGGTGGTGGTGATGACGGTGGTTGTGTTAATGGTGAAGACGAAGGTGAAGGTAACAGTTCTGGTAACTGTGAGGACAGCAGCTACCATCTGCTGAGCACCCACAGTGTGGCCAGGTGTGGCCAGGTGCTTTATGGCCTTTGGCTTATGTGATCTTCACACCAACCCTCTGAGGTAAATTATTATTATCCCCATTTTCCAATGAGGAAACTGAGGCTCAGAGTGGTTACGTGGTTAGAGTGGAGAGGCTGAGACTCTGGACTCTAAAGACACTGTTCCTCCTCTACCTCATGCTCCCTAAGTGACCGACTGCAGAGTGGAAACCATTCCTGCTAATGAGCCATTTCCGGTCCTCTGGTTCCCCAGTACAAATGTATCAAGCCAACCTCCCTTCGCCATTGGCATTTGTTTTAAAAGGTGCAGGCTTACCTGAAAGGAAAGGGTTCATCCTAAAGTAGACCTTGTGTGCTGCAGACTCTGACCCCTCTCCTGCCTTCATCAATGAGAGCAAGAAGCAAACTTCTTCATACAACAACGAAGGAAGAACAGTGGGGGCTGACGGGCGTTGGGAGGACAATGAGGGGCACAGTTGGGCTCCACGCATCTCCCTCTACTGACGGCCCCCCAACCTCTCTTTAGAGGCTGCTTCCCGCCCAAACCACTCCAAAGCCAAGGGCCTGGTAGCAAGGGCGGCCGTGAGGCAGAGCGGTGGAGGCCAAAGGTCACCCTGCAACCCCTCCCTCAGAGCCCGTCATGGCTGTGCTGCCAGGCTCCTACCAGTAATCCAGGCCTCAAGTACCCTAATTCAGCTCCCCACGTCCCCTTTCCACCCGGTGCAGAGGGCAGGAGAAGGCGGTGAGGGCCAGAGCTGGATGGAGGCCGCTGCCTGGCATCCTCCTGGGCCTGCTCTGGCCTCGGAGCTGCACAGGCCAGGCAGAGACCCACCTGAGGAGGGCCACGGAGGAGAGAACGAGGGCGGTGGCTGTGGCCAGTCTCGCCCCCGACCCACAGGCAGCATGACCGGAAGCTCAGCTGTTGGGACAAAACCTCGAGCCCACAAACAGGCACCAGGGGCCCAGACTGAGCACCTCACTCTCCCACCTCCTCCTCTGCCCTGCCTCCCCAGCAATGGATATCCCAGCCCAGCGGCCTCCTGGCTTCCTGCCCTGGGGTCTGACCACTCTGGGGGGGACAAGGCCACAGAGACAGCTGGTGAATGCTCCCTGTAGACACCTGGCCGCTGCCCCAGGTCGACAGACCTGAGCACTGACACATGACACAGACCGCCACATCCCTCATGCAGCGCCTGCTGACAGAGCCCAGAATGTTCAAGATGACCTGAAACTGAGGGCCCACAGGGCCTGCACTCACAGGTTCCTTTACTCATTCCCACCCACAAAGCACCCACTCCGCACCAGGTGCTGTCCTGACTTCCATGGAATCAGGGATCAGCAAGACAGGCCCCTGCCTTCTAGGAGCCCCCTCCCAAAGGACCTGCCTAGAGAACGTCGCGTCCAGCACAATCCCAACTCATCAAAGTGCAATGAGAAGAATTCTTCTGAGGGTCGAGTTATCTCCCTAAGTTCTTCATTTCCAGCCTTTTTTTTCTACTTGGTTCCCAAGACTTTTCCCAAGTTTGTCCTTGCAAAGGGGAAAATCACCCATTCCCCAGATGCTTCTACTCAGTAAGTCACAACCACAAGAGCGCTTAAGCTGCCTGGGGTTCTCCCGCGCAAACAGCACGTCCATACCTAGTCCTGGGGGCAAATGGAACAAGCTCAGACCCAATGCACAGATCAGGAAACTGAGGCCTGGGCAGCACCGGGATAGGCTGGTGCACACTGCTGTCCAGTGGCAGGGGAGGCCGTGCCGTGACCTCTCTGCCATGGGCTTTGGGGAATTCTGAGAAGGAGCCTGGCCTGAAGCTGCTCTCGGGTCTGGTCCCAGCCTGGTGACAAGCTCCTGGGTGACTGTAGCACAGCCACTTCCCTCCTCCAGGCCTCAGGGGCTTTGCCTGCAGTCAAAGAGTCGAAGGAAGTGAGTGATGTCTGGTATTTCTGGGTGCTGCCATTCCACAGTGAGCACCAGGAGCCCAGTGCTGGCGGACAAGGATGGCAGGTGGTCACAGTCACAGAGAAGCATCGTGGCCGAGGGCCTGACACTGCAGTGTCCCCTGCCCTACCTGGCTCCCAGCTCGGGGCCCCAATCCCTTCAGTCTGGAGGGCAGCAGGAGTCCCGCTGCCAGGAAATGCACTCTTTCCCGCAGAAGCTTTCAGGTGTGTCCCCAGGACGCAGGCCCCTCCTGTCTCCTTCTGGCCGTGGCTGCACACTGGCCCAGGCTGCCCAAGTCAGTGTGGGCTTGATAAACCACTTCCGAGGGACTGAGGACAAAAGAGGGTGCCTTCCCTGGGGAACCCGGTGCCTCAGCCAGGCCACCAGTTGGGACCCCCAGGGCTCTGCAGAGAGCTCAGCTGACAGCAGCCTCAAGGGCTATCTGCCTGCACCTCAAGGGCCCCAAACACACTATCAGGGTTTTGCTCCTTGAAACTATCCCGCCGGTTTCTATCCTCACCTTGGGGAGGGAATCCACATTCCAGCTCCCTGGAGGGAAATCCGCAGGCGTAATTGAGTTTCTCTGATGAAGCCCCAAGCTCAGGGCCAGCTAGGAAAGGATACCTTCCAGGTTTCGTGAGGAGCTGTGCCTGAGGCTGGGGTGACTGCCTTCTTCTACACCAAGAAGGCTGGGGTATGGCAGGGGCTGGCAAGAATGGCGCCCCCTCGGGACTCTGATGCTGTGTCAACAGGGGCATCTATGATGCTGGAAACAGCTCGGCAGGCCCAGGTGCCCAGGCAGCCAGGTCCCATTCTCTGCCCTCAACTTTCAAGTGGCTCTGCGAAGAGCCAAGGACAGATGGGCTGTGGGTCCTCTGCTAGGGTGCCGCTGGGATGGCGACATCAGGCAAGGGGCCAGACACGCCTGGGCTCAGAGCCCTCTCTGCAGCGCCTTCCTCACTCGGCAGGTCCCTCCACCCGAGCCTTGTTTTCCTCATCTACAAGCTGGATAAGCACAGCCCATGTCAGAGGGGTCCGCCAAGGAAGAAAAGAAACAAGGTGCATAAACGTACTTCACGAATCTAACGCGTTGCATGGATGGGAGGGTCCACGCCACACCAGGCCTGGAAGACCGGTCATCTGGTTCAGGGCCGGCACCAGCTAGATTCTCCGGCTGAGGTTTCCCCACTGACCAGCACTGGCCAGAGGCTCAGCTGGCAAACCACAGGTGCCGGGCCCCACCTGGCAGGCTTCTGGTAACTCCAGTTAACCCCTTCCCAGGTCAGTCTCGACACAGGAAGAATGGACGCTCAGAGCCATTAAGGAACCCACGGGACACCAGGCACTAGCTAGGCTGCCACATCTCCCTTTATTTGGAAAGAATGTGGCTCTCAAGACATTTGGGTGTATTCTTTTTTTTTAAAGATTTTTATTTATTTATTTGACAGGGAGAGAGAAATAGTGAGAGCAGGAAAACGAGTAGGGGGAGGGGCAGAGGGAGAGGGAGAAGCAGGCTCCACGCCGAGCAGGGAGCCCGATGCGGGGCTCGATCCCAGGACCCTGGGATCACGACCTGAGCCGAAGGCAGACGCTTAACGACTGAGCCACCCAGGGGCCCCATTTGGTGTATTCTTTAAAAAAAAAAAAAAAAAAAAGGCTCATATCATTACCAAAGGAAATAATTATAAACATGAAATGAGAAGAGCATGTCATGCTGTGCTTGACACATACTGCGTATGACTGTCATCTTCATCCAACATGAAGGTTCTCAGAAAAGACCTTGGGACAAAGGACTCAAAGCCTTGGACCTGGCCGGCCCTCCCAAGCCTGGGTGTGAGCAATGATGTCCTCTCCCCACGGGGACCCAAACAGGACCACACTGGAACACGAACTCTCAGCAAGGGGGCATTTCTCATGGTTGCCATGTTGGGGACTATGGGAAGGAAGGGGGGCTCCCGGGGATGGGACTTCCGGTCCCGGGGCCTGCAGGTGTGGGGGCGGCAGTGGGGACGGAGCAGTGAGGGCCTGTTTTCCACTGGTAGCAGTCACAAGCAGAAGGGAGTGGCAGCAAGGCAGAATCTGCCCCTGACTCAACCAAGATTCTCACCGGTTCTCCCCTCCCAGGACCTGCTCCCCTCCCAGGACCGGCTGCGGCTGCGCGGTGGGCGGCCCGGGGCAGCAAGCCCGAGCCCTGTCGTGCCCAGGAGCGGCTTCTTTCCCAGCCCCGCTGAGGGGCGGCGGCAGGAGCTCGCCCCCTTCCATGACCGGGGTGGCCAGAGCTGATGGGTAGGGCTGCTGGTGGCTCAGCCTTCCTGAGGCCGCTGACTTGACCCCCTCCTGCTTGGGAGTTCCTGAGTCTGCAAGCTAGTCCCTTTTGAAAAGGAGCCCTCCTGCGACTGCTCACCTGTCCGCGTTTGGCCCAGGGAGCCCCGAAGGGCAGGTTCACGTCAGGTGATCCTCGTTCCCTTGACATGCAAGAGAGGCCGGGCTCGGAGGTCATTTGCCAACAGTCAAGATTCAAATGAGCTATACGTCCCGAAACAGTGCCTAGGTTATGTAAGCCCGAGGCGCACACATGTCATAGGCTTCTGGGAAATCCCATTTCAAGTGACGGTAACACAGAATAGGAGCTCTGGTGCCCCGGACTGCCTCCTGAGGCCCTCAGCCTATCAGCCCACTCATAACCTCACTACTGTCCTGGTTGCTCTCAGCCACAGAGAGTGGACTGTCCACTATGACTTGCCACATTCAGGTGACAAGGCTGCCAAGACCATCAAGGACGGTCATCCCCCATCTCATGCTCACAAGCCAGGACCACCCCTTTGCTGACGCCCCCTCTTGCAGGACAGGCAGCCCATTTTGAGTCTTACAGTCTCCACATGAATTAGGGGTTTGTGCCAATACCCACTGGCTGGTAAAGGCCCCCAAAGCCATAGCCCTCTTGGATGTCAATAGGAAAACAAGGGGCTCCTTGCACCTGACACCTCCTCACCTTTCCCCACCAAGACATTCCCCTCCTCCCCCAGGCTTTCTTGGGCCAATACAGGACGCGCCGGGTGCTGAGGGAAGGGGAACAGGGAAGAACCACCTGGCGCTGGGATTCTGGATGATGGCCCCTCCTTGAAGGAGGCTTTACCACTCCAGGTGCTATACCGTTGCCATCTGGAGCACTGCTTAGTGGTAGAGCTGGGGCTGGCCCAGGTGTAGTCCCTGACCCTGTCCCCTGCCCCAGCCTCTGGGGTCACTCACGCCACCCTTCCCCACGGAAGGTCCTTCTGCTTCTCCACCCGCCATCTCTCCCACATCGGCCATACTGCATGGCTGTGCAGCACTATGTCCGACACAACCGTCTTCGCTCCTGCTGATTGTCTATCTACCCACACGAGGGGGAAGCTTCTGGAGACCAGGGCCTGTGGCCATCCTGCCCCACACTGTGTCCTTAGTGGCGAGAGCAGCACCTATACACACTAGATACACACCCAACAGCACTGGCCCCAGAAAAGAATCCGTACAGAGGGCGGGGATCTGGGTCTGGCTTCTAGTTTTCCTGCCCTGAGGTGCCCAGCATACAACAGGAACCCAGAGAGAGGTTCTGGATTGAATGAAAGGTGAGAGAGACAGACCAGACATGGGTCCTACGTGGGTATGAAGGAAACTCAGGTGGAAGCCCAGGTTCTACCCCTAGCGTAGAGCCAGGCCTGACAGCCTGAGAGCAGACGTTATGTAGGCACATTCTGGGTTTTCTCACACAAAATGCACACCCCAGTGTGCACAGGCAGTGTGGACACACAGCAGGCCCCACGACTGAGCATGTCCTGAATGAGCATGGGGTCTCGGGCTCCAGGGGCACCGCTGTGATAGGTGGGCAGGCATTCCCGGCACCACTGCCCTAAAACCGAATGGGCTACTTCGAGAAAATAAGTCAAGCCAGCTCCCCAAAGGCACAGGCAAACTAATCAAGAAGAAAAACCAAAGCACCAGCAGGGCCCTGCCCAGGAGGAACCCCTGCTCCAGTCTGTGGGAGGGGGCCCATGCTGGAAACGGCTCTTGTGCTCAGACAGCCTGGGAACATCTGGTCACACTGTGTTTGGAGCAGCCGCTGGGCCACCGAGCCCCTGGCCGGGCGGCGGCTTAACCAAACCATGTGAGGCGTGCTGTCGAAGCCAGCGGAGTATTTCTGTGTCGCTAACGGGAATCTGCATTATTACAAACTCAGGGTCCCAGAGAGTCAACACATTCACCACAGACTTTGGACCAAAGAGCCTAAAAGAATTCAATTCTATTTTGCGCTGGGCCAAGAATTTTGTGGTGACTTTTTTTTTTTTTTAAACTATGTGTCTGCTTTTCTTATTGGATAGAGCGAGAAATTGGTGCTAAGCTCATGTGTTTTGTTTTAATAAGGACTGTTTCTTTCATTTTTCCCTTTTAAAGGAACAAACTCTTATTTCTTTTTTTTTTTTTTCAAACTCTTATTTCTTGTCATAGCTCCACAGTGCCTTTGAACTTGCAGAGTCCACAGGCTCACGGGGCTGGAAGGAGCGTCAAGAGTCCCCACTCAGTGTCACAGCGTTTAGAGAAGAAAGGACTGAGAACCACGACATTTAGTGCTGGCTGCCTCTGGGGTGGATTCCAGAAGGAATTTCCAGAAGGATTTCACTTTCTGTGTTTTTACATTTCTGAACGGTAATGTTTTTCACCTTCCAAACTTTGAATTCTTTTACATGTATGCATCAATTTTGTAAGCAAAAGAAACAATCAATTTAAACGAATCTAGAAATCATTTGCATTCATATAGAAGCGTCTGCCCCTACTCCAACAAGAATATTGCTATGTGCCAAGAATTAAGCCTTACATCCCCAATGTGAGAGAAACGTCACTTCATTTAACTCCCTATTACCAGACCCACTTCACAGATGAGGAAACGGAGGCTCAGGGTCCCACAGCTAGATCTGCAACCAGCTCTGTCTGCTTCTCAAGGCCCTGCTCTCAGCCAGCCTGCTCCACAGCCTCCCAGCAGACCTGAGGGCTCCTTTCTCTCTGCCCCTTTTCCTGCCTGGCCACTGAAAGCAGCTGTCCTACTAAACCACAAATAGTACAGAGGCCACGGGTTGGGTGGGCACTCTGGAGATGTCTGGGTCACGAGTGGTGACTTCTCTCCCAAAGTCAAAGAACGAGGTCAGTGCAAGGGGAAGGGGCGGGCCAGCAGGAGCCTGGGGAAATGGCTCTGCTAGATGTGAAACTGAAGAACGCACTGGTATGTTCAGGAATCAGGACCCTACCGGGCAACCGTGAAGGCCTGGCCATCTTCGGTGCTGCCCGATTGTGCACCCCCCTGGGAGGTTTCAGGCCACCTCTGCAGGGGTTCCAGGTCACGGACCCCAGAACAGATGTCGAGTGGGTCCCCTCCCACCTACTGCCACAGGCCCAGTCCTGCTAATATGTTAATGGTGCTTCTCAGAAGCTGCTCTGCCAAGGGGTCGGTCCCCACACGTGCATGCAAAATGCTGCGTTCTCCACCCCCTCTTGGAGACACAGCATGTCCCTGCTCAGAGAAGCGTCACCTTTCTGAGACCTGTGTCACTGGGTTAGACCTTTGAGAAGCTTCTGTACAAGTCCAGCACAGAGTGAGAGTCTGCAAAGCCCACCTCAGGAGACGGGCACAAAGGTGCACATGAGTTCCCGGCAACGGGCTAGGCACTCTGACAAACTTACCTTGCCCTCGTCCCACAAGCCAGGGGCGGGAGCTACGGGCACAAGCTGCCGGTGGCAGCACTCCAGGACTGCATTCCTCCCTTCCACCTACGCTTCCATCCCCGCCTGTGCAATCTTCTCCAGCCTTCCTCCCTCAGACCCTGCTTCCTGGGCCTCCGGAGGCTGCCTGGTGCGCACTGGCTCGGCACACAATCCTAACCGTACCTGCCGGCTTCAAGTCCCACACCTGCCGGGGACCGGTCCTGTGGCCGCGGGCAAGTTATGCACCAAGTCTCCGCTACCCCGTCCTCAGTGGTGAGCGGTGTGACCAAAAGGGTACCTGTGTCCTGGGGGTTGACTGAGCATCAAGAGAGCTCGGACCGACGGGTGGCAGTGAGGGTCAGAGAAGTGCCTGCAGCCTCATCCTGGTGACCCAGTCTTTCTCAGAGCCCCAGAATGCTGCTGCAGGGCTCAGGGTAGCACGCGCCTCGCTCAGCTCGAGACGGTGGCTGATGCACACTCACCGCAGCGTCCCACACACAGTAGAAGCTTAGCCTAGTTGACAGCACTTGCAGAACCTGTGCAGCCTGTAAATGTGAAGCTGAACTCCTCCTTGGAACATCGTGACCCTAACCTGCTGCTCTGCATACGGATACCCTTAGAGTCTGTGCAGAGCGGCCCACGGCGCGGCCGCCCCACAGCCCCAGGCGGGAAGAAGGGGGCGCACGGGGAGCAGCTTTCTTTAGCAGGGAGATGTGCACTCATCATCGGCCTCCCTCCCTCCCTCCCTCATCGTCCGCTCCGCAGCAGGGCTCGCGCCAAGAGCAATGGTGGAAGTGGTTCTTGGTCACGCGGAGGACTTTCTAACCACATTCCTGGGTCCCCAAAGATGCTCCAGCCCAGGCCACAGCCTCCTGGCTCTGTGCGGGCTCCTGCGGGCCTCCCAGGCGCGGGGCGGTGGCAGCCCTGGAACAGGCCAGCCTCTGTGGACTGACTCTGGGGTGGAGCACAGGATAAAAGCATGGCCAGCGGAGGCCTTTAAATGTCAGAGCAGTCATCCCTCCCTTATTTCACAACGCTGCTCCAAAACCACCTCGCTGGGCCAAGTTCTGTTACCACAAAGTTAATATCCTCTAGCAACTTCCGAGCTGGTTGTCTGCCTCCGGGGCCAGGACACATCTGGCCAGCAGAGAGATTTCTGGATCCCTGGCCAGGGTGAACTTTCTAGGGGTTTGTCCTGAATGACGAGAACCCCAGGGCCACCCCGCCCCCACCCCCCCACTGACTGCATCGGAGTTTTGTTCTACCAGACTGAGAGGAACAGCCTCACCAAAATTCTTCGAGGGATGGGAGAAAATGCAGGCAGTGAGTGAAAGCAGAAGGAAATGAACAATCCTCACTTTGGCCCACGCTTCTCAGGCAATGGCAGCAACAGACGAGCAGCGGGGAAGAGATGAGAGCGCTGGGACCGGCCAGGCAACCCAGCACACGCTTCCAGAGCAACGCCACGGTGAGAACGCAGTTTTATTTAAAAAAAAAAAAAAAAAAAAAATCACGCTTTTGTGCCCTGAGATACGCTGAACGACTCGGTCTGACGCCAGGGCCCCGGTTAGCCAAAACTCACAAACTCTGGCCGCTCCTTTTCCGCTGCTCCCTCTCCATCACCGTGTGCTTATTCGCCACTTGAGGAGCACAGGAAAAGGCCACGCAGGGGCCAAGTTTCGGCTCAGCAGAGCTTTAGACAATCGGGTGGGCCGCGTTACATCACCCCCACATTCCTGACCGCCAGGGTAACAGTAACGGGGCCCTTTCTATGACTAGCTTTCAGTGAGAAATTGACAGACAAATTCCAGTTGCTTTCCATATGGGGAAACTAAGGCACGGGGCCATCTAGATCAGGGGCTGGCAAGAAGAGCCAAACGGTAAATATTTTAGGCTTTGTGGCCCGTCCAGTCTCTGTTTTAACATGAAAGCGGCCATAGGCAATTTACTAAATAAGCTGACATGGCTATGTGCCAATAAAACTTTATTTGCAAAAACAGGCAACAGCCTATGGGCTGTGGTTTGCCGATCCCTGATCTAGATGGTCTGAGGTGACAATGG
This sequence comes from Eumetopias jubatus, assembly GCF_037043125.1. Taxonomy (NCBI): domain Eukaryota; kingdom Metazoa; phylum Chordata; class Mammalia; order Carnivora; family Otariidae; genus Eumetopias; species Eumetopias jubatus. The sequence continues at coordinate 7,962,710 of NW_028274823.1, read as the reverse complement.
TCACCTCTCCTGGAAGACACTGGCCATAGCTGCAGAGTTATGAACGCTCCCCACCACACACACTTAGGAGGCCCCAGGGGTCCACCTGGCAGAGCGCTAGTTAGAATACTGAATCTATTATACAATAGTAAGTCACACCGCACATAGAACTCCACAGACACTGGGCCTGGGCCCTCCATGGTCCTGCTGTGTGATGAGGGCGTTCCCTATAACCCCCCAGCACAGGCTGAGAGGCTCCTGGCTCCCCTCTGTTCCACCTAAAACCCCAGAGGAAGCAGAGAAGGCCCCAGCAGACCGAAGCAAAGCCAAGGCCAGCGCCCCTGGATGTGTGGCCTCCAGAGAGCCCCACCACCAGGGTCCCAAAACCTGGGGTGAGGACCGTACTCGCCCCTGCTCTTTTCCTTCGCCAGGCTGGCAGGTTGTGGGCCTAGCCTCACAGCCAGCAGCACCCTGCACCGTGGGTCTCTCTAGGGCCTGGGGCTGGGGCAGTGGGGAAGGTCCACAGAGGGAGAGGCCCTTCATTTTCTCCACACACCATCTCAGGCCGAGCCACAAGCATCACGCAGCTTCCTGAGCTCCATCGAGGCCACCGTCAGTGCCCCCATTTGGGCGCTGCACCCTGTTGCTGCTTCGAAATGGTCTCAGGTTTCAGTAATAATCCACTGTAGCCTACTTCATCCAGAACGGTGACAACTGTCACCTCAGATCGTCTAGACAGTTCCAACAGCTGGCGGAGTGGGGGCCAGATCAGGCTCTCCTGGCCATGTCACGTGAGAGCCCAGCGGCCATCCCAGAACTGGCCACGGACCTCTGAGCCCATCCACGTCACTGTCCTCAAACCAGAGAGCCCTGCGTGTCCAGAGCCGACCTGTCCCACCAAGGACCTACCACAGCTGAGGAAGGAAGACCTGCTCCCAGCCCATCTTCACCTCCGTGACACCAACCCCAACTGGCTCCAACCCTCTGTGCAGATACCCAAGGTGGGAAGGGCCTGGCACCCTGAGCTCTGCCCAGGGCCCCTGATGGGGACGGAAACTGGAACAAGCATGGACCTTGCAGGCATGCCAGGCCCTGGAGGCTTGGGGGCCACTCGGAACCTCAGTCCCTTCTGCAAAATGGGGACAGTAATCCCCACTTTCCAGGAACTGTGATGAAGACAACACGGAACACCACAAACATAAATCCTGTCTCTGACCCACAAGGGAGGTGGGGATGGGGACACGTAGGCATTGCAAGCACACGGTCACCCATGGCGAGAGATCAGTGCTGCATCTGTACATTCACCAGACTTTCAGGGGGTGGGGCCGGGTCTCCGGCTAAAGGTTCCCAGCATGAACCATGCTGTCCAAATTCCCAGGGAGAAGGGACAGTGTCGGCAGCAGGCTGACCAGGCAAGTGACCCAAACCAATGCAGAAAGCCCTAGAGTCTTACTGCTCTGGCTTTCTTGGTTCCTGAGAGGAAAAGGAAGCCATATCTGACTTGGTTTCCCTCCCCAAGGACAAAGTCGGTCATCCTCCTTTTTCCCCTGATGAACGTTTACATGCCTTCTTGCCCTGTTTGCACTCTGGTCTCCCGGGGGCCTCTGAGACCAGATCCCCAAGGCAGCGGATTCAGAGGGTCTCAGACCTAGCAAATGACATCCGATCCTTTCTCGGGAACCTGATGGCTTTCCCCCGGACTAAGCACAAAGACCCACTCCTTTCCCCAGCCTGCGAGGCCCACCTGAGTTGGCCCCGCCGACCCCTCGCAGCCCCTCCTGGGCAACCCCCTCGCTCAGGATCCCCCTCACACCAGTTTGCTTTACCCTGAAGTTGCCAAGCCCATCCCACCTCCCCACCTTTGTGCTTGCTCTTCCCTCTACTTAGGATGCTCTCCCTCACCACCTGTGCATGGCTGAAGGTCATTAGGTCACCTCCCGAGTGGCCGCCCGGTCACTCCGACCTAACGCTGGCCACATCCACCGCCTCTCCTCCCACCTGGCATCCACATCCAGCCTGTTTTATTTTCTTTATAGCACCTACCGCCACCTGAAATTTTCTGGCCTGTTGCCTGCTTATTATCTACCCCCTTTCTAGAAAGCAGCTTATATGAAAATGATAATTGTGTGTGGCTTCCAGAGATATCCTCGGGGCCTCGTTGAGTGCCAGGCACTCATCAGACACCACGTGAGACAAGGAGGGAAAGAGCGGAGGAGCGAGAATGCACCCCTAGTTCTGGGATGCTAGGTGGTACAGAGAGACCACGCTCGGCCCAGAACCGTGCGGCAGGAAGAAGGCAGACATTCCCACAGCAGCTCTGGAGGACCCCAGAGTCCGGGGCTCAGTTCCAGGCCGACTGGCCTCCGAGCCCAGCAGCGGTGGGGTGGGGGGCCAGCTCTTCCATCTGGTCCCCTCGCGGCTCTGCCAACAGGAGCACTGGGAGGGGGGCTGCATCTTCTGCCTGTCTCCTGTGGCTGTCACCGTCACCAGCCCGGTTCCTGACCCGGCAGGGCCCTCTGTCCCGTGCACGACAGCTGAGGCTGCAGCGTGCAGCCTTCCTGACATGTGCAGAAGCAGCCGCACCGTGCTTCCTGCCCCCAGCCCCGGCGGGTCCTGGGCCCTGGGGCCTCCAAGCTCTGCAGCTTGCAGAACCACGGCCTCTTGCCTTTGTCACCCTCGCCGGGGCGGGAGCAGCTTCCTGCAGTTGCTTCCTCCATGATATCTGGTGTTCATGTCTTGGCTTCTTGGTTCTCCAGAAACCCAATTAACAACTGCTCACGGTGACCCCTCTGTGGACATACAGCTGGTTTCTGTCCCTTGCCGGGGCCCTGGCTGCTGCAGGCAGCCTTCCGCACGCTCTCCGTGCACAGAGCTCTGGCGAGGAAGCAGCTGCGGCCCCCACCACCGCTACCACCCGCTCCACGCAGATTAAATGCATTAGAAGGCCCTGCACTATCTCAGGAAAGGGTTGGTGCCTGGTGGCCTTTGGTGACATATTACTGATGTGAGCTCACTGCTACTGCTCGCGAATGGAGCTTCTGGTCATTGCGCTGTATTCTGGAAGCAACCATTTCTTTTGTTTTCCAAGACAGAAAAGAAAGCCACCCCTCTCCCCCCACCCCACCCCGCAAAAAGAGTTATCCAAGAGCACTACTATGCCCAACTTTCAAAGGAGGCATTGTTAATCATTTGGCCCTACATAGGCAATTACCACCCACTCCAAGTCCAGTCGAACCAAGTTCCCGCCGGCCTGGGACAGCAGCAGAGGGCCTGCCCTCCTGCGTGGCATTTGCTTTCTTTCGTTCTCAACTGTGGCCCAATGTTGAGAGAAGCAGCAGTAATTGAGGACGGCTGATACTGCAAAAATGTTGTAAATAAATGGCCCACGTCCACAGGGGAGATTCTATGTCACTGCCATGCTTAGGACAGTGGAGGGCTGTGCTGCCAAAGGGGCGAAAGTAAGCTTCCATCCTGTGCTGGCCCCGTGAAAACCAGTGGCTGCACTGGGCAGAGGCACAGGCTCGTGTCAGATGTGTGGGCTCTGGGCCTGGCTCATAATTAAGCACATGTCCATCTCAGTGATACCTCTCTCGGCTTCCCAATCTCCCACCCTCCTGGGGGCTCTCTCAGCCCAACAGCCTTGCCAAAGGCTCCTTCCCAGGAGGTGTTACCCCCGCATCCCCAATAAGGAAGCAGGAAGAGGGCGGGGAATGCCAAAATCCCTCCAGGTCTGTCAAGCATCCCCGTCCCCTGCATCTTTCCGGCTGGGCTGGGATTACAGGCTGTTAGTAGATTCACAGAGACCACCACAGATGCCACATTTTCCAGAGCTGCTGCCCCAGCTGCTGTAAACAGACCAGATGTGGCACAGCTGAAGCGGGATCCAGTGTGACAAGCACTCAAACCTGTAAGAGAATCCTCCTGTGGCCCTAAGCTGCCCCCAGCCTTCCCTGGCCCATGGCCAGAGTGGCACCCACGTTCGAGCGGGCAAGGGCTGAGAAGCTTCGGCACAGGAGTCAGAGGTCCAGGGACAGGGTAGGAATCGAGTTTCCACAGCAGGGAAAGACAGCCTGGGTTGGCAAAGCACCGAGACACAAGGATTTGGGGGTGGGATGGCTTCAAGGGGGCTTGCAGAAACCAAAGGAATCGCAGTGATCGACTAGACTTCCCTTTTACTGAGAAAAGACCGAGAAGATATACTGGCAAAGTGAAGGCTGCGGGCCAGAAACCAAGACAGACTTACATCCAGCATACACTAAACTGAGTAGTTCAAAGGAAGCGGTCTTCGGGGATTAAGGCGATAGATTCTCTGCCCACTGAGGTCCGTGACTCTGGTGACTTGGAAGCTAATGACAAGATGAAGCCATTGGCCAGGCCTGTTGTACATCTCCAGAGTGTTTGAGCCTCAGACACAGATCAACACGTGCACTGCCCGCACCGTGGGCTCGCCCACTATCATCTGCCCATGGCCTCTTGTCTCCCCACAGCCCTCAGTCTGTGTGGCTCACCCCGCCAGAAGGAGCTTTCTCCAGGGTACTGTCGCCCCCCTGCTTAAAACTCTCTGATGCCCCCCTCCTTGAACTCAGAATAAAAGCCAGAGGACTTGGGAGTGCCTACTGAGGAAGCCCCTATGCTGGGCCCCTTGCTCCCTCCTTCACTCTATTCCAGCCACACCGGGGCTCCTCCCAGCCCCTCCTGACTCCGACCTTTGCACCTGTGCTTCTCCTGTGGCCACCCCCCCCCCCATCTCACCCCCGAGCTCTTCCAGGGCTGCCTTGTGGCTTATTTCCCTCGTGAGGCTGAGTCTAATTTCCTGTGAGAACATTCTGGAAGCCTGGCCTCTTTCAAAGGCTCCCACGAGCCTGAGACACCTAGCACACACAGCACCTGGACAGGGCATAAGCAGTCCCACTGGGTTCTGCTCCTTCACTCTGCCCCCAACCCCAGACTTGGGATGATGAGTAGGGACTCGGAAGCTGCCTTTAAGAACTCACGCACAGGGACTTGCCTCACAAATGTCCAACGCTGCATGTTAGCTATTTTTCCGGACAGTTCTAAGGCAGCTATGTCCCCAGCTCAGCATAGGTCAACGCCAAGTCCTCCCTGGTGCTCAGGAAGGTTCACTGCCGGGTAGGGATGCCATTGCTCTGCTGGCACAATGACTCAGCAGGGGCCCATCCAAGGACTTGGAAGTTAGAAAACTGGGCTCTGGAACCCCTTCTCCAGGTCACACTTTTCCATATCCAGGCTGACCCAAGGCCTCCTGACTGAGGGGCCTTGACTCCTGATGCTGTCTCCACACGAGATAAGCCCATCCCTGGCCTTTGCAGAGTCGCCAGACCTGTGCCCAGCTCTGCTGATCCCAAGCCCTGCTCCATTGGGGAGTTCCCGAAGTACTGTGTGGCACCAGGGGCCCTGGCCCAAACCCACAGATTCAGACCCTGGAGAGGGGCCCACGAAGCTTCAGTCTCTCTTGGCCGTGCCTGCGCACAAGCACACACGGTCATAAACCCAGGGCTCAAAGAAGCAAGACGACGGGCTCACAGTCACAGCACAGTGAGGTGCAGAACTGGGTCTCAATCCGGGTCTTCTAACTCCAGACTGTGGAGTCTGGAGCCACGCTCCCAATAACAGGCCACGCTTCGTCTCGCCTGTGCTACAGGAAGCATCTACCACGCGGCAGCTGGGCAAAACCCCAACCTTGGAGACCCAGAGCCCTAGGTCCAAACCCCAACAAGGCAACTCAACAACTCAAGTCGGGCCCTCGGACCAGCCACAGAAGCCTCTGGGCTCCAGGCCCTCTTCTGGGGAGCAGAAATATGGCTGAGGACCTGAGCGGCAGAGACAAAGAATCCCCACAGTGAGGACAGCTCACATTCGATGAACAGCAGCTCCTTCTTTTTAACAAATTCTCTCCCTACTCCTAAAATGTGGCTGCCGGTAGCAACGATGACAGCTGACTCTTACCGAGGGCTTAACCTGGGCACACACGAGTGTGTCACGTTGCCAGCAACACAACAAGCGAAGATGTTGCTACCCCACCTCGACGATGGGGAAACAGGTGCCAAGAGGTCAAGTAAGTTGCCCAGGATGAGGCACGGGCAAGGCCAAGGTCCTGTTCTCCACCAGCCTTCTGTTTCCCCACATCTCAGCCCACAGTCTGCTTCTTCTTCAGCGGGCTGGTGGGGGGCAACACAGGGTTTCTCGAAACCCTCCCCTGTGGGCCCCTGGAGTTGAACGAGTCAAAAAGGCAAGGACCACCTGACCCACAGCCCTTCCCACTCTGGCTTCCATGGAGTGGGCCTAGAGAGGTCCTCAGGCGTGCTGGCCTCCAGAGGACAGGGCCCCTAGCTCGCAGGCCTCTGCGCCCAGGACCAGAGCAGGGCCTGGCAGCTGAGGACGCTCCAAGCACAACGGGGGAGCCAGAGGGGCTCCCACCTGGACGACTGGCTTCCAAAGCAGAGGCCCTCCAGAAAGCCCAGGGCACCCAGAGCTTTGTTGCCTCACATCTTCTAAGACACCTTTTGGCTCAGAAAGGCCCACAATTAAAGTGTGGAAAATCACCGAGTGGCACTAAACGCTGCCTTGCTGGCATGTCCCCAGCTGAACTCCTTCTACTTTTCTTTTTCCCGGGGAGATCAAAGTTATTGTGTCAACACTCGGCCCCAATCCGAGTGACCTGAAGCGGATTGCTTATGCAACCTGGTGGCTGCAACTAGGGACAGCAAGGAGTGATCCAAGCGTCTGCACAGGGGTTTCCCTGAATTGTGAGAACCCCCGTCGGGGTGCTGCACTGTTACTGACAGGCCTATTTCTGACAGAAAAGAAACCCCGGACAGAACTGAAACTAGTCTCTGGCTCGGCCCTCCCCCCTCACCACGGCTGGCAGGACCCCGGCCTCATGCTGACACCACTTCTCCCAGGAGCGGCGAGCCCTGCTGACGCCCAGGACCAGAGCAACAGGAGACCAGCTGCAGGGTGCAGCTTTGATGTTCACTGGAGGGCCAGCCACTGGCCGGATCCACACCGCCTGACTCCTCCCCTCACGCATGAGAAACAGGAACTGCCATTCCCATTTTACAGACAAGGAAATGGAGGCCTACAGAGGGTGACTGACTTGCCCAAGGCACACAGCACAAAAGTGGCAGAAAGGGAAACCGAGCCCCTTTCTGATTCCAGAACTTATGCTTTCACCTCCCCACCCTCTAGGTCCTGTAAGGGCCGCCTACCTGGAAAGGCCAAGTGGGCCATCCTCGTCGTGGAGGACAAATCACAGCAGCGGGGGAGCACTGAACCCAGAGTCAGGAGGCCAAGGTTCCAGCCCTCCCAGGGTCCTAAAGAACCACGTGGCTTTGGGCAAGTCACCGACTCCCCTGGGACTCCAGAGGCCTCACCCTCAAATGAAGAGACTGACAAAGGGCAGATCAATCAGCAGTGGCTGCCAAGATCATAGACGGATGGAGTCTGAGGCCTCCCAGTTCAACCAGAAAGACTGCTACAATCGATTAGCAATGTCTGTCAGGAGCACGGAACAGACATGCTGGATCAGCACCCAGAGCTGCCACCCCTGGCCAACCAGCCCTTGATGGTCCAAGTTTTTTGTTTTTTTGGGTTTAAGATTTTATTTATTTATTTGAGAAAGAGAGAGCGAGCGTGAGCAGGGGGAGGAGCAGAGGGAGAGGGACAAGCAGACCCTGAGCTGAGCGCAGAGCCCAACACGGAGCCTGATCCCACGACCCTGAGATCATGACCCGAACCAAAATCTACGGTCAGACGCCTAACCGATTGCGCCACCCAGGCGCCCCTCTGACAATCCAAGTCTTAAAAGACTCTCTTCCTTTGTTCAAACGCATTCTGATTGTTTCCTTTTATTTAGCATTGATTTCATTCCAATTAGCAATCCCGGGCTTTCTATGACCACCTGTACTCTGTGCCATAAGGGGCGATCCTTCGCTGAGTGCCTCTGTCTGCCGTCAGTGTGGTTCCCCAAGCCAACAGGAAGGGTCTACGGGTACAAGGCAGCAGAAAACGAAAACCAGCAGCGCAGCCGGCCGGGGGCAGTGCAGACAGGAGGAGGCCCTGAAGGCTTGGGCATGCCAGGCCCGAGCCCAGGGACTTGGCCAAGGAAAAGCGCAGCTGGCTGGGGCTGCCGGGGCTGCCTGAGCAGGGCGGTCTTGCAGCCAGGGGTGTGAAGGGCCACCCCACATGGTGAAAGGCAACCCCAACTGGCAAGCAGGGAGGAGAGTAGAAGGCTGACCCAGGGATGGCCTGCCAACAAAGAGCCACGGGTTGCCGATGAGCATCTGCGATACCCCTGACGGCTTCCAGCAAGCAACTCCTTACCCCTCAGAGCCCCCACAGCCCCAGCCAACCGGGCTGTCCCAGACTCGTCTCCCGGACTCACCCTGGACCAGCCTCGGCAGAGCTTCTAACCTCGTGCTGCTCCCCTACCCCGCGCCGCCCCCCACCAGCTTGCTTGGGCCCCTCACACATCTGCTACCACAACAGTTGCTGCCTGTTCTGGGGCTTGCTCCAGGAGGTTTGAGGACTCAGTGTGTGGGCAGCTGTGATCAATCAAACCTCTGTTTCAGCATCCCGACCCCTCCTCACAAATGTCTCGCTTCTGTTTGAAGCACTGTTGAGAAATACAATTTGTTGCTCTTGCAAGCTGACCAGCTTGGAATTAAAAATACAGCAAGACTGGGACGCCCAGGGGCACGGCGTTCCGTGGGTAATCTCTTTAACTGCTGCTTTTTTCTGAGATCTTTGCTCACACACATGTGATCTGTGTCTAAATGGCCATGCATAGCTCAGGTCTCGCTGGGAGTCAACCAACGCTCGGTAGTCAAGCCAGGTCTCAGAGAAGCAGTAACAAATCATGTCAGCAAAGGTCCCGCTAGTAAACAACTCCTATGCTCAGGCTGGGCCCTGCTCTCAATGACACACATTGTCATTCTGCAAAGAAGGCTTCGGCTTCACATAAAACACCAGGCAGAAGGGGTCACGTGGGGAAAGCTGAGAGGGAGGTCAGCAAAATGTGACCTGGGCGGGGACAGGCACGACTGCCCCTCCGGGCTGCCTTCAAGCCGCTGCTCCCAGAGCTGAGGGGTTGCAGTGACTATTAAGAGGACGGGACAGGCCTTCCTGGGCTGGGTCCTGGCGGCGTTTCTCCCACTGGGGTGCCCTCCTCTCTGCAACCACCCTCTCTCACTCCGGAGCCAGATGGCTGGGGCACCTGCAGCCTCGTTCAGCATCCCTGCCCACGATCCGGGTACTGAGGTTTTAAGAAGACGTGAGCAACGTGGCTCACCTGGGTGGCTCCGTCGTTAAGCATCTGCCTTCGGCTCAGGTCATGATCCCAGGGCCCTGGGATCGAGCCCTGCATCGGGCTCCCTGCTCCGCGGGGAGTCTGCTTCTCCCTCTCCCACTCCCCCTGCTTGTGTTCCCTCTCTCACTTTCTCTCTCTCTCTGTCAAATAAACAAATAAAATCTTTAAAAAAAAAGAAAAAAAAGAAGACATGAGCAAAGACAGTCTGAAAGCAATTGCTACCCCCGGACCCTCTGCGCCCTGGCCTCACTGCCCAAGCGGGCCGCTGCTGCCCGCTGTCTGGACAGCTGCGCGCCGGGAAGGGGCAGGGCCGCTTGTGGGCTCCCAGGACCATGTCTCCTCTCGCGGTAGTGATTCCGACTCCATCACCACTTCACACCCCTTGGCTCTGAGCACGGAGCTCACCGCGGGCTGGGCTGAGCTGCAGGGCAGGCCTCCCTCCCATTTTCAAAAGGAAAGGATGAGGCAAGAAGAGGAACAAAGAAGAAAAAGTAAATGGCAAGGGCAGAAGAGGGAGGAGAAAAACAGAAGGCAAGAGACAGGCAGATACAGAAAAAAGGGAGCCCTCCTAGTGCACGGAGTGTGCCTCCTGGGACCTTCACGCTCTCTCCCAGTTCCGCCTCTGGAGTCGCCTGCAACGAGCCCATGCCTTCCCTCCCAAGATGTGCAGCAGCAACACTAATGGTAACCGTCAGCACTCACTGCACGCCAGCCAGGGCACCAGGTCGTGTGTGTGTGCGTGTGTGCGCGCGCGCCACACACGCACGCGCAGGCTGGCAACGAGACACGCACAGACGTCTCCCTAGCTGTGGATGCACACACACGTTCATACATACACACATCTGCACGTCCAGCCGTAGATGCACGTGTACACGCTGACACATCACACGCGCACGCGCGCTACCTCCCTTATTCCCCCCGACAGTCCTAGGGCAGTAGCAACAACAGCGGCTGCGGTGGTGGAATGATGTGCTGCACAGAGATGTGAGGCAGTCTGCCCAGGGCCGCCAGCCTCCTGCCGCTCATCTGGAGGCCTTCTGATGTGCTGATGTCCCCCCAGCCCCCAAATGCAGACCCAAAAGTGAACACCATGTTCCAGAAGGATCTCGGGAGGGGCTGTAACGGGCAAGGCCGGAGGGGCTCTGGGTAGCCCCCTTGCTCTGGGCACCCTGACTAACGGCCAGAGGAAAGCTCCTGCGTGTTCACCCACGTGCCGGCAGGTGTGCGCAGCCCCAGACAGCGCCTGCAGGAAGCTGGGGTTTGTCTGAACTCCCAGGCACTCCAACCGAAAAGACACTCTGCACCAATCTCATACACCTGGTCGCAGATCTACACATCCAAAGGGGCTCCTTCACAGAAATGTTCAATTAGCACCCCTCACGCCCCCCAAATAAGTGAATATTTATAAACCAAGATCACAAGACCTATGAAAAAGAGTCCAAGATGCAGCTTGAAGAAACAGAGCCGTGCTGACCCTGGGTGCAAGCCTATCTTTCCAGAGATGCGCAGACCCTGCTCCCTCCCTGGCAGTGACAAATGCTGAGAAAGCCACAGCCCACAGAGACTGGTATCTGGACACCGGTGACAGGCTCGGCTCGTGGGGTTCCCAGGCACAGGGTCCTACGCGTTCCAGGCTGGATCTAGGGCTCTCTGCAAAGGCACTGGGGTGGCCTCAGGCCCGGCTTTCAGAGCTCCTGCAAAAGTAAGGTCCATGAGGCCATAAATTATCCAGCTGGGGAGCCACAGCAGGCCAGGCCCCATGGAGAGAGGGCTGGCTGGGGCTCTAGAGGCATGGTCGGGGTGGTTCAGGGTCCATCCCCAGGGCTCCAGCCTCCCCCTCCTGGCATACACCCTTCCCAGGGGCCCCATCTTCACTTTCCCCGGACTCTGCCCTACCCCGGCCTTGGCTAGAGAAAAGCAGGCGGAATCAGGGCGGCCTCCCCAGGCTCTTGGAGGCCTGCCTGGAGCCAGTGAAGCAATCTACACATCTGGGCACAGCCCCACGGAGGAATATATTTTCAAGCAGTTTCTACCCAAGTGAGGACGGGGAATGTCTTTAGTGATGCCAGTGCTGTTCCTCCAGCTTGTGGGCAGTAAAACAGAATAACATGTGTAAGTTGTTTTTATTACCTATCTAGCTTATTAGCTCATAAAAAAAGCTCAACATTAAAAATTTAACTGAAGCCATTTATCGCACCCAGGACTCAGGGCTCTGGGTTTCCCTCAGAAAGTCACCTAAATCTGTCACCTTTCCAGCCTTTTTACCTATTTAAATTCCTGCAGGGAAGGAAAATTCCAGTCGCATGTCCAGCGTAAATGAACGTGGGTTTGATTGTTGTCTGGCTAGTAAAGCAAAGAATGTCCACCACTCAGGAAAAAGAAAGGGACCCACCTGGAGGAGTGGCGGAACCTGGCCAGTGTGGGGCAGAGGGTGGAGCCCCCGTGGCACGGGGAAGGCACAGCATGTCACGAGCTTGTCCTCCAGCTGCCCAAGGCCAGGGCCGGGCTCCGGAGCAAAGGGCCAGACAGTCTGGACTCTGGGACCAGGTGCATGCTCAAGACTCGAGACACCTGACCCTCTTCTTTTGTTGGCGGGGGGACCTCTAGGCTGGGAGGGGGGCTACAGAAAGGAAGGAAATGCCATCAACAGAAGCGGCCTTTTTATTCTAAAGCAAAAGGAGGTCCAGCTGAAAAAGCAGCTCTGGGCACTGAAGGAAGGCCATTCTGCCCACAAAGAGGAGTGGTCATGGGAGCCTGGCTGCCCAGAGATGGCCACATGCTCCATGAGCAAGGCCAGCCAGGTTCCATCCCTTAACACCCACCGGTGACCGAGGCTTCTATAACAAGACCAGCAAAGACAACAGTTAAACCGCAGCATGAAGCACCTGAGGGACTCTAGACGCAGAACAGAGAGACCCACACCCACCCGTCCTTCACTGGATGGGTCTCAAGGACCAACCCTAGTCCCCAAACCTCACTGTCATGCTCAGGCCTCCTCGGTAAGAACCAAACACAGGCGGCACCCAGGCTTGGAGACTGTCCCATAGACGGTATACTCACTCCACGTTCATCTCATTCAAATCAGTCCCCGAGCTCAGTGTTAGCACAAGGCAGGTCTCCAAGACACAGAAGATAAAGTGCAAGGGACGGGGCACGTGGCCGGAGGCCTCGCCTACAGTGAACAGCGAGGATGCTTACAAAGGTGGCACAGAGGATGGCCATCACAATTTCTGGATGGTCTCGTGCTGTCAACAGTTTCATCAAATGAGTAAGTGCTTCCCCCCATCTCTCACCCTCTGAGAAACCATGACCCACGGTCCTGATCTCAGGATCAGCATCATCCGAGTGACAATGAATCCTGGCCTGCACTGCAGGGCTGGGTTCCTGGGACAGAGGCTCCAGTGAAGTGCTGGAAGGGGGTCACCAGTGCTTGATGACAATGGTCTCCCCCCCAACACCCCACCTCTCACCATCTGTCTGCTCCAATACCACTAGCATTGCGTTCACAGGGAAAAAGCATCTCTGATTTTAAACGGAGAGAAATAGACACCAAAAAAAAAAAAAAAACAACAAAAAAAAACAAAAAACAAAAAACCCCACCTTGATTTCACCTTTCTTTGAAGAGCACTTAAAAAACAAGGACTCATAACCCACTTCCGGGCATTTCTGAAACCGGCGCCCCGCCTCTGCCTGGGATGGGGATGGGCCAGGGCCAGGAGCAGCTCCCGTAAGCACCGAGATGCTCCTGCAATGCCTCCCACGGGGCTGAGGCTCTTACCTGTGCCATCTTAGCAAGGTCTAGCGAAGGTCTCTGCTCCTGCACCTCTTCTGGGCGCCGCCGCTTAACGCCGACCTTCTTGTCGTTAAGGACACACGGCTGGGAGCGGCTCCGGGACAGCCCGCTGGAGCGTCTAGCCAGCTCTGGCGTTGAGGCAGGTGTGCTGTTGGCTGAGGGTGGACAGTACTCCGCAAAGGAAAACTGCTCGTGGGAGCAGGACAGGGACCGCTGCATGTCGAGCCGGCCCCCGCCCACAGGGTTCGGGTCGGGGCTCCAGATGTCACCCGCCTGTCCACAGGTGGCCGAGCCTGGCGCCCCCTGGCAGGGCTGACCTCCGAATCGGTGGTGGAATCCCGCCTGGTCGTAGGGTGAGGAGAGCGCATTGGCCCGGGAAGGGAGGCTGAAACTGGAGCTCCTCTGCATGGTACTGAAGCCGTTGGAATAGCGCTGAACACTGCCTCCGCTGTAACAGCGTCGCTTTTCTACAGGAGTCCAGACTTTGGAGCCCAAGGGCCTCCACGATGTCCGGCAGCTGGACATTTCATCGGAGAAGGACAGTGACCGGCACTGGCGCTTGCTGGGGGGCGCTGAGGGGTTCCCGTTGTGGTCGCTGAGGCTGAGGTCTTTGATCAGGTTTGTCACGGCGCAGGCGGTAGCAGCCTCCCGGTGCCACAGGGCGCTGTCCTGACACTTCTCCGGCAGGCACTCCCAGATGCCGGCGCTCGGCTGCTCAATCTGAAGAGGGCATTTCCTGTCCAGGTCTCTCCATCTGTCATTTTCTGGTTCAGAAATGACAAAGAGAAAACAGGATTTGAGAAGGCCTCCATGCCAGCCCTCGATCTCCACAACCAAGAGCCCATTTTAGACAGGATTTTAGAGCCAGGAAGGCCCTTTAAAACCATCCGGTCCAACCTCACTTTATGGATGAGAAACAGAGGCTCAGAGTGGGAATGTGAATCCCACGGTGTTGAGTGAGGCACAGAGCGAGGCCCAGGATGCACGTACCCCCCAGGCCTCCTGGCGCGGCTTCCTTTCCAACATTCCACACTGCCTCCCGGGAAAGTGCAAAACAACAGTTTTCACCCAGATGCTTTCCCATCTTATAGGTGGGAAGCCGGCCTGCCCCAGCCCTCCCCTGGCCTGCAGCAGTTGGGGCAGGATGCCTGTTCCATCCCCTCTCGAGCTGGGGCTCAACGCCCTGGCAGAAGACCATGACCCAAGAGGAGTCTTTTGGTACTTAGGAGGGTCAAGGTCAAACGGGGCGGGCAGTGCTGCAGGTTAGCTCACCCAAATTCCACCTCTAGAATACTTGTTGACAATAGAAACTGGAAACTACTGAGCTATGCCTCCTCCATCAAAATGCTCTGCAACATCGACATCGTCACCAATGACAACCAATCATGGAGCACTTTCCTTGCGTTCACTTGATTTCTCACTGAGATGGATGATGTTTAAAATGGGTAAAATCTGTAGGAGCGTGTCTTGGGCTGCACGGACATACAGGGATGCTTTAAACTTACATCGTCAGGTCTCTACTTGAAAACATGAATAAATAAGCTAACCCCACTAGGAAACGCTGACTTTGCACCTGAGCCTTTATTTTAGTGAAATATTCAGGAACTATGTGGTGTTTTTCTACTGAAGAACCAGGCACTGTGCTGAGGATCTTAGGAGGACACAGATAAACCTGACGTAGTTCTTGTATTCAAGTTTATAATACAAAAGCAAAGTTGAGACCCGTATCCTGTGCTGCCAGGGATCCACATATTGGCCTGTTTCTATATTTTTAAACCTACACACATTTATGAACGGTACACAGGGGAATATACAGAAAACTATGGCTTGAGTCTGTCGGTTGTCAGGACAGAAGCAAAACCTGAAATGACATTCAGGCAGGTGTTTGATTGATGCACACCGACTCTCACAGCACTGCCATCGATTACTGAGCAGATATGCCCCATGGCGGCTGGAACCCGCCAGGCGCTCCGTATGGAGGGTAAGTGGCCTGGGGCCACACAGCTGAAAAATGACTGGAGGCTAACTCAGGCTGGCCCACCCCAGCGCCCTGCTCTTTTCACCATGTCACAGCGTCGAGGGGGACCACAGGGAGCCCAACACTGGGCCTGCCCTCAGCAAGTTTCTGAGTCACGCAGGCTGGGCCATCCACTCAGAAAACCACGGTGAAACCCACATGAATGCGCCAGTCAGCAAGGACCACACGTCCGTCTCCTCGATCAGGGGTCACTTCTCAAAGGACACTGAGAGACACAGCGAGGGACTGACCCTGTGCTGCGTGTCCATAGCTACTGGACAGGTTCAAAGGGAAGGACCGGTGAGGCTCAAAAGGAGCCTCACAAGCCAAAGATCGGCCAAATCAGGGCTAAAGGTGCCGCTCCTTCACCTAGGACACCCTGCCACAGTCGTGAAACATGCTTAAGGGGTTGGGAGCCTGGACGGGGGACACGGGAAGAACTGCCCAGAGGCTGCTCCCATGAGACAGCCTCAGAAGCTGGAGATGCAGGAGAGGGCTCTTCCTTAAACCCAGTTAGGCCACTTGGGAACAATACAGGACAGTCACCAAATGTCCAATTCCCCTCCTCCAGGAAACTCCTTGGGCCCTGGTGCACGGCAAGTATCCATACGTGTCCCTTTAACTAAATCTGATAAAGTATTACCATAAACTGCATTTTTGCAGGTAGCGTTTATGTTGTTCAAAACATGTCCTCACCACTCACTGCCCCTAGAGCAGCCATGATTCTTTTAAAACAGTTTCGATTTGACATTTGTTAGTAGTTGTAAAATCAGTAAACTTATAATAAAGTAAAATTAGAAGAAATACAAACATTGACTGAGTCACTCTTGTTAGCTGATTTACAAGAAGAAGAGTTATCCTCAGAAAAAAGTGTAGATTTCTACATAATGATATTCTTCAAAGTGATACAAGGGGGCGCCTGAGTGGCTCAGTCGATTAAGTGTCTGCCTTCGGCTTGGGTCGTGATCTCAGGGTCAGGGGATGGAGCCCCACATCACATCGGGCTCCCTGCTCGGTGGGGAGCCTGCTTCTCCCTCTCCCTCGGCCCCGTCCCCTGCTCATGCTCGCATGCGCACGCGCACTCTCTCTCAAATACATAAATTGAATCTTAAAAAATAAAGCAATACGAGTGGCAGCAAAATGGTAAACACAACTAAAACACCCTGCAGTCGGGCTGGTGATATAAATGATCAGGGAATAATATGGAGTATGAAAACAGCACAGTTCCAAAGAATATTAATGATGCGGAGAAATGTTAGTATGTAATTCGAAGCCTAAAGAAACAAGATAGAAAAACTGTACAGATAGCATGACTCCTATTCTGTAAAACATGTATGTTATATGTGATGATTAAAAAAAAATAAACCAAAACATTCATACTCGAACTGGGGAGAGCCGGCTAATTTGTATTTTTTTTCCTATATGTTTTGCTAGAGTTTCTACACTCTCTGTAAGGACAAATGCATTTCCAAATGTGTGGGGGACGTGGCCACCAAACCCACTGGTGCTGTGCCAGGGTCAGGACCTATGACCCCAGCCTCCGCTGGGTCTGCTCCTTTGGTCTTTCAGGGAGTTCCCTTAGAATAACGCTGGCCACCAACTTCTCTTTTGGGACAAGGCACTGAGGCACCAGATGGGCCGGGAATGTGGTGACTGAAGGAGGACGCGGTGGGCCCAGCCACAGAGCAGGGAGGGCCCCAGCATGGCGCCACAGTGGCCCTGCTTAAGGAACCCGAGGCTCACTACAGACAGTCTCCACCCCAGGCCCTGGGAAACCCATGAAACTAAAAAGAATTGATCCCACCTTCAGAGAATACTAGTTTCCATTCTATTTTAATTTCACTGCCCTAGAATCGTCCCCATCTCCAGGGAAGTCATGAGAAGAAAGGGGACCTGGGAGCCGGTTAAGCGGGAAGGTTCGGCCCCTCTCACCTGGCAGCACCATTCCTCCCCTGTGGCCATCTCGTGATCCCGAGGCTTCTGGATGGGACCCTGAGCTCAGGCCTCCCTAATCCAGGCTAACCGACTCACTGCTTCCAGAGAACTTCCTGAGGCCCCCACCTTTGTCCCCATGCAGCTGCCTGTGGCCTTGAAGAAAGAACGTTTTGGCCTGCCATCCACCCCCCATCCGCTCATCGCCTCCCCGGTTAACCCTACTCCCGGCGCACCGAACTTCCCGACATCGGAAGTCAGACAAGAAGCAGGCAGAATCGAAACCATCCTGGACGGTCCCTGGCACAGCCCAGAAAGCACACTCCTCCTTCAGGGTTTACACAGCCCTGAAGAGTAGTCCTTATAAAATGGGAGATTCATGAAACAACTGCAGGAATGCGCACAGCCATTCCCTGTGTGGGAGGCGGGCGTTCCGTCTGTGTTTAGGTTCACTATCAAATCCCCAGTGGGGACTGGGGTTGGATGGCTAACTCTGACGCGTTCCTGCTTGCTTGCAGGAACCATGCCACTCTGTTTTAAGGGTAAGCCTCGACAACCTTAACAGTAAGATTCCTTTGCCTTGGGGATGATGAAGAGTCCGTTCTCAACTGGGTCCACTGGGGTTCAATGCCAGAGCAATGTGTCTGCAGTGAATCTGCAGCCTCCCCCCGCCCCCCGACCCCAAACACCAGCTCTTTCATGCCCTTACACCTCTGTAAAGGCCCGGACTGTTCTTCTCCTGCCTTTATCCTTCCAGCAAGAATCTCTTCCTTAAGAGCCAACGCAAACATGGCCTTCTCTGTAGATGTGCCTTCTCCACATCAGCCACTGGGCGCCCACAGTTCTTTGCCTGACTTTCAATCTTATGGCTCAGATGTTAACTGAACCTTAATTATCTATTTACAAGTCTGCTTCCACTGAGCCACGAGCCCTCGAGCACAGACCCAGCATGGCCCTCCAGTGCCCAGCATGGAGCCTGGCACACAGCAGACCTTAGCTGGTGGTGCGTAGAGGAAGGAACAGATAATGTGCAGATAAAAGCTGCAGAGCAGGCTGTGGGTGATCATTTGGCCCCACTTGTCCCTCATCCTTGGCACTGGCAACCCCTCCTCGGGCAGCTAGGTCCAACCTGGGGGCTCTGCCTTCAACTTCCCGCTTTCCCGAGGCCATGGATGGGTTGCGTGTGAAGCAGCTGGGAGTCTGGCTGGTGGTAGGAGCTCTAAGACACTCTGGAAACACAAAGCACTGTCTAACATTGAGCGCTGCTACCGTGTGCCAACACCAGCCAGGTGGCCGCTGGGTCTGTCTGAGGGGCAGATAATATTTTAATTGTTACTATCTTTATCGCTTGAAGAAGTACAACATAAGAAAATTAAAAACAATCGGGGCTATGTTTAGCCCTTGTGTTTTCCCCCTTCACTCAGAAAACAGAAAGCAATTTGCTGGGTCAGGTCGCCAGACAAAAGAAACAGGAATAGAAGCTACTTTTTAATGGCAAACAGCCCCGAACTTCTGGCCCTGACGTCACTCCGGACAAAGAGCCTCGGCAGGGCTCCGAGGAGAGGATACTGGACACCCCCGCCCCTCCATTCAATACCACTCTGCACAGTGATGACTCTTTCAAAAGTGACAATGGCCACGGACCTGGGGAGTCCACTGAGCAGGGGTCACCTGGGACGTTTGGAAGGGTGTGTACACAGGTTTGAACCTCAGCTCTGCAAGTCACTTAATCTCTCAGAGCTTCAGTTCCCCTGTCTACAAAATGAGGGAGACAGCAATGACCTCGCAGAGCTATTCTAAGAATCAAACAGTTGCCCTGGGACAGGGCCCGTGAGGGCACAGTGGGCTCTGCCAGTGGCAGCACCATGATTAGGATGACAGTGCTGGACGACGCGCCTACAGCTGAGGCTCAGCTCTTCCGCCCCTGGGTACCAAGCTCTGCGGGCCTGGCTGGAGTGGACACCTGTACGCTCTACACCAGCTTTCCTCAGTGTGGTTTTGGGACCCTTGGGTTGGCAGGAGCGTCCCTTGGGGTGTTAAAATGCAATTTCCAGGCCCAGGCCCTGACTCAGTAAACAGAATCTCTAGGGGGAAGGGTCTGCATTTAAATAAGCTCCGCAGGCTGTATGAACAGCAGAGGTGTTGAGAACCACTCCTACAGGCTACACAGGGGCCTGGGTTCTCACACCTGTGTCAGAGTGGCCGCTCACTCGGCCCATCCAGCCACACACAGGACACTGCCGGAGGCTTGACCATTCCCGTTTCTACAAATTTGGATTCAGAACACCATTAAAAGTTGGTGCTTTGGTGACTGTTTTGTTTCCAGCTGGTAACAAGAAGCAGAACTACAGAGAAGGAACCCTTTTTCCCTTCAAGTCCTCAGAGGGTCCTTTTTCACAGGAGGGGGTGGGGGCCCCAAGCCGCACAGCATGTTCTGGATGGAGAGCCACAGGAAGAGACCTGGGAAGCCAGGGGGAACAGTGTGAGGCCTCCCACCTTCCTCCCGGGACACGCCAACAGCAGGCCTGGGGTGGACGAGGGCCCAGAACGACAGCGCACAGCTCGGGAAAGCCGGCACCAGCCACACACCCTTCGTGCACTCCCCAGTCCTCTCAAGTTGCTCCATCCCCTGTTGAGCCCATCTTCACAAGTCTGAGATTATTCACAGGGGTGTGTGTGTGTGTGTGTGTGTGTGTGTGTGAGGTAAACATACACAAGGCTCTACCTCGAGATGGAAGGACAAACCACACAGACTCATACAAAAGCATACAAACCAACCAGGTCTCTCACGGATGGTCCGACTAGGTGACCTCCCAGGTGCCACAAGGCTGAGGCTTGCAGTCTGAGCTTGAAGTCTCTGGAAAGACTACCACCAGCCTGGGAGGCACAGGAGAAGCCGACACTCACACGCACGGGAACACAACCCCAGATCCCCCAACCTCGCTCACGAGGCATCACGGTCCTGCCACGCCCTGATGAAGGAGGTACAGAAGGCTGCTGGGCACACAGATCTAGAGCTCAAAGAAAGAAAACACTCGGAGGAGCACAAAAAGCATCTGCCTTCAAATGTTCTTGTTTCCATTTCTACCCTTACACTTGAAGGGAAATTCCCAGGGGCCCAGATTCTTCGGGGACTACAGCCTTCTTCGGGGTTCAAAAGCTAGAGGAGACTTGCAGCCCTGGACATCTGTGTGCTGTGTGTTACAGGCTGCCTCATGGTGACAGAACCACAGAAGAATGTGGTTTCTAGAAAAGGTTAAGCACCTGAAGCAGAGACCCAAGATGTCAGACTCTTGGAGCCTCCCTGGCCTGGGTCGCAAGCCTCCAGCCAGATCGAGACCGGCTGACTCATTCTCGGACTTCACACCCATCTACTTGTGCTGACGATGACTCTCTCTCTCCCGCCCTGTGGGTTGGCTGGTGCTAACTTGGCCTTGGGACTGCAAAGACTTGATTTGGGTAGAAGCTCTAACCCTTTCAATGGGAAACTGGAAAGTATCTTTCTGAAGGCATCATTACTAAGCCAATCTTACAAAAAGAACACAGGGGGAAAATATGCAGGACAATGCCCTGAGCTATCCCACAGGGGGTCACTGAATTTTTTTTTTTTTTAAGATTTTATTTATTTATGTGACAGAGAGAGATAGCGAGAGCAGGAACACAAGCAGGGGAATGGGAGAGGGAGAAGCAGGCTTCCCGGCAAGCAGGGAGCCCGATGCGGGGCTCCATCCCAGGACCCTGGGATCTTGCTGAGCCGAAGACAGATGCTTAACGACTGAGCCACCCAGGCGCCCCATGGGGTCACTGATTTTTAAATGAACTTCTAGAGCCCCTGGCCCACTGGAGTGCCTCTTTCTCTGTGTCATCAGAATGGAGATTCAGTTCAAAGCTGTGTCGGGAAGAAAAGGTTCTCGGGCTTTGCCTGACCAGGCCCCAGCTTCTGGTGGTGCCCTCTCGACAGCGATGAATCATAAAACATCAGCTGCATCTTGGGTTTAGGGACAGTGACACAGGACACCAAGCTCCTCGGCCAAGGCACGAGGACGGGGAATTAGGATGGCTGGAGAGAACACTCCACCAGCCCCATCAAGGGAAGCAAGGAGCCTGGCTTGAGGGGCTCTAGAAGCCTGAGCAGCTAGTAAGCTTCAGAGTGGTAACCAGGGCCTTGCCCTCACCAGCCGGGTAGGGGTGGCCCATGGCAGCTGCCACAGCTTCTGGGAAGCCTCTGCTCTTACAAAAAGAGGCTTGGTGGGATCCCCCAACAGAGAGTATGGAGGGGTAAAAAACGCACCAGACCGAGCCTGAGGAACACAGGCCTCAGTCTCCCATCTGTATGGGGCAAGGCGCCCACCCTGACCTCCAGGGGCATCCAGAAATGTGGAGGGCACCAGTATTCCCAACGGCAACAAGAACTGTGACGGGACAGAAAGGTCACCTTTGCCCATCCCCTTTGGCATTCCCATCCTGGCTGTGGGTACGTGCGGAGGAGAGGAAATGGGCACCTGCTTGCGATTCATCTCCGAAGAGATGCACGCAGCAAAGCTGAGCGCCATCATGGAGAGGAGAGATGTGGCAGCTGGGAGAACTCTTCAGAAAACACCCGATGAATGTGTACTAACTGTTAATTAACTAATACCCCACTGGGCTCCTTGCTGGGGCGGGGAGAGAGCACAAGCATACACCCCATGCACGCTACTCAACTGTGGGGCATCACGGTGCTCCCTGTCATATGGGTGGGGAGCCTGAGCTTCAGAAGAGCGTCACACCTCACTGAGGGACGCGCGGCCAGCAAACAGCACAGTCTGCGGTCCCAAGGCCATGCTCCTGCAGTGGGGCCTGGCTGCCCCTAACTGGACCACCTTTCTACCTGGCAACGTACTGTGGCGGGTGGTGCCCAAAGTCAGTCTCACAGTTGTCATTCCCCGTCCTCTGGCACCACTGTGGCCCCCTCCCCACCCCAAGGCAGGCCAGCCTGGGCGAGAAGGCAGCCCGGGAGGCTCCCTTTTCACTTGTCACCATAAACAGCCATCTTGTGCCAATTACACTTCGCACCTACTTCCAGTCTGTACTTTATTCCAGAAACACTGCTGGAAACCAATACAGGGTGCAAGGAAACATTTAAAGCACTCTCTATGGACAAACCTTAAACCACTTTAGGGACTGAAAAATCACGATAAATAAAAATAAATAAAAAATAAAATTAAAAAATCATACATCTGCATGCCTGTATGGAGATGTGCTTCTAAAAATGAAAACAAGGCTCTCTTTAGCCAATTTCAGTTAATAATCTGTTTCTTATAGGAAGCTCTGGTCCAGTGATCATATTCCAAATGGCTAGCCCCGAGAGAGAAGCAGCAGCAGAGACCAGAAACTGGCCTGAGCAGCTCAGGGGCTGCTACGGTTGTCCCTTCAGTCTCAGTCACGTGCTCGTTCTAAGAAATCGAAAATGTCCCACTTCCAAATGCCAGCTTTCTCATACAAGGTGCAATCACATTCCACTTTCAACGAGTGGTGGAGTTAAAAGACCAAAAGCTATGAAATCTCAAAGTGAAATCTTCCAGTCCCGCACAGCCCAACACAGCCAACTGGTTTACCCTGTAGAAATTAATACAGAGAGTGCCCCTGGGAACAACCCTTTCATGTACAGAGGAGACTTTAACAGCCAAGTAATTAAACACAGAAAATAAGGGCGTATAATTAAAATGCTGACGAACCTGAACCAGAGTGTCACAAGTAAGGCTGCTATAATATTTTTACAATTCCCTTTTATACATAATGCATGATCCTTCTGCTCAAGTTTCTCTATGTTCTCTGCCTGCAAAATAATTTACATTAATAAATAATTTATTACCATAACTCCTAAAGTAATTATGGGTTTCCGTGCAATTTTTTTTTAGCCTATGAATTGTTTTGTTCTCTGTTCACTGACTTGTATTTACACGACTTTTCCTAGTGGCCCTTTTGCAATAAGTGGTATTGCATTCGCTTTCTCACATACTATTTGATTTCCAGGTCTCTCCTCGCCTGAGTGGTGAGGACAATGGAATGTGTAGTGTCCATTGTCCCTGTGATACAGAACTCATTTAACGGGTGCAATTAGCCAAGAGTGGTGAGTGGAGCGTGCTCTCACTCCACTTGCCCTGCTTCACCAAAAAAGAATAAGCTAACACACATGTGCCCCTGGGTCAGCATGAAGAGGCATCTCCCACAGCAAGCGATGGAGGACCTGGCCGGGGCGGGGCCGGGGGGGGGCGCACCTGCCTCTCCCAGCACAGAGTGCTTCCGTCAGGTGCAGCCAAGCCCCCTTCTCCGCCCGCTAGAGATCATGGCCAGCAGCAAGGGCTGGCCCGCCTGCCAGGCCAGCTGACCACAGGGCCCTGGAGCTGCCACCTGACCAAGGCTTCCTGTGTTAAGAACACAGGAACCAGTCATGTACATGGCTCTTCCCCAGAGAAGTCACTTGCAGAGGAGATTCCCGCTCTGCACAGAAAGTGTTCTCGGGGTGGTATGGGAGGGGAGAAAGGAAACCAGAGGCAAACACCGTCTCTGCTAGAAAGGGCCCTTCGGGGACCGGGCTGGGCTCACAACCTAAGAAGGAGCACTGCGCCCTGGTGCAGAGGAGGCCCGGCAGTGGCCTGGCCCTACTGGGCCCTGCTTCTGCCATTCACACCTCCTCCTGGCTTTGTTCACTCCCCCAATTTGGGAAAGCACAAAACCACTTCTTTATATCAAGTTCCCAAACTTAGGGCGTGGGGGGGGCGAGGGGGGGAGACAACGGTGGGGAGGGACCCATCATCCAGCTCACAATAACATAAAGTACTTAAAAAGAACACATACTGAGGGGCGCCTGGGTGGCTCAGTTGTTAAGCGTCTGCCTTCAGCTCAGGTCATGATCCCAGGGTCCTGGGATCGAGCCCCGCATCGGGCTCCCTGCTCTGCGGGAAGCCTGCTTCTCCCTCTCCCTCTCCCCCTGCTTGTGTTCCCTCTCTCGCTGGGTCTCTCTCTGTCAAATAAATAAATAAAATCTTTAAAAAAAAGAAGAAGAACACACACTGTTGTGAGCCCTTGATTACATGAGTAAGGCATTTTATCTAAGTGGGTGTAGGGGAGGCCGGGCTACTCTAAAGGGTGGCTATTTAAGAGGAAGCAAATAGGCCGCTGCACTCCCCACCCTAACGCGCTTGCCTGGATTTTCTTAAGAATGCTCAGGAAACTCAAACTCGCCCTGGCTTCCAGCTAGGACCCTTGCAATGGGGGCTTGGGAGGGAAATGCCCTGAGTCACAGGGCCAAGCTCTTCCCAGCAATCACGGGAGAATTCCACTGATCAGGACCACAACAGGAGTTCTTTATCTCCAGGGGACGGGGGTTGGTGATTATAGTAATAGGACATTTTGTCTTGGCTGAGTATTGTCCAGTCCTGGAAAGGCTCAAAACCCTCTTGAAGTGCCATTAAAAAGCAGGCATGCTGAAAATGAGACCTCACTGCCTGGGATGCCCTCCCCGTTCACGGCGCAGGGTAGAGCCACACCTCGGTGCACATGTTAAAATGGGCAGGAGCGGTCACCTGAGCTTCCACCAGCACACAGGCTTGGGAAGGCCTCTGACGGCTGACATTCCACCTCGGCAAGTGCCCAGGAAGGGGCTGAAGGTGGGAGGGACTGAGCCGGCGCCTTCTGTGTGCTGCTGTCTCTTTATAAAGATTACTAAGAACCGCAATCTGCAAGATGAGGGGACTGAGGCTCAGGAAGATGGGCCGATCTGCCCTCGGCTCTAAGGACCCTAATCCACGGGGAATTCACTGTTTCTCCATCTCTCCACTCCACTAGACAGACACCCCCTTGAGGGCAGGGGCTGATTTACTCTCTCTCTGTGCCAAGTGCCTGGCACAGAGTTGACCCTCAATAAACACCTCCTGGAACAAACCACCGAAATGAACCGTGGTGAAGGAAAAGCCTTGGTAATGCACACTTCAGATGGGCCAGGGTCTCCCCAAATCAAGGAGGGGCTGGCCAACAGGCAGCTGAGGAGAAGGACGAGAGGACTCGGCAGCCCCCCCCCCCCACCTGGCCGTTCCTCCGCTGCCTGGCAGTGCCCTGGAGCCAGCCTACGTCAGGCACAGACAGCCTTGAAATAAAGACCAACACCCCCACCACCAGTTTACCAGGCTGGCGCAGCTGAAAGCTCAAGTCCAGGCTGGGCTGAGGAGCTGAGTGTGCCCAGGGGCCTCCCTCTCCTTCCGGGCAGGACAAAGGCAGGCAGTTTCCCCACAGCACAACTGAGTCCAGCCCATGAAGCAGGCAATGAGGCAAGCTTCTGAGCCACGTGGCTAAGTCACTGAGGGTTTGTCGAAAGCCGTTAACCACCAACAAGGTGCTCAATCAAGCCCCGTGGGGGGACAGGTTTCAGAAGTGTGTCACAAGGGTAAACCAAGGCCAGGTGATCTCCCTGTTTCCATTTCCTCTGGGTGGCAGCATCAAGAGGACCACCTGGGGCTCTCCCACTGAGCTGTGGCTTGTGACTGAGAAGAAAACAATCTTCCTTCTTCCCCAACCTGGGTCCAACTCTGCCAAGGGAGCTTGGTGGGGAGTCACCTCACGAGGCCTTGGTTTCCCCATATGGGAATGGGGCGTCCCCACTGGCCCCACACCAGAGTCGCTGCAGAGTCCCAGCGACCCTGTGAGGAAGGAGCCTGGCGCTCACGGCAACATACCCAGCACCCCCTCCACCCTCATCACCCCATCTACGGGACAGAGTCTAAAGAAGACAAAGAAAACACTGCACAGAGTCACAGGCTGAGAGGAAAGGAGAGAAGACCTGACACGGTCCTGTGCAGTCAGGCCTGGAATCCGAAGGCCTGCAATGGTCACCCACCAGGGAGCTTGGTTGCTGCCTCAACGTCAACATTACAGAAACTCATCCGGCAGGGTGTCCCCACAGGGGGCAGGAGTCACGCAGAGACAGCGAAAGGAGAGATTGCGCCCGATCATCTGGAGCACAGGAAAATCAATATAATCAATACAGTCATCTCCTCCGCCCCTTTATAAAAAAGAGTCATTCACACTTGCGGGGACACAAGAGACCAAGACAACCCTTCTGGAAAACATGTCAACAATACGAAGCAAGAACCTTAAAAATGTTCCTGCCCCCTGGCCTCTCTAAGCCACTCCTGGGAAATCCTAAGGAATAATCCAGAAGGCAGACAAAAGACAAAAGACTTAGACACGTAGTCACATAGTCACCGTTCATCACAACGGCAAACAAAACAGCCATTCCACCGAACAAACAAGGGACAGTTAAATCGTTAAATACACGGTGATGCACAATGAGGTACTACAGACTCAAACCACACAGGCTGGGCCAACGCTAAGCCCTGGGGAAAGGATAGTAGTTAAGGACTACTAAGTGAAACCAGAAAAAAAAAGTTTTTTGTATACAATTTTTTACAATCATTTGTCCATCGTAGACTTGGCTATGTCAAAACTTCAAAGAACATAACAATACACCAAAATGTTAACCAGGAGTTCTCCCTGGGTACTGGGGCTAGGAGAGATTTTTATTTTGTACTTTACGCTACGGTGCGTCTTCTGAATGTCTCAAAGGGAACATGATTACCTTCACAACCAGACAGAAACTCTCAACACAGTGGTTGGAGATGACATCTGTAACCCACACCCCAGCGCCCATCTGCTCACTCAGCCCCACAGCCCGGGTGCCACTCCAGCACGGCCGGGCCTGAGACGGTTTGAGCACAGAGACGAGACCCCACTGCTGCTCTTTGTGCCTGTGTCCAGAAAGGGCTTCCAGCATCTCACCTGGAGGACTCAGGCCCTGGTGGAAGGACTAGAGAAGGGCTCTTCACAGCCACCTTGGTTACTCACCCATAATTCCACAAGAGAAAAGTGTCGGTCCTTGACTCATCTTCTTTGGCGTGTGCTGAAAACAACCAGAAAAGCTATTCACTCTTCAAGTCATAAGAAGCACGTTTGCACATGACCCTGCACTGATCCCTCACTAAAGTCACAATTAAAGGGGTAACTGTCTTTTGCCAACGTCAGATTAGGGAAAGGAGAAAAAAAGCATTCTAAGAGGCAACATCAGCCGATAATTAGACCTGGACTCTCTGTCCAAAGTCTCCATTGAGTTATGGAGTCCATCAAGTTCATGGCTTCAAAAAACACACCAGAAAGCCCCACGACTTCTGACACTCGGGGATTTTTCCACGTGAGTGCCGGGGAGGGGGACGCAGGAGGGGGTGTGATGCACACGGTTCACCGCACTGGGCTGCGGAGAGGCCGCCCCACAGCGCAGGCTGGGAGAAGAGGGGGCCTCTCAATGACAGGAAGAGCCCCCAGGGAGGAGCGGAGGCCCTTCCGCCGCCCTCAGCTCCTTCCCTCCCCCAAGACCCCAGGAGAACAGCTCCCCGTCCTCTACACAGAAGCACCAGGTACAGCTCGAGCCGGGGACCCTGCGCTGTGCAAGCTGCTTCACCACTACACGGAGGCCCCCAGGCACCCTCTCTGAACTGAAACAGAAACTCAAAGGTTATGTTTGGTCACAGCTGAGGGCGATGGCTTTTGAACTCCTTGGCACCGTATTTCCATGGCTTCCCTTCCCACCGTAAGCATTCCACGCCTCCCCTCAAACCCCACACCCAGCCTCACAAAATGCTACGGCCACTGGGAGAAAAACAGGCCAGTCGGGCCTACAAGGGCCCCAAGACCAGGCACTGCTCCACAGCTACACAGTAACTTGAGCGCAGAACATTCCGGGCTCCCCTGTGCTAGCTGAGGCATGGGTCAGGAGGCCTGTTCTGACCTCTGGTGAGGAGGAGACGGTGCCCCTGGGGGCCCCAGGAAGAAAGGTCTGCCTCAAGGATTCCTAAGACTCATTCCTTCCTTCTTTCCTTCACCCACTCCTAAGTACTGGTAATTATTCACAGGAAGGCTGCACTAGGGGTTGAGCACGTGACGGGGAAAGAAGCCTTCGGTCCCAGAGGAGTCAGCCTGTCCAAGAGAACGCCACCTTCTGAGAGGAGCCCCACATAACAGCGACAACAGGTGTCCAGTCCGAGAAGTGGGCCGGAACCAGGCCCCGGAGCAGGAGGGTGGAGCTGACGAGGAGCACCGGGCCTCCCGGATAAACGGGTGGCGAGTGCCTGGCCCCAGCTCCCCAGTTCTGAGACCTTTGCCCTCAGTCAGCTCTGTGTCCATCCAGTCAGGTTATTAAGGGCACATCCTGCCCAGGCTGGGACACAGAGGTAAAGGAGGCCTGCCTTGGCCCTCAGGAAGCTCACATTTCATGGAGGACACAGTCACACAGACAAACCATTACACTACAGAGAATGCGGGACCAGAGAGGCCAGGCCCAGGCCGAGGGTGCTGGGGTGCGGGAGGTCAGGGCTGGCTTCCTGGGGGAAGCACTGGAGCTGGTGCTCGAGGACCAGAAGAAGCCTGCAAGGAGCAAAGGGGCTGGGGCAGGTCTTCTCCAGTACCCCCTCCTCAGTTTAAAACACTCATTATATTTTCGGGATAGGTTGCCCTCTTGGACTCCACAGGGACTTTAACCATCCCATCTACAGTCATCCAGAGAAATATCTGGAAAAAGTTAAAGACAGCTGCGTCTGCCTCTCTCCCAGACGACCTGGTTAACACAGCAGGATGCACAAAGAAAGCCCACACCAAAGCCACCTAATGGAGAGTGGGTGACAAAGACTCAAGAACCCCGCCTCCGCGCCATGAGGCCCCAAACAACCAAGCACTCAGCCCACGGACGCCAGGCAGTCTCTGCTCCCAGGGGGAGGGTTCAGAGACAGAAGCTGGGCTTGGCCTAGGCCAGGGGCCTTGCCTGCTGAGGGAGACAACTCTGACACGGCAGGAGCACCTTGACACAAAGCAAACATCCACCGGGGAACCAGAGCCCCCACCCCACGCTTGGGTTGAGGGGGCAGGTGGCAAAGCAAGCCAAGGCGGGCGGCCCACAGAAACCCAAACCAGGATCGGGCCACGGAAAGCAGAAGACAGCAAGAAGCCTGGAGCCGCCTGTCCGCTGCACTGGCACGCAGACCCACCGAGGAGGGCTTGGGGTTTACAGACAACAGGAAGCGAGCTAGGGAGTCAGCCCGCTGACTTGTCCTTCCACAAAGCTGGCATGTTCCCGACAGAGGGGCACGGCAGGGCCCTCTAGATCTGGGCCCTCGCAGGGGCTGCTGACACCTGTGTGGGTGCCAGAGAGGCTGGGGTCTGTGCCTACAGAGGGAAGCACTGCGCCGGGCCACAGGGGCTCCGGGGCCCTTGCTCACGCATTCGTTCGCTCAGCAAGGATTTATCCCTGTTGGCGGCAGACCGTCCGTTCCCCAGGCTGGAGGACACACTCTTGGAATGAGAGTGCTTCTCACGCCCCCAAGGCCCTGCTCTGAGACACCACCATTCTCCACAGAGAGACCAAACCAGCCTCCTAACTGGTCCCCGGCCTGTGCCCTGGGCCCACCCTCCATTCTCCACCCAGAACCCACAGAGGCCAGCCGACATTGCTCTTCTGCTTACGAACCTCCAATGACTTCCCACAGCAACCAGAGAACCCGGCCACCTCTCTCCCCACAGCCACCAGGCCCGCGGGAGCCAAGCCCAGGCCACCTCAGGTCTCTCCACGACAGGCTCCTCACAGGCTCCCACCTCATTCCGGCCACCTTCCCTGACCATCCCAGCCAAAGGGCACCCTCCCCACCTGTGCTTTTCTCTTGAGTGTTCCGCACTGCCTGCATCAGTTCCTTTGCTTCTGTGCTTATTCTCTGCCCCTGAGAATTATGCTTCTTAAGGCTGCCATCTTGTCCCAGTGCAGAATAGGTGCCACGTGACTATCTGGTGACCAACAGCTATGGCCACCTGTCTGCCCAAGCCTGTCTCGTCCCTGCTGCCACTCACCAAGCAAATGCAGGGCCAATGCAAACAGACTTTCACTGGGCAGAACCTGCCACCTCCCCAAATCTTTGGGCTCATGCCAAGTCGAAACTTGGTGGAGAAGGGGAGAGAGGGCCAGCTGGACAGTTGGGGGCCCCCTCTGCACCCCAGGGAGTAAGAGGGCAGCGATCACTTGCACTCAGATCTCACAACTTGAAGGAACACCTTCTCCACGTCCCCTGTTCTCAGTGAGCCCCATTCCCGCTCTCTCACCAAGCATGCGGAAGTGCATGACCTTCTGCTATCAGCACCCGACTCTTGCACTGGGCCCCCTCCCTCCAACACTGCAGTGTCTTGGCGGGCCTCCACCTCCATCTCTGACAAGAGACAGGACACCGGCGTGGCCAGCCAGGCCCTCTTTGCTCCGGGGCTCTGAGTCCTAGACTGAGGAAGTGCTGGGGCTGCTTTACCCAGCGAGAGGCCCCGAGCCTGCCATGAGCACCTGCTTCCAAAACCCTCCGAGCTGCCCTGTCCCTGCCCTTTCTGGGGCCTCACTCACCAGCTCTCCCACCAACTCCCAGGATGTCAGGCCCAGGCATACCCTGACCACTGTCAGGTTTCTCTGAGCCCAACACCAAGGTCCCTTCAGGGCTCCGGGTGGGCCAGAGCCAATTTATCTCGGGTATGCCTAGACTATGATAAAATTCCTGCTGGTCTGTACCATTCTGCAGCCAGCCTTCGCAACCTTCAAATCCTCCGCACCACTGCAGGGAGGCTGAGCCAGCCCATCGTTATGCGGCAAGGCCCAACAGGCCGTAGGGACTCCTAGCCTCGGGTTCATATGACACTCACTGTGCACGCTGAAGCCAGCACCCAGGCCTTGGCTGGTGTTTGCAGAAAAGAGGACAAGGAGCACAGCTCCCCTCATATCTCTCCCACTGTGATGCCGCCCAGCACAGGGCCTGGTCTCTGCGAGATTCCTCAGATCACAAGGGAAGGTTTTGGAATCAGATCCTCCACAGGGAAGGCAAAAGCTGGAAATCAAACTGGGGCTGCAGGGGCCGTCTGTCCGACCAAAGACAGAAGGCCTGACTCAAATAAAGACACAATTCAGGTCTTTACTTAAGGAGGAACTAGGTCTGATAGAAAATGGCAGAGCTCATCTCTGGCCATAATCATGCTTCTCCATAGCTTTGCTCTGCAGATTACCGACTAAAGCCATCACATCACTTTTTCCCCGTAACACTGTTATGGGGAACCACAACCCAACACAGGCAGGCTCACACTCATGCACTTGAGCGGAACAAGCAGCGTACCCCAGCCTCCAAAAAGGAACACAGTGAGACCATTGCAGTGGAAAGCAGAAGACAGAGCCGTGCCTCACAAGAAAAAGAGAAGCCCAGAAGGGACGAGCACCCTTGTGTAGAGAATCTCAGAGAGCAGACGGAGATGGAGCGGTGGCCCGGGCTTCAGGGGCTTCAGGGTTAGCCAAGGCACGGCTAGTGGCTTTGTTTGCTCAGGGAAAAGGCATCAGACTGCCTCAGACCATCTGTGCACCTCTGGGTTCTAACCTCAGGCCAGCCTGGGCCTGCCAGCCATCCTGGCTGGGGCTGCTGAGCCCAGTGCCAACTCTGGGTGGCCGCAAGTACGAAGACCCTCAGCACCCAGACAGCTGGGTGCGAGGCCTGGCGTGGCCATGGACTCCTCCAACTGGGCAAATCACAGCCTGGGCATCCTAATCTGACAAGAACAAAGGGAAGGCCCTGCTCCCCAAACCAGTGTCGGCTGTTGTGGGAAATACCTTGAGGTTGGGGAAAGCGAGGCAGCCTACAGCCGCGCTCCACTCTCTCCCCTGGAACAGTCTCTAGACTTGAGAGAGAGGCTGAGACACTGGCCAGGGAGAGGAGGCAGGCCTGGCCGGGGAAGACGGTCACTCTGGCCTGGGAGAACGGGCCACGGCCTGAGCGTGGGCGTGTGGGAAGGGGGCTGGGGGACACTGCTCCCAGGGTCAACCGTCTGGGCTGCCTTCCAGCGGCAGCAGCTAATGTTAGAACACTAGGAGGAAGAGCCTACTCCGCAGAGGAAAGCAACCAGCAGAGAGCGGGGGGGGGGGGGGGGGGGGGGGGGGGAGACTGAGCACAATCTTCACTGCCGTGCATTGTGCGAGCCAGGCCAGTGCTGGGGCCAGGCGGGGCCCTCGGCCCTCTCTCCCCAGGGCCAGGCGCAGGGAAAGGCAAAACGCTGAGCACTTGTCAGTCCTTTTTTCTGTTTTCCTACATCTCTCTTGGGAACAAGGCCGGTCACTTGTCACCAGCATTTCATTTTTAGAAAAAGAACAAGAGACCTCAGAGGGCAAGGAGGGAGGGGCTACAGGCTTCCTTGCCCAGTGCCTCCAAGGTGACTGGGTGGCCCCCAGGTGACTTTCACCCACAGTTTGAGACTCCTCTCTCACTGCTTCCCTAATTCCAAAGTGGCCTGTGATTCACGTTTTCTTTTTTAACCTGAAGCCCACCGCCCCCCTCTTTCTGTTATCTTCTTAGCCTGATTAGAAAACAAAAGAGAAATGCTTTTCCATGTTCCTGTTGTTATCTTGATGGTATTTACACGAGGATGGCGTTGCCAGTTTAGGAAGCTGAAGCAAAGCCCCTGTCCACTTCCTCCCAACCTTGCCGGCAGGGGAGAGCATATTTACCCTCCCTTCCGTCTCAGGGACGTCAGCACTAGACTCAAACGATCTGGGGTCTTTCTCGGCTGCTCCCTGTGCATGCCTGGACTGGAAGCCGGCCTCCCTCGACTTTTCTGAGTAGATGAGTTTCCCTTCCCCCACTAGGGCCGGGAGGCCACGCTTTTGCTGGCAGGCACTCAGGCCATGTCTCCTCGAAGAGCAGCTCAGCTGAACTGGGGCTCACGTGCCCCGGGGCCAGCTCCACAGCTAGCCCCAGCCAGGCTGGCCCCGCGATGGGACCAATTCCACGGCAGCTGCTGAGGCCAACAGCACAGCTGGAAGCGGGCAGGGACCCTCCCCTGGGACCTCCAGACAGCCCTCACCCCAGAGGTCGTTCCTTTCTGGTCAGAGCTACTCTCCGTGTAGTCTTCAGATTTCAGCAGGAAAACACCCCCGCCCCGCGCCCCCGCCCACACAGCAGAAAGCAGAGCGGCTCGTACCTGCACCCTCAGCTGTGAACCTGAGCAGCAGCGAGAGAGGAACTAAAAGTGAGGAGCTGGGCGGCAGCTGGGCTGCAGGAACCCGTGTCCATTCACTCTATGAACATCCCTGAGCACCTACCATGTCCCGGGCCCTGGTTTCAGGCACTGCGCACTCAGCAACAAGCAAAAGAAACAAAATTCCTTGCCTACATGAAGCTCACATTTCAGGGCAGTCATTCAACAAACAAGATCGAAATGTCAGAAAGCGACAGGCACTAGGAGGGAAGGAGGGGAGGGCAGAAAGTGTGGGGGAGAGGGTGGTTGTGGCAGAGTTCAATTTTAGGCCGAGTGAACAAAGAAGAAAGAGAGGG
This sequence comes from Eumetopias jubatus, assembly GCF_037043125.1. Taxonomy (NCBI): domain Eukaryota; kingdom Metazoa; phylum Chordata; class Mammalia; order Carnivora; family Otariidae; genus Eumetopias; species Eumetopias jubatus. The sequence goes on along the minus strand of NW_028274823.1, from coordinate 7,929,246 downwards.
AGGGAAGGAGTCCTGCCAAGGGGGAGTGTTCCAGGCTGCAGAAGTGCAAAGGCCCTGAGGCAGGCTCGAGCTTGACATGTTGAACAAGGAGGTCAATGTGGCTTGAGCAGAGTGAAGGGGGCGGGGGAAAGCAGAGACAGAGCAGCATGGTCAGAGAAAGCCAGAGTACATGGGCTCTGGGCCTCCTGGTAAGGGCTCTGACGTCTGCTCGGCCGGAGACGGGAAGCCAGCAGAAGGCCAGAGCTGAGGAGAGATGCATCCGCCTTGTAGTCCCTCTGGTGGCTGGTAGAGAACAGCTAAGAAGCCAGAAGCAGGAGACCAGTTACAACACATTCCCAGACAAGAAAGGACAGCAGGCGGGACCTGAGCGGCAACCGTGGGGACGGCGAGAGGGAATCTATTTACAGACATATATTCAGTGCAAACTGGAAAGACAGCCGTGATGGGCAGAGACCTGACCCATCTTTGCTCGTGGAATTCTGCCAGCCCAGTGCCCGGCACACACACGGTGGTACATAAAGGCCTCAGGTCTCGATGGCTTTCCCACACTCCTACAAGGGTTGGAGACCCAGCCGGGCCTGTCTGCTCTTGGCCTGATGGTTGGTGTGAGCTTGGGGAGGGAGCCCACAAGGGTGCTAGGGTGGGCACTCAAGAGGGGCTGCAAAGGGCACCAGGAGGGGTGCCGGGCAACGTGGGAAGTCCTGCAGACTTATCAATCTGCAAAACTCCTCCTCAGGTTTATTTCTGTCAGAGTGGGACCTCCTCCCGCCCCCTCTGCAGGGGAGCAGCCCCACTCACTTCTGAGGAATTAGGGCTGGAAGGAGGTTAAGAGACTCCCCTGTTCTCAGTCTGAGAAGGCCGAGCTGTCTGCCTCTCTGGCCCAGCCCATCAGGCCACTTGGTCACAGGATAACTTTGGGGAGAAGGCGGGAAGGGCAGCTGTCACAACGGCCCACCACCTTGGCCGCCAGACCACACCTTCTTTCTCCACGTCTCCCACCCCCGACATTCTTGAGGCAGCAGCTCTCCCTCCGCACCGCCCTTTGGAAGTGCGGCCTGACCTTGGCCCCCACTCGGGCACCACCTCCCTTCGGGAAACCACCTCCCCTTACTGGGTGGAGACCAGAAGGAATGCCAGTCTCAGCCTGGCAGGGGCGGCAGAACCCCGCTTGGTATTATTTACCAGGGTGCTGGCCTTCCTTCCAGCTGCTTCTTGCAAGCACTTAGCCAGGCTCTGGGTTACTTCACCCCACTGCCCCAGCCTGCAACATCTCCCAGAGCTCTGCCCTGGGCACTCTGGACTTAGTCTGCTAAGCCTGCATGTTCAGTCCACAGCCCCACCTGGACATCAGGCCTCAAAAAAGGTCATCAGAGAAATGAGGCCCAGTAGGTCCTTACCAGCTCAGGGTTGAAGGTCCTGCATGCTCTGGAGTCAGCTCCCTGTTTGTCGAGGCTTTTACTTAGGATCATCACCATGGTAAGGACCTCAGGCGCTGGGCTCCATCCCAGGGTGGGCACGAGCCATCTTCAGTTGGGCAGACTTGGGCAGAGGTGACCTCCTGGGCACCTCCCAGGTGACTGGCATCAGCAGGAACAGTTCCCAATCAGCTGCTCACGCTTGGGGAAGGGCTCCTCCAGGAAATGGCCAAGTGCACTCAACTTCCTGGAAAGACACCAGAAAGGCAAGGGATTCAGGACTTGGGAAGACCGGGGCTCTGAGAGAACTGCCCGCGCACCCTCCTGCTGGGGCCCTGCTCAGAAACAGAACTGCCTCCCCACTGAAGGAGATGCATCATGGCTGCAAAGGCCAGGATCCCTTTCTCAGAGACCCCCGTGCCAGCCTTGAGGCACGCCTAAAGCCAGCGCACTAGCGGGTACAGCAATGGGTCTCCACTCAGCCACGTGGCACCTTTAAGACCTATCTCAGGGTCTGGGTTGGTCACAATCTGCTGTCCCCAGAGTGTACTCAAGTCATGTGGCATCTAATACCCAGCTGGCCCTACAGACCGCTTCGGTATATGCCCAAGGCTGAGGGTCAGACACGTACCAACCCCACAGTCAAAACTGAAGGGACCAGCCCTCAGGCAGCCTCAGGCAGCAAGGTGGCTACTGTCCTCCACCGAGTTACGAACAGAAGCTACTGGAAGAATCGGGCGGGTCCATTTAAAGGCACATATTTCCCACCCTTGGAAGCGCCACTTTCAACAATGACACATTTGCAACACTGGGGGCCTCTGTAGCTTTGTCCCCTTCCCCAGACTGGGCCAAACCAAGTCACAGCCTTTGCAGGGCCTGCCCACACCACCCAGAGCCGCCAGCAGTGACAGGAGCCCTCATGGCGCCATTCTGAACAGCCCACCAGCACCTCCTCCCGCGTCACCCCCCAAGCAAACGCTGAAAGAACAAGGTCTTAGCTCAGGTTTGAGAACTCGCTCCTTACACATTAATTCCTCCCGTCCCTACTTCCCCATCCCACCCCTCGGTGGTCACACCTTAAAGGAAAATCACACGCACGCAAGGAACCTGAAGAGCACCGTCACAAAGTGAAAAATAATGACAATAATAGCAGAAAAGGGCAGCTCCTAATCTATAATTAAAAACAAACTGCTCAGTGCAAGAAAATGCTTTAGAATCTGCTGCTCTGTGTAAAAATTAATTGCACCCTGGTATTTACTTGCTGCCCAGACTGTAAATCATATTTTCCTGTTTACTTCGATTAGACTTTACAGTGGGTGTTATTGGAATTGCTCAATTACGGGCCAGCTGGCAAGCACAGGAAAATTACCTTCTACTGTTCTTCGAAAACAAGGTTCATCCAAAGTGCAAGAGTGGGGAAGGGGAGGGGGAAAATCAATACATTTTCAAAGGACTGGCTGTTCAGGAAGAGACCTGGTGGCGTGTAGGTTCCCAGGTCACACCAGAGTTTCAACACCACCTCCGTCTAGAAGCAACACATTCTGACCAAGAGTGAGCTGCTCAAGGAAAGAATGTCAGACCACTCCTCCCAGCTCAGGCCAGAAAGCTGAGCCAGAAATGCCCGCCAGCCCCCTGGACGCTTGGCTAGGGAGCGGGGTTGGGGGGTGCTACGGACTCTCCCTTCAAAGGGACCCTTTGTGCCGCCTCGGTGGTGGAGGCGAGGCCTACTGACGGCCATCTTCTTTCTGGGTGCAACCTCATTCGGTTCTGGAGCAGCCGGCCATTCGCCCAAGGCCCAGGGGTGACCTGCCTTTACCATCCCCACCCCCCATTTCTTTCTTCCCTAATAAGGCAGGCCAGCTTAGTGGTTACAAGCTCAGGTCCTGAGTCAAGGGCACCTGGGTTGGAATCCCAGCTCTTGAAATGCATTGTCTTGAGGGACCTTTACCAAGTTACTTACTCTCTCTCCATAACGTAGGGACAACAGTGCCTGCCTCAGAAGATTCCGTATCATCTGAAAACAGAGCTCAAGCCCTTTGCTCCGTGAGAAGCCCTAGCTCATTTGAGGAAGCACTCACTAAACAGTAGCTACCGTCCCTATTTTCATCAGGGAGACAGTAGGTCCTGATTCGTTCTCAGCAGTGGACACCCAAGCATCTAACTGTCCTCTCGGGTCTTTTTTAAAGAGAAATTCCATCAAATTTTTTAGAGCTAAATTCCACCAGGATGGAACTGGGCATATTATGGCCCATCCCTCTGGTGAAACAGTAGGTGGCCAGTAAGAATGATGCTGTGGGAGTCCATTGCCATAGAAACGCGTTAGGCCATCGGGATGCAGCCAACAGGCACCGCAAACACAAAGCCAGACGGAGGCAGCAGTGTGGGCGGCCCTGCTCTTCTAGCTCCGCCCCCACTGGAGCCCCTACAAGAGACCAGGACTCGCATCGGCAGCGCGAGGGGTGAATACCAGAGCACCATAAGCTCCTGGAAACAGGTGGTCAGCAAACACGGCAGGTGCCAAATGGAGAAAGGAGGTCTAGCACAATCCCTGTCCTTGGGGGTCATGGGGAGGTTCCATAAATGCAGGCACGAATCCAACTAAGGCAGGCAGGAGTAGGGGGCACCAGAGCGGAGCTGTAAAGAGACCCCTCTGCATAGTGGCTGGCAACACTCCTAGAGTAGTCCAGGAGTGGGGACAACCAAGACGCCATCAACAGGGGGCTGTTTCCACAAAGCACAGTGGAACCATGTAAAGGGATACCACGTCGCTTTAGGCCCAACTGTAACGAGGCAACTCTGACCATACGGATGTGAAACCCTCTCCAAGACACACTGTGAAATGAATACAGCAAGAGGAGTACAGCACAATCCCAAAAGCATGGCTGCCTTATGGAAGGCACCGTAGTTCTGGAGTAGAAGACACTTTGATCATATAGCTTTGTGTGCTGCTTGAATACCTCATCCAGTACATATGATACCTTTTTGGTTAAAAAGAAAATAGGCAAGATTTCAACTTGAAGGAAAGGCACACAAGCAGAGGGAAGGCTGTGAGCAAAGCGTGGGGCCCTGCCCTGTACATGGTGCATGGGACTCGGTGAGCACCCTGGTGGCAGGAGCAGAGGGTATGTGGAGAGGTGGCAGCGCAGGGACAAGGAGCTGGGAAGACAGAGTCAAACCAGCCTGACAGATCAGAATGCCAACTGAATGCAGACTTTATCATGTGGCCATAGGTGGCTCCCCGAGGGGCTGGGCTACTGTGATCTGTCGGAAAAGTGATTTTAGGGGGGACCTTTGTAATACTTAGCACAGAACCCTGAATACAGTATGAGTTCAATATACATTTTGGAATGAAGCTAAATCGTAGCAACAACTGAAATGATCCAGGCACATTCTCAGACCTTGTGAGGCAAATCCAGACCAGCAGAGCCTGGCACAATCTGGAATTCCCTGGGATTCCTTTGATCCGTGGCATGGGCCTCGCCAAGTTCACTAAGGAATGCCGATGCCCGTCCAGAGACTTAGAGCCGAGTCTGAGAATGGGGCCAGGGACTGCTCAGGGAAAAGCTGGGGGTGAAGCTGGGTGGGGGGTAGTCTCCACCTGTGAAGGAACAACTGGGAGCATGGCTCTGCCCAAGGTAGAAGGAGGTGTCCCAGAGCCACAGCTAGCGTGATGAAGGTCTCCTGGAGGCCACCTCTGGGGCACAGACCCCGCTCTGGTCTGGTGGGTTTTCTCTTAACCCATATGAAGAACAGCTTCTATCTACTGAGAACCTACTGTGCACCAAGTACTTTACACACATCAGCTACACAACAGGTTCATTTAACCCCATTTTACAGACGGATAAAGCAACTCACCAAGGGTATAAGGGCTGATCTTGCATCTGAACCCAAGTGGACCAGCTCCCGGGTTACATGCTTCCCACTGACGTCCACCTGCAGCACGGCCCCCCCCCTCACCAGCCCCTCCATCCTAAGTGCATCTCTCAAAAGCCCACTCAAGCCACTACCATATGACCCAGCGAGGGGTCTCCTTGGCATTCATCCCAGAGAAATGCAAACTTATGTCCACACAATAACGTGCACATGGATGTTCACGGCAGCTTTGCTCACAACGGCCAAAACTAAGAAACAACCCGGATATCCTTCCAGGGGTGAACTGTTACACAAACTTTGGTACAGGTGCACCACGGAATACTACTCGGTGTTAAAACAGAAATGGACTACTGACACCTACTTGGATAACCCTCCAGAGAATTATGCGGAGGGAAACAACCCAATCCCCACACATTAATTATGGCATGACTCTGTTCACAGGACATGCCTGAAATGATAAAGCGAAAGAAATGAAGACTCGAGGAGGGGAACCCGGGGCCAGAGATGAGGATTTGGGCTGGGGGTGTGGGAGCGGGAGGCGGGTGGGAGTGGTGATGAAAAGGCAGCAGGAGGGACCCTCGCAGCGATGGGGATGGCTGGTACCTCGACTGTGTCTGCCTCCATTTCCTGCTTGTGATGCCCAACTATAGTTTTGCCAGGTGTCACTATCGGGGGAAACTGAGTAAATGGTACACAGAACCTCTACTATTTATTACAACTACATGTGAATTTACAATGCTCTCAAAATTTAAAAAGCCCGCTCAATCTATGCATTTATGAAAACTCATAGGAGTAACTATCAAAAGAATGAATTATACTGTAGGTAAAAAAAAAAAAAAAAAAAAAGCCACAGCCCACATGGCTGCCAGTGCCTGTACCAAGGAGACCACGTGCGAGGCGGGGCGAGGACACGCACTGTGGGGTCTGGCGGCCATGCCTCCACCTTGACCATGTCACCCGACTTCACAGTTTCCTAATCTTTCAAATGAAAGCAGGAACACCTTTGCTCTGGGGGCTGATGGGAGATAAAAAAACGTGTATGAAAGCGTAGGGCACAGAGAAGGCCCCAGACCTCAGCTCCCGGCCCCCTCTGCACAAGTAGCCACTGTCTGTCTCTCAACATCTTCCCAGCGCATCTCTGCAGATTCTCTGCCTCTGTCTACACCTTGTACTGTCATTTCCCTGTGCCCATATTTACACGGCAAATTAGACTCCCTGCACAGTGCTTACAGCAGACGGAGGGCCTCGCGCCCCGCCTCTACACACATCTGGGGTGCCACTGTCCACAGGAGGAGGGATCTCCCCCTGGCACGGGCCCTGTCTATTCTGGGGCGTGTCTACTCTCCAGCTCTGACCCCGGGAGCCTCCGCTCAGTGACTCACCTTCTCCAGCATTTCCATTGAAAGAGCAAAAGGCAAAGTCAGACTGTCTGCTGACCCGTGATCCCACTTCCCCGTCCAGCTGGCTATTCCCGGGTACACGTGTGGTGGCAGAGGGCTCTGTCCGCCCCTCAAGTCTTTGCCCTAAGGGTGCATTTACCTAAAGACAGCCCCTCCCCCACCACTGTGCCCAGAACCAGGCCTGCAGGGTGGAGCGTTACACACAGGCGTCAGGGGGCACCAGGCGACACCGCCCACCATCGGCAAGAGGCCCCAGATCCAGTGCCACAGCACCTCAGTCCCAGAGCCGCACCCCCCCCGCCCCCTCTATAGCCCCTCCACCTGCCCCCGACAGCCATACTCCTGGCCTCCACCTCCCACCTCCCTGAGCATCGACCACAGGCTGGGCTCTTCTCACTTAACCTCTCACGTTTCTATGAGTGGGCATCTGTTAGTAGAACTCCCATTTTCCAGATGAGAAGACTGAGACTCCAGAAAAACATCCCCAGCATTTGCCCAAGGTCCTACAGCTAGTGGGGCAAGGGTGAGATAGGAATCCAGGCCTGCCTCTCCAGCGCTCTCTCCCCGGGGTCACAGGGGACAGTTTGCTCCCTCACACGCGTCGTTCCTAACATGAGACTTTCTTGCTGTTGTCCCACCATCTTCAATGTGCCTTCATCCATTTGCAACCCCAGAATCCAGCTGTCTGACACTGCTGTGGTCAGGGGCTCTCAGCCCCTGGCCAGTGCGAGCCCTGCCTATGTGTGCTAAGTGAGTTTATATGCAAAGGAGTTTTGTAAACTCTAAAATTCTATATAACTCTCAAGCAGATTAAAGGAGTTTACCAAATGCTTCTGTAATGCACTTTGAAGGGTTATCCCTTGAAAAGAAACTGACCACACCAGGAATCACCAAGACAAAGTCTTCCTTCTTTTACGGAGTATCTGTATCCTGCGTTGATTACTTGCACAATTTAGTTTTATAGCAGAAAACTATCTCACCACCCTAAACACAGCACTCAGTGCAAAATCTAAACAGGCCCTTGACCATAGACAGTGACTTTCCTGATGACTCGAGCCAGCCACTCCTCAGCGCTGCCCCTTCCCCTCCCATCAGGCAACAGAAATGGGAGGGAAGCAGCCCCCTTCTGCAAGGTCCTCAGGAAGGCCGCATGCATTTTTAGACTTGCCTCACTTCAGCGGTCCGTGTGACAAAAGCAGTCTGGGGACAGGACCTAGAAGCAAATTTAGGGACACATGGCGAAGCGCATCTTTCGGTGGGTCATGCCTTCTGCCACCTTCTGCCAGCGACAAACCGCTAGGAGGGCGGCATCAAGGCTCCTCGCTGCCCCACAAAGGGAGCCGAACCTTCCCAGGGTTACCTTTGGCTTGCGGTCTCTATACCTACATCCCCAGAGTTTGAAGGATGAATGTTAAAAGCCGCAGGAACTTCACCAGAGCACGACCTTTCCAAGGCCCAGGTAGTGCCGGGAAGAGGGCCTGGAAGCTCAGTAAGGGGACCTGGGGTTGGAGCATGTGTGCCCGGGCTGCAGCGAGATGTTTCATGAACTCCCTCGGCCCAGGTTCCCAGACCTTCAATCCTCCCGAAGGATACATGATGAGAGACAGCTATGCCTCCACCACCTTCAGCACACAGAAAACCAGAGACCCACAGAGCCTCTTTAGTCCATATAGTAACACCACAGACATGCGTAATACCAAACACTGCCTATTTAAGGGAACTCCACGGTAGAGGCAGAATCCAGGGAGAAACTACAGTTTGTTTTTACCACTTTCCTAGTATCTTCTTGGTCTGTATTTGCAGAAATAGGAGGTGACACAGAGTCTACCTTTTAGCAGAGCGTGAGTAAAATAAGAATAGCCGTGGCAACCGCGCTGGATTCTCTGCTTAGTGCATCCACAGAGTGTCCTTATGAGTGGGCACTGTTACTATTCCATTTTACAGAGCGACAAACTGAGGCACAGGCCCTAGGCCACCCAGCTGTGAAGAACAGAACAAGGACTCAAGCAAGCCACATCTGCTGAACTCCAAAATCTTTGTCTTGAGCCCTGACTCTTCTACTCCAGGATCTGTGAATTCCATAGTAAGGATCCCTCAAGTATCTGATTTCTCAGTTAAACCGACCAAATGCGGAAGCACAGATGCTAGGTTTGTAGTACAGCCCCCCTCTACGCAGCTCATCCTGAAGTATTGCAGGCTGAACACCAACCTTCTGGGATCTACTGCTGAAACACAGCACGAGGGTTCTACTGCAGGCAGGGCGTGGGGAGGCAAGAGGGCGTCTTCACCTTCTGTCCTAACTACATGGATGGGCAGCTAGGCCAGGTGCCATGCAGAAGGTGAAGTGCTCCCCAGGAACACCAGGGTGCCCCCAGGCTGCGGAAAATCGTGCTGGCTTCTTGCTACACCAGCTGGAATCCAGGTCCATCCACCCCCTCTCCCCAGGCCTCTGCCTCCGGCTGTCTCTCAACCACAGCCACCCTGCCCTTCTCTCCAAGTCCACTCCTAGGGTGTTCATGGGGGGCCCTCCCCTCCACATGCACAGTCTGGGTGTGGACCTGCCTCAGTCATCCTCTGGTCTCTGCACAGAGCCTGCCACAGCAGGAACGTGACGTCTGGGTCTGTCGGCGGAGTCAAGAGAACTGGGGAAGAGCAGCGGATCCCTGTCCAGAATCCACACGGCCACCCAGCTCGGTCCCAGATGAGCGGTAGAACCCTGCGTGAGCTACGTGATTCTGCTAAGCACCCTTTCATCCTTTGTCATCTGTAAGGAGTGATCCTTGTTCTGCCCACCTCAGGTGGAAGGTTAAAGAGGTAAAACTCGGTAAGGTGGGGGCTCTTAAAGAATGTCCCCATGGGCACTGAAGTCCTCCGGCGAGCACGATTCCAAGCAGAGTGTAGGCCTTTATTAAATGCTGTGGCTAACAAAGATCATGTCTTCTCAGCCACAGCATGAGCTGCTGGGGGCAGGAAACAGGCTTGTGAATCCTTCAAGCACCTCACTCCTGGGATGGGGCTGCTGGACATTAGAGTCCGTTACTGATTTTCATGCTCACTCAGGGCTCCCAGTTGCACGTGATTGGGGTAAGGGGGAGGGCTAGGCTGCCAGAGGCAAAATGACCTAAAGCCTCGTAGCTGGCATGTGCCTGCATCCCATTCTCAGGGGGGAAGAGGTACATTCTCGCTGCAGAAGTCAAGCACCTGCTCACCCAACCCTCACTCCCCACCCCAAAGTAAGGTGTACCCTTGGAGGTGTTTTCTTTGTAACTGAGATGAATATACCTTCCCTGGCCTAGTCCTTCAGGCGATCGAAGGCCACCAAAGGTCCACATCTGGAGAAGGACCAGCAGTCACATTACCTGCCTAGAAAAGAACCCACCCCATGCCCATGGCTGAACAAAGTCGCCCCAGCTCCCTTAAGAGACCATCTTACTGGAGGGAAAAAACAAAACAGTAAAATGAGCCACTGAATCACATCAGGACTCTGTTCTCTGGGACTTTACGCAGTCACTCTCAGTGTTGTAGGGATTTTCTGGGGTTTTGAGCAAATACCATTTCCAGAGGAGGGGAGGAGTAACATTATACAGGGACATGAAAGTGTCGGGACCCAGAGCCAAAACAAATCTGAACATGGGAACGAGACAGCCGGTGTTGCTTCTTGAAACCAAAGCCAACTGCATGCATGACTTGTCAGGAGCTCGTTCATCAATGAGAAACACCCGACAGACAAGTCTCCTATGAACACTCCGGTAATTCCCACTACCATTCGTGTCATTTTAACCCACCAAACACCAAGAGAGACGAGTGTGCTACGGACGAGAATGAAGCTGAGCAAACTCAAAAGGAAGGAAATGAAGGACAAGGGGTAGGAAGGGGAAGAAAACCAGTACTTACTGAGCACAGAGCCAGACACGCCCTTCGCCTCCAAACCAGGGCGAGGGAGAGAAGGGCAGAGAGCAGGGGATGCCGAGACACAGCAAGGGCCCCAAAGATAATCTGAAATGTTAAGCCACTTAGCCTAAGACGACCATGACCTGTTCTTCAGTCAGACCTATTTACAAGTACAGTGAATTTAATCAAACCATGAAGAAATACCAAAAGAGGTAAGAAGTTAAAAAAAAATTTTTTTTTTAGCAAAATCAAAAGTAGAGAATGTCCCCACAAGAGGCAGTGTGGTCTGGGTAGAGCCAGCAGAGCTCAGGAAACGTGGGCTCTGGAGCTGGCTCTGCTCCTAAGCAGCTCTGCCTATTGGCCAAGCCACTCTCAGTCTCTGGGCCTCATCAAATGGGAGCCTGGGCCGGAGGAGCTCCATTTCTGACGAGTGAGCATTTACATGCAGCCACCTGCCAGGTCAGGTCACTGTGCCTCTCTGAGGCTCGGTCTCCTCGCCTGTGACATGCACACGGGAACGCTGAGTGTGCAGAGTCTCAACAGCGGATTCGAAGGTGTGTGAGCTGTGAGAAAGGATGGTAAGAGCTAATGGCACCCATCCTGGAGCAATGGCTGACGTGGGCTGTGTGTGCAGGCCAGCCTTCCCGGTCCTGCTCCAACCTGACCTGTCGTGCTCAAGGTCCAGGAAACTGGACAACAGCAAAGGCCAACTCCTTACTCACTGCCATCAAGAGCCTCAGTGGTGACCTCCCACGCAGTGAAGTGGGAAGCAGGGAGCCCTCCTGACATTCTGCTCTGTTGGCGATCTTGGGGTCACGCAAGGTTGGGGGAGGTGGGGTTACAGAACCAGCCCCTCTTTTACGTATCAATGGAGCAGAGACAGGGCCGTTGTGCACGTTCGTTTTCCAAGTTCAGTCCTTAAGCACACGGTGTCTTTCAGGGACACTAACCGCATTGTGAATTAGAAGCTTCTTGGAGGCCCAGGAAGTTAGTCATTCACCAGCTTTCACACCTTCATCTCCCACCTCTGCAGCAAGAACATCCTCTTCCTAAAATGTTTATGGACTCTCGGGGTCCACAGACAGCTACATTCTCCTGCTCCTGCAAGATGAGCCACCCCCAGGCTGGGTGGCATGCGCGGCTTTCAGGCCAGTGTGGCTCCAGAAGCTCCATGGGCTCTGACCGTGGCCACGGCCCAGCGCTACTCCCACAGAACTGCCAGGTCACCACGCAGAGGGGTCCTAATTGCTCAGGAGCTGGCACTTGGGACACAGATGGGAGAGCAGCGATCTCTTTATCTCAGGGGCCTCAGGGCCCCAAACAGTATCACAAGTATCACAGTGAAACACAGGAGGTGATGTAAGAGGGACCCAAAGGCTCTAGAAGAACTGGTAGGGAGATGAGAACCACTAGGTTCCCATCTGCCACCCACTCGCAGATCACACCCTCACCTCATCTTCCTACAGGACTTCACCCTCCTGATCCGGCTGAGTCATATCTACCAACCTAGTTTACAGGGTCTGTGCAGAAATTAATCAGACAAGCAACAATCTACATTAAGCCTTCCACCTTCTGCCCTTGACCCCCTTCATACAGCAAACACCACCACGCATTCAAGACCAGCGTCATCTGCCAAAACCAAAGTCAAGAGACTTCGCTGCCTGCCTGACATCTGTTATAATGAACGACAGGTGCACCTGAACTCCATGGCACCTCTCAGGTCAAATCCCCAAAGTCTTCTCTCTCGTACCTCCCGGGGCGGGGGTTCTGAAGGGTAGGACAAAGCCCACTAAGCTCACTCTGGTCGTGCGGCACCCTGCAGAAAGGCCGGAGAGACTCCTTCCTGTAAGAAGGGCTTCGCTGAGGTCCTGAGGCAAGGCAAAGCCCAGGCATTCTACTCCAAATTACCTGGAACTGGCTGTGGAATGGAATACAAGCAGCTTGGGGAGCAGCTGCTCACTGGGTCTTGAGCCCCTTTTTTGATTTTTTGGCAGGACGTGGGTGCAGGAGCATGGCGGGGCACCTCATTTATAACCCCACCTCCACTTCCTTCTCAGCACCCTGGATGTGACAGCAGGACCTCCTTGTGTTAGGGCAAAGGCCTTGGGGAGCTGAAGAGGAGAGGACATAGCCAACCAGGTTCCCCCGGCTTCGGGGAAAGGTGCCTTGGAAGCCCTGCTGAGCCATTCCAGAGCCTTCCACCTGCACCTTGATGGCTCTGAGACTCGAAGGGCCTTGGGAGAGTTGACCCGATTCCTGAAGGTGAGCACACCATCCTCCTTATCAGAAACAGCCCTGAAAGAAACAGGTTCACCCCACCGTCTGTCCACAGAGTGCCCGAAAAACAACCAAATGCACCAGCTGCTGCCGTGCTTGTCTACTGTCATTGTCCCCCTCCCAGAGCCACCAGAACTGGTGTCAGAGTCCTGGTCCCAAGTGCAACACTCCCCGGACGAACTGTGCCAGGGACTGAGGGAGGAAGACAGAGGGACCCAACCAAGTTCACACAACCCACCAAGTGTTCAAACACGTACACCACAAGGCATAGTAAGTGCCAGAATATGATGAATGCCACAGAACAGAGGAGTGGGCTGTAATCCCAAGTGGGGAGGTCAATTCTGGGCAGATGTCCTACAGGAGGTGGTCTGAGTGCTGGGCCTTCACGGACGGGTAGGAGTTCAAGAGCCAAGACAGAGCGAAGGCATCCCAGGAGGAAGCCAGCAGGCTGGGGAGCTGGGAGATTAGGGCTCCTCCCCAGCTTCTGACAGAAGGAGCCCCATGCTGGGCACGTGTCCAGCTGATGCCACTGCCCCTCCTAAGGCCCAGGAAGTGGGGGGGGCTCTGCCACTAAAGATGGCCTCAGGCCTCCGCCCACCTCCCTACCCCCTGCCCAGCCTCCACCTTGCTCTTACTCCTTCTAGCTCTCGGCGGTCTGCCCTACCATACCTGTCCTGCTCTCCCGTTTGCCAGCAAGAACATCAGGCAAACAAGCTGAGCCACAAGGGACACCGGCTGGTGGTTTACTTAGCTGAACAAAGTCAGGGGACCCAGGGGGTCTTGACAGGGTATCCCAAACCTTTCCCTTCCATAAAACGACAGCGTAAAGATACAAAGCCACAGGACAGTTATTTCTATCTGCCAGTCTACCAGCAGCCCCTGCGCTGACCCACGCGGCTAACCCAGAATGCCAACACACAATACGAGAATTGTGCTCTCTCTTGGGAAGGGGGAGTGGCCACGCACAACCCCATATGAGAATGTCACAATCGTCTCGGACTCCCGAGTTACAAATATGTGCTCAAGGCATGTGCTAAGCACGCGCTCACCACGTGTTTACGCGGCTATGAAAGCACAAAAGCACAAGGGCCAATGTGCTTCAGCTGCCGGGGCCTGGCCTGGGGATGGCAGAGGACCGGGGCAATGAGAAAGGACTCAGAACAACACCACAGAAGCGCTGCATTCAAAGCCATGACTGCTTTATTGTCCCCGAGTTTTTAAACAGCAGGAGTGGAAGGGGGACACTCCTCTACAGAACAGAGATGCAAGGAAAACTGCAAAGCTTGGCAAAACTGGTAACCGACGTCCCCTCCTAGCTAGTCCGACTCAAACTAAAAACATGCAATGAGCAGTGAGCTCAAACTCACTCTGGACAACGGGAACCAAAAATGAGATGAAATCAATCTTTGCAGGCCGTCAACAACTGGACAACTCAGACCTGACCAACCACTGGCTGACTCTGTATGGACGTGGGCACATTAGCTGCTAGCTCTGGGCCTCGGTTTCCCCGGTTGTAGCAAGTTCTCCTTTACTTTCAGCAGCCCGGGCTGGCTCTTTTGTTGTCCGGTAAGAGAAAGAAGGGATGAGAACAGCTGCTTCTGGGCACTGTCGGTGGCCCCCCCCAACCCAGCTCCCACCAGTACATGGGGATGCTGATTTCAGGGCGCCCGGGACAAAGGGCACCTCAGCCAGGCACTGGCTCCTGGGAAGTCTGGGGAAGCATCTGGAGATGCTAGAGATGCACAAGCATCACGAGGGACGCAAGCTGCCCCAGAGGGTGACTGCAACTGAGGCAGGGTCATCCAGCGTCTCTGTGCTGGTTGTTAGCTCAACCCGACACGGGCCCTGCTGCAGTGAGAACGGGGAAAACAAACCTGAGAAACCGAAGTTCAAAACCCAGAATGACCAGCGTTGCCCTCCTTTGGCGTCAAGGGTCAGGACGAGGAGGGGAGGTCCACCAGCAGAGGTGGACAGTGGGCGGCATGCCATAGGAGAAAGAATCACCTACACGTAGGAAATCAATGTCTAACTAGGACAATGGAAGTCTGAAGACAAACAGCCTCCATGAAAATGGTGGGTGCCTCAGTCTGCTCAGGCCACTATCACAGAATACCATGAACTACGTGGTGTATAAACATCAGGCATTTCTTTCTCATAGTTCTGGAAACTGGGAAGTCCAAGACCATGGGGCCAGCAGATTCAGCGTCAGATGAGACTCTTCTTCTTGCTATGTCCTCACATGGCGGAAGGGATGAGGGCTCTCTGGGGACTCTTCTATCAGGGTGCTGACTGAGCCCATTGAGGAGGACTCCACTGTCGACACCTAGTTACCCCCCAAAGGCTCCAGCTCCTAACACCATCACATTGGTTTCAACGTACAAATCTGGGGGGTCGGGGGGAGAAACACACTTGGTCTATAGCAACTGGAAATGAAACCTCTTTGGGCATCGAGGCTCAAGTTTCCCAGAAAATAAGATGCAAAGTTTTGTAAGTATGTACCTCCGTGCAGTGCAAAAATAAAAAGGAAGATCAGACTCACGAGTTGCCAAGGGCAGGCATTCACATCACTAGCTGGGACCTGCGCAGGCTGACCCCACATCCTTGCTGAGGTAACGCTAGAGCATATGACACCCGCTTCAACAATGTGGTTTCAGCACAGTGCTTCTCAAAGTGTGGTCCCCGGACCAGCAGCAGCAACAGTCTCACCTGGGAACTTGTCAGAAATAGAGTTTCAGTCCCCGCCCCAAATGACTGAATCAGAAACTCTATGAGTGGGGTCCAGCAATCAGTGTTGTAACAAGCCCTCCAGGTGTTTCTGGTGCTCCCAAAAGTTTGACGACCAATGTGTTTGTGCATTCGGTACCCAGAACCCTGCTAACGGGGAGGACAGCATGGCAGATGAAAAACCTGGGGTCCACTGAGGTCGAGTGTCTTGCCAAAGGCCATGAGACCAATAAGGGGTGCGAGTCTTAGGCCCACCACCAGCACTTCTTCTGGGCCAGGACCTGGGGATCTAGGTACAGATGACCTAGCGCTTGTCCGTAAGAAGCAAACAATCTGGAGTGACACTAAGAAGCCCAAAGGTTGACCATCTAATGAAATGCTGTCAGAATCAGAAGGGGAGAAAAAAAATGCTTGCAGAATATTTGCCACACGAGGGAAAAAATGGGGTTGAGCAAAAGAGGTAAATGAAAGAGGTAACTGATACTAAATATTTGGGGGACTCTGAGAAGAAAACCTTAATTCCTGGAAAAACATAAATTGCCATTTGGAGAATCTTTTCCTCACTTCCGCTTCCTTCCCTGAGTCTCTGCCAAAGAGTCTGAGCTAGAAGAATCTAAGTATGTTTTCATTTGTTCTCGGAAATCTTTCTCTTTCTACCACCAGCAGAAATTATCTACTTGATAAATGGCAGTTAGACTGCTTGTCAAGATAATTTAAAGATTAAATCTTCATTTAAAAAAAAAAAAAATCCTGCAGCATCTGTTAAAGTCACGGAGGCACTTTTAGACTAAAAAGACTAAACTGGGTGAAGCACGTGAGTGACTTTAGAGGGCTGGGGGCAGGGAGGGGGGAGAGAGGAAAAAGATGTCGCAGGGCGTCCCGGGGCCCCCCCGGGTGGGAGGCACCTGGGCCGAGGCTGGTTTCTGAGCTAAGGGCCCTGTTTGTGGTGCTGTCCTCCTAGGGTCAGCGGCCGCTGTGGGAGCAGCAGGGAGAGCGCTCCACTGAGGAGAAAGCAGCAGGTCCCCGCTGCTTAGCGCCGGCTCATCCCGGCCAGTAGGCCTGCAGGTGGGAGACCCGGCAGGGTCACGGTGGGAACGACCCGGAGCCTGGCCATTCACCACTGCTCGCCCTGCACCAAACTACCTGGAAAGCCAGAACATCTCAGTCTGTCCTCAAAATGTCTTGTCTACTCCAGGGATCTCAAACTCCAGTGCCTTCCAGAGCCAAGCAGGGAACATAAATGGGTGAAGAGCGCCAGGCGGAAGCTGTCGTGTGTGCGGAGAGCAAGCGCTGGGGAGCGGACAGCTAGCTCCTCTGACCACTATGTCCAGCACTGGGCGGCTGTGTGGGGAAAAGGGCCCAACAATAACACTCAAAATCTCTGGACTTGTCAAGAAAAGCTGAAAATCCAGACTTCTTTGTACAACCCCAGCTTTTAAATGTCGGCAAGAAATCAAAAATTCATAAATCATCATGGGAGCCAAGCAAATCGTGCCTGAGAACCTGGCCCCCAGACCACAAGAGCGCAACCTCTGGTCTCATGGACGCTGACTGCTCAGACCGAAATGGCCCGAACGGTGAGGCCTCACCTTGGTTTGCAGAGCCGCGTGGACTCGCGGGGCGTCCGTATCCCAGTCACGCACGTCCGTCTGCCTCACTCCTGGCTCATTCTGAGGGAGCTCAAGGCCCAACAATGACTAGAAAGCACAGACTGTCTTGAAATCCCGAGCACAGCAAAGTAGAGCCACGAAACTCCCAGCTTCCAACAGTACGTGCCCTCCCACTTGCGTACTTGGGGAGGTGACCGACCTGGTGGTGTCCCTGGCCTGGCCTCCACTCTAGAGGGCGAGCTGTGGCATCCCCGGGAGCAGAGAAGGGCCTAGAGCCTGCCCTGCCCTCATGAGGAGGGCTCCCTTCTGGTCTCGCTCACAACGCAGGGTTGGGGCAGGAAAGAGTTTCCATGCCAAATACTTGAAACAAATGCAAGTAGAGCCGGCAGATGGAACAGACGATTCTGGATCCCTGACGCCTACAGATGGCTGGCTTCGGCCGGGTCATGGTGAACAGAACAGCTGCTTCCTCAATCACATCTCCTGCACAGAACACAGGATTCTGTTTTGATGACTTCTACACGAGATATAGAAATGAGAGGGGGGTTTCCTGCCTTTTAGTTCAAAATAGCCTGGGACAAACGAAGACTTCTTGTACCATAACAACACATTAAAAGGGAAAGCTCAATGAAGTGGGTTTTCTTAAATGTCAACCCACAGAGCAACCTACTTCTCTGCCCACAGGCCATGATAAAAATGCAACTGGGGAGCCTATCCAGAGGAGCAAGAGATTTCTTTCAAATAGCAGCATGGTCCCTGACTAGGGCTAACACCAGGGGTTGAGGAGACAGGCTTTGAAACAGATGAACTGGGGTCAGGACCCACGCTTTCAAGGACATGGCTGGAGCTCAGTTCGTTCCCCATAGAGAGGGGCTAATTACCTAACGACTGATTGTGGGACCAGTAGATGAGGATGTATGCACAGTGCTTGGCACATAGTAGGTGCTCAACAAAAGCTAACTCTCTAAGTACAAAAAACAACTTCCACTGTAACCTTATTTCGCACCACCGTTCTTTTTGCACACATGTGGGTTCTCCCTGCTTCTGGGCGATGAGACGGCAGTGCGCAAGTCTGGGCCTGGCCCAACCTGCCATGCTCCCAGCCCTCCACTGCCTACAGAAGGAAGACCTAGGAGACCATTTGGGGAGTGGCCGGCTAGAGGCAAGCAGTGTCAAGAGATGGGCATGCAGGCAAGCCCGGCCTTCCGGGGCTATTCTTTTCCTTTTTAAAGCAAGAGACAAAACCTGTCTGTGTGCATCCTTTTCACCCCAACTTCCTCCTTACCAAGTGCTTTGGTCCTGCACCTATTCCATGGCTACATCCACCAGGCTGGTCTGGTTTTCCTCTTCCTTCACTCTTGCCCGAGGTTCTGAAAACTCTTCCCCGTATCTTGTTCTTGCACTATCAGTTTTCATTCTGGCTCTACGGCTAAGCTGGGGAGACTCGTGAGGACTGGACCCATATAAACCAACACGGACAGGCCCAGCCGCTCCCAAGAGCGGGAGTGCACCAGACTCCTGACCACACACAGCATGTCATCACAGACCCCAGAGCAGCCATCTGCAGACCAGGGACGGCCCAGCAGCAAACAACCACACAGCTCTCCTCCACACTCAGATCCGTGAGCGTGCACGAAGGTGCGGGAGCTGGTTCTAGCACGGATGCGTTATGACTGGGTCCGGTGAACTGAAAACCCATGCTCTCTATATGTGCCTTCCCACCTCAAAATGACTCTGCCCCTAATTAGCTTCTGAAGGTGGTTTTTTTTCTTTTTTAAGATTTATTTACTTTTTAGAGAGAGAGAAAGAGAAGGAGAGTGTGCATGAGCAGAGGGAGGGGCAGAGGGAGAAGCAGACTCACTGCCGAGCAGGGAGCCTGACCTGGGGCTCCATCCCAGGTCCCTGGGATCATGACCCGAGCCAGAGGCAGACGCTCAACCAACTGAGCCACCCAGGAGCCCTGAGATTCTTATTCAGAGAATGTTGGAACCAAGCAGGCCAAGAGCTCCACGCTAGTCAGTGACCTGCCTCAGTGTTGCAGCTAAGAGCATTTAAGGGGAAAGCCACATGACATGAGCTATAGCTGAGGGAGTTGGGACTCATCTTCCTTCCTCAAGCTCCACGGCAGCCACCGTTCTGAATGAATAAAGTAGTTCCTTATCTGTGCCCATGGAAACACGGCCATTTCATCAGAGCAAAAAGGTTTCTATCCCAGCATGGCGGGCGGGGGGAATGGGGACAGGGGCATGCCAGGCACAGCACCACTGATGAGGTGAGCCAAGAGGTGCAGAGAAAGGAGCTGGGCTCACAGGCTGGAGAGCAGGGCGGGGCTGAAGGGGGTCAGCAACTGGTCACTTGCAGTCAGGACCTGTGGCCTGGGCACTCTGGGTGGCTTGCCCACGGGTCATACAGTAGTCTGGGGGGGCAGCTCCTTCTGGACCCATGTTCCCTCCATCATGTCACCCACCTCTCCATCACCTCTGCGTCAGTGAACTCACTTTCAACTCCGTGCTTTGGGCCAGGAAAGCCCAGTGTTCTTTTTTTCACTGGAATGCCTCCTTTGGTTCTCTCAGATCCGGCTTTTCTACACACTGGAAGACAGTCTAGAGTGCGTCCCCCCAGTGGAGGTTTCTGTGTTTACACCTGTGTTGTCCAACACTAAGCACTTGACATGTGGCTAGTGTGACTGAAGAATTGAGCTTTCAATTCCACTTAGTTTAATTAAAGTAACCTAATAATTTTGTCAATTATACCTCAGTAAAGCTGAAAAATATTTAAATAGCTCTATGTGGCTACTGACTACCATACACTACAGAGCATACAGCATCCATATGGACAAGAGTCAGCACACTGTCCCTGTAAATGGCCAGGCAGTAAACAGTTTAGCCTCTGGAGACTGTATGGTCTCTGTCGCCACCACTCAGCTCTGCTGCTGTAGCACGAAGGCAGCCATAGACGCCGCAAACACAAATGGGCTGTGCGCCAATAAAGTTTTATTTACAAAGGCAGGCAGTGGGCCACATTGGGCCTGTGGGCTGAGTTTGCCAACCCCTGATACAGAACACAGAACTAGGAGTTCAAATCCCAGGACTACTGCCCACCAGCGGGATGAACTTGGGCATCTTTATCTTGTTAAACCTCAGTTTCTTTATCTATAAAGTGGGGACCATCATAGCGCCCGGTCCTTAAGGGGGATGGAAGAATTAAATGTGAAGTCTGTATCACACTTAGCACGATGTCCGCACAGAGTGGGCATTCTAAAAGTACTTATGGGGTGAACGGAAGCTGGATACGTCCTGGGTGCTCCGATTGCTGGTCTCCTATGTGATCACCGACACACCACAAGACAACCTCCCCAGGCAGTTTCCCTTTACTATGCTAGGTTAGAATGAGGTTCCGGGTGCTGCAGAGCCTCACCCTTCACTGCACTGCCTCCCCACGAGTCCTCTAAAACTGGAAAACACTATCCCAGCCCTGTGATGGGGCCACCAAGAGATGCTCTCTGCAATTCCTTACAGGGTTGCACGAGCCTCCTGCGAGCAGGCCCAGACGAGTCCTCCTTCCTGCATTCAGGAGGAAGACCCATCCCTGAAGTCTTCTCCCCCATCTCCTTGCCAGGATCATTCCCAAGCACAGGAGAGGGCACTCTGGATGACTGTCTTCTCCTCCAGGGCCCTAAGACACCACAGGCTGTGGCCGACATGCTGGCTTAACTGCAGCCACCAGGTAGTTGGGCCAAAACCTGAGCAGAGGCCAAATCAGCAACAGGCCCAGCCTGACAGGATTCAAATGGGCCCAGCCTGACAGGCCAAATCAGCTGGGCCCCAGCTCTCTCCTTCTGCCACAGCTCGGGGCTGGAAATTAGGTCCCAGTCCCCCCAGGAGCACCTGAAGCCTGGCCATGCCACTCCCATGCCACTCATGAGGGAAATCACCTGGTCTCCCCCAGACCCCACGGATCCCCCAGAAACTGGACAGGGGCAGCCTGCTCAGTCACTCTCGCACAAGTGCAGGAGAAGGGCGGGGCCAGGCATTTTCACACAGGTTCAAAGCCGAGCAGGACATCTGCAGGCCCGGGGAGGCTCCCCAGGCCCCCGCGGGCAGACACCATGCTGGCTAGGCTCTGACCCAGCAGAGCGGTCACTGGGGCCCAGTGCCGCGTCCCGGAGCACTAACGCCCTGGGGTCTTTTCCATAACACTTAGGGACATGCCTGAACCTCCCACAAGTTTAGAAAACGGATTGGTTTCTTAGGCAAGTCAGAACCCATTCACCTGTGAACCATCGCCCCCTCCGCAGCCCGGGTTCGGAGCCACAGGCTCGGCCCCTATTCCCAGCATGTGGCTCTTCTGCTCCAGCTCACAGTTCACCTGTTGGCCTACTTTGCCTCAGCCAGGCGCCATCTCTCTTCTACTTTTCTTTCTAATACATGAAGGTGTCTGCTAACCTCCCTGGGAATTAGATGAACAAGGAGGTTTACTGCCCAAATTAACACCATTTAAAGCTAACTCACTTCTCTTCTCAGGCCTGAATGCTGATGGGCAAAAGCCTACATACAGGGCTTGGAAAAGACACCCCAAAAGCCAAGATGGGCTGCTGACCTGCCCATCCTCGTAGGCTCGCTATTTTCCTCACTTCTCCTCCCCTGGGCCTAAGTCACATGCCGCACAGTCAACAGGGCCTGGAATCTGGGCCGGCATCTGAGGGTGTGGAGGCCACAGAAGCACTGGGCGCCAGGAGTCAGGTGACCCAAGGCGGAACATTCTCGCGTGTTTGTGTCAGCAACTCCCCCACCCCTGGAGAACACCGGTGAGAACACGCTCTGACAGAGCCCAAAGGGACTGAAGCTCCTTTTTCAATCACACCAACCTGCTACTTTTTTCCGTTAAGGTGAAAAAACAAAAACAAAAACAAAAAACAGGTAGTTTTACACTGACCCGGATGTTTTCAACTCACCCAATGCCAAAAGGTTTTGTTCCTTTTGATTTCTTTAGTTCCAGTGTGGGCACAGGCAAGGAACTTTGGAAGTTCTTGGGAATCCCAAGTGTCCCTGCTGAAAGCAAGAGCTCCTACTAAAAATAAACAAAGACCACATTCCTCTGGCCAAGGAGATGGCACCTGATGAAAGTTCCACATTCTAAGGAGCTAGTCTTGTGCCCTCCAAGGAGGTCACTCCAAGGTCAAAAGGACTGGGCCCCTGGGCAGTCTCCCTGGAAGGTGGCCCCAAGTGAGGACTGCTGGAGAAGGCTGTCCCCCCGCATTCCAGGTGGTGACTGACCAAGCGCTATCCCCTCTGGCCCTCACCTCTCCCATGGCTCAGTGGGCTCCCAGTTGTCTGCTCCAACCCACCCTGCACTGCCACTCCCCAAACACTGAGCCTTCAAAAGTGCAAGCATCAACAAGCATCAACATATGGCTCCCGGCTCCCAGCCCTCTGCTTAAAGACGGGACTCCTTTGCTTTGCACCTGCTGCCATCCTGACCTTGACCAGCGTAGCCCAACGAATTCTTCTCACCCAGGCGCCCAGGTCTGGGTGGCTGTCAACCACTTGCTGTTCCCCCAAACACCCCAAAGCATCATGCTTCCACGCCTCCACATTCACGGCGCCGTGGCCTGGAACATCTCCTGCTCCCCATCCTTTACGTGTCTCAACTCCTGCTCATTCTTCAAGACTCTTCAGGAAGCCTTTTTACCCCCCTCCCTTAGGCTCAGTTGAAATGACTTTCCTGTGACCCCCACGGGACTGTGGCCTCACCAGCACCCTGTGCACACACATCTCCATTAGATGCATCATGCTTCGTCTGGCACATAGTAGGAACTCACTCAAAACCACTGCTGTGTCTTGGGGTGCCTGGCCGGCTGAGTCGGAAGAGCACACGACTCTTAATCTCAGGGTCGTGAGTTCAAGCCCCATATTGGGTGTAGAGCTTACTAAAAATAAAAAAGTAAAAAAACAACTGCCATCTCACTGTCCATGACACAAGCCTGTGAGCTCTGCAAAAACAGGAACTCACTTTACTCATCTCTGGATTCTTCTGGGCCTGACACACACAGAGGGCGTTTACTAGATACCGACGGACTAGACTGTGCCTGGGGTACCATCAGCATGGGAGGGAGGCCTGTGGTCACCACAGGAACAATGACACATCTAAAGAGGCACAGAAGGTGAGGAAAATGAGTTCTGTCACATCCACCAAGACCAGAGGCAGTCCAGATGTCTCTGTTACCTCACACAGCCCCTAGTCATAGCTTCATCATGTCCAAGAGAAGGGTCTGTGTCAAAGCCATCCAACCCCAACCACCGTGATGGGTCCTCTGCAGGGGGCTCTCCATGGCCAGCCCCAACCACGGATGCCAGCGTCTGAGGGGAAGGGGCTACTGCAGCCTGGAGTCAGGGCCCCCGCCCAGAACCCAGTAAATAATACCAAGCCTTCACACTCCTGTAGCAAGGGGTCTCCTTGGGGGCAAGGCTGCCCAAAATCCAGCAGGCGATCTCTCATGCCAAGACTGTCCACCCTGTTTACCCCACAGGATGCCAGGCTGGGGTTGACGAGGTGTAATGCTCAGAAGACATGTGGGTGGAGACTGTCAGGAACCACTGGCTTGTGCCAAGAGAAGCCCAGTGACTACTGAGGAGGGTAAAGGCCGTTCCCTCTGTCAACTGGGTCAAGGGCTTGGTTCAAAAGTTTTAACGAGCTGAGATGAGCTCTTGCTCCTGGGGAGATGGCCGGTCACGTTCACATAGCACAGGGGTCCAGAGGCAACTGGAATCATACCCCAGGGGTCAGCGAGAGGCGGCCAGGCGGGGGGGGGGGGGGGCAAGCACCCCAGCTGTGACCACATGACCTGCCCCAATGCTGACTGCAGTTGTGAAGGCAGCTCGTGGACTTGAAAGAAGGGGCGAAACCAAATAAAGACATCAGCTGCAAAGAATCTAAAGAGAATCTAAGGAGGAGGTAAATGCGCCTCCCACTCTCAGTCCAGAGAGGTGCGCAGCCCTGGAGCCTTGCAAAGAACACACTCACATTCAGAGATTGGCAAGAGCAGAGCCAAGGCTCCGAGGCCAGGTTGTGACGCTCACACTCGTTTACTTTTCTCTGTTCAGGACCAAAGTAAGTCACTTTTAGTAAACAGAGATTTTGTTTCCTAAAGAGAAAGCTTAAAAGATTTCCCCAGTCTTAACTCTTGTTAAGAGACGCACTGCAAACTAAAGTATAACACATGCTTTCAATCCTTCCTCCCCCAAAACACCTTAAGACATCTGGGAGTGGAGAATGCTGGGTGAGGAAAGGCTCTATGTGCCCCACTCTGGCCTGTCCAGCCGAGCTCAGCGCTGTGCTCCGTCCTGTCACCCACCAGGGCCATGAGGACAACTGCCCTTGTCCTTCCCTTGTCCTGCCAGCCCTCCAATCTGTCGCCCCCACAGCACGTGCCTGCCACAGGCTGCACAAGGTGCTCACTAACGTTTGTTGGGCACTAAGGGTCTCCACCCATGGACTCACTCACTGTCCTACACCCACAGGCTGAGTGCTGCCGGCAAGGCCATTGTGCAGATGCGGGAACCCAGGCTGGGAGGGACAGTCACTTGCCCAAGGGCAGACGGTCAGCAAAGGGTAGACCTGGAATTTGAACCCAGCCACTGATTCCAGAGCATAATGCTGCATTGGCCCTGAATGGCGCAGACCTGGGTTTCACCTATGCTCTGCCCAAAGCTCCTCCATGGCCCTTCCCTGGTGGGAAGGTGGCCTGCCCTGGACCACGTGGCAGCTCTTCTGCCCTTCGGGTCCGATGTGCATCTCCTACCTGCCGTCCCTCCACACAGCACCACACCCCACATGGGGGCTTCTCAGACAGGCTCTTAACCACTCCTTAAAACGCTGGGAGGCAGAGCCAGCAAGATGAGAAATCCGGGGCCCGGGGGGGGTGACACGGCACACCAGTCCAGCAAGACAGGAGCAGCATGGTCACCAGAGGGCCTGCACCGGAGGACGGCCCCCAGGACCATACCACGGGGACGCCCACATTTCACACCCCCTCCGGAGTCTCAGAACCACAAACACACACACACCCCTGCCCCCAGAAGACGACTCCCTCTCCTCACCCAGAGAGAGCATGGAGGTGGCCAGCTACAGAGGACGCGGTCCCTCCACCCCTGAACATGCAGAGAGGCTGCTCCCAGCCCGCAGATGGAACCTCCCTCTGCTCCCAGGCCCCTGGCCAACATGAATGCCAGAGCAAGGGGAATTCCAGGCCGAGGCCTCTCCCAGCTGGGCCTTGTCTGTCAGGGCACTTCAAGCAGAGGGCAGCTGGGAGGAGGGTGGCCACCCCTGGGCGGAGGACAGGCAAGCAGGAGCCCTGGAACCCACACGAGCCACCCCCTCTATCCAGGGCCCTGCTGGAGCTGCCGGACACAGAGAGGCCCTGGCCAGTCCCTGCTGTCCGGGAGCCCACGGGCCTCCCCGGCAGGCTCTGTGGCACGGCCACCCAAGCCCCTCATGGAAGCAGCAATGTGGTGCCCCAGCAATAATGCCCAGGGCACACTCCAACCCCAGACGATGCACCCTGCTTTCAGCAGGATCTGCATCACCTTTCCACTGAGGCAGGTGCTGGATGAAGAGCAAGCATGGCATGGCAGCGAGAATACGGGACTGAAGCCAGCCAGAATGAGCTCAAATCCCACCATCCCCACTCACTCCGGGCGAGTAATTGCTCCAAGCGGCAGTGTTTCCAGCAATGGATGGAGCAGGTTCCTCAGCCAGCTATGCTGTGCTGAGGATTAAATGAACTAATGAAGTCAAGTGCCCAGCCCCACTCGGGACGCTCAGCAGGTGCCCAATCAACGCCTGGGAAATGAATGCCTGGAGAAAATAATACCACCCCTCTCTCCCCCACCTCATTAGGCCCAAGCCCAACTCCCAGCAGAGGAGAAAGGGCCCTTATTTACCACCACCAGCCAAGGCACAGAAGAGAAGAGCAGGTGGACAAACCTTGGCCAAGAAACCAACAGCCTCTTCATCAAGCTCAAGGTTTCAATACTTTCCACTGGGACTCAGTTTCCCCCGCTGGGGGTTTAGTGAGGCTACACTCAGCAACCTAAGGGATCCCTGCTGAGCATGCATCAGGCGAGGGGGTGAAAACTGGGTCAGACTGATGAAGTGGACCAAGGGTGACGGATGGCATGTTTCACTAGCCGGAAGGGCTCTGAACAGTGACTCCGTTGCCCGCTGGTCTGTGCTGCATACAGCACACTGTCCTGCAAGCAAGACTGCGTCTCAGAGTCGTCTCTCTGCAGAGAACACGACGCTGGAGCAGGGGACTCAGAAGACAAAGGTTCTGGTTCCTCTGTGCGCCGGCTGTGTGACCTTGGCAAAGTCACCGCACCTCTTGGGGGGAATTTCTCCTCTGTAAGATAAGCAGGCCAGAGAAGCTCATGCTCTCTACAGCCCCAGTCGTTCTAAACATGATTCCATGACACCCAATCCCAAGCATGCAGGCAAGAGGACAGGTTCTGCGCAGTCAGGTACAACCAGGTGGCTGGACACTGTGACAGTTGCTGCAGACCCAGGTGAAAAGGAATCACTGCTTACTGAGAATCACCAAGACATGGCTGGGACCCAAACTGCGTCTTCCCTCCCCTGAACCCCAGAGGGATACCAAGTGCCAAGCCTGCAGAAGGGACAAGAAGCTGAAAAGACCAGCAAGATGGTGGGGAGACAGGGCCCTCCCTGAGAACTATCCTGAGGCAACAAGATGAATAAAACCTGCCCTCTTCGTTCCAGAAAAAAGGTGGCTCAGAGGGGCTGTACCAAATCCTGGGCAGGGAGGCACGCTCAAGACCTAGCCCAGCAGAAAAAGAAACTACCTGGATGATGTCTCCAGCAGGCACTTCGCCCAGAGGTGAGTACCTTTCAGATCCTCCTGCACTGAGACATGACAACAATGGAAAATTCCAGTAGGTTTATTCCACTCCTGAAGAGGAAGGTCTCTGAGGAAGCAAGGTATGCATGGGGTCTATTCCAGCCCTCATTCCTCAGTCCTGGATGCACAACAGGATCAACTCAGAAGCTTTAAAAATACCAATGCTGAGTCCTACCCCTTCTCTCCAGGATTCTGATGTAACTGGTCCTGGATGCAGCCTGGGCATCGGGCTTTTATTTTTTTTTTAACCTCTCCAGGTGATTCTAATGTGCAGCCAAGGTGGAGAACGACGGCTCTAGAGTCTAGAATCTCAGCACAGAGGCCCCAGCCGTCTCCCACAAACTTTTTAGGAGCAGAAAGGGCAGGAGACCCAGCCAAGCAGGCCTTGCTGGAGATAGGTATCCTCATGCCACCCCCCACCTCCACCCCCAAACCAGGATCAACCTGCAAAGAGCCATCTGTCTGAGACAGAATGCGGGGCCCCTGCCCAGCCCGGCTGGGGCGTACCACGTCCCCACACACTGGAAGCTGTACGATTGTGTTTAGTTGATTACTTGAGGCATGTAAACAAAAAGTGATATTACACACACCTGGGGTGGCAAGCACCACAAAGATTTACTTTGAGAGATCTTAATTATAAATGCAAAAAAAAAAAAAATGCTGGAACCCTCTTAACATCTTTGAATGGAAAATGGAACCTGAATAAATAGGGATGCTTCTTCTGGGCTGCCAGATTTATTTCCCATTTCCCCTAGAAGGTCGCCAGGAATAATTATATTTTCTTGTGAATCTGTCTTCTGTAAGGATGAAGCAAAACATCTCCATCTTCCCAACTGAGGCACTGCCTTTGGTCCTACAGTAGATCTAGAATCCAAGCACTCCTTTAAAAAAAAAAAAAAAATCTTTTTTAAAGCTGTAGGAAAAAGGAGGAGCAAGGAAAAGAGGCAGTCAAAATTTCTAAGTTTCCCTGTGGTGTTAACAAGACTAAACAAAATTTATGCTTTGAGATAAAACAGAACCTAGTGCCTCTACCTTTTGAACACATCAACCGACAGCATGTATGTGCAAAACCACCGGGCTCTGAAGCGAGAGCCAGACCCGGACAGAACTACTAGCCTCTTGGCCTAGCCCTTGTGTGGCCTTTGGCCAGTTACTTGGCCTCTCAGAGGCTCCATTTCTTGAGCTGTAACTGCAGGAATGCTTTGACAATTAGAGCATGTATGCAAAGCCCCTGGCCCAGGGTGGGCCTTCAATAACCAGTGGGCACTGCTATTATTCTTTGAACAATCCACACCCATTTCGGCTGAAGCCTGCTGCGCCCAACTTTTCATGGTCCTGAATCTTGGGAACTAGGGAACCACATTATGCCAGTGCGGAAGGAGAATCTGTGTCTTTGTTTCACGGGCGAAGGAAAAGAGCAAGAGTGGTCAGGAGCTGGCCTGCCCCTGCATTCTGGGGTCAAATGGGCTGTTTAGCAACATGATTTGCTTTTACCTCCTGAGAGCGGCCCCATGGAAAAAGTCCCTCCAGGGACTACAGATGCCGAAGGAGTACTGTTGTTTCCGAGATATTCCTGCGCAGTCTGACCCAACGGCCCCCACCCCACCCCCCTGCAAAAGCTTCCCCTGCAGCCCCCACAGCAGGAGAGGAGCAGGACCGTTAACGAAGCGGGGGTGCCTGTCACACTTCTCCATAACCCCTGACGTGATGTGAAATTCTACAAGGTAGACCCTTTGAAATGCAAAATCTTCCAGAGTCCTTCAAATGTGTTTTTATTTTCTCGGGTTCCTAAGGCTGCTTTCAGACCCACCCATCAGCATTTCCCCTCTCAATCACCCACATTTAACAAAAAAAAAAAAAAGAAAGAAAGAAAGAAAGAAAGAAAAGAAAAAAAGGAGGAGGAGGTGGCTGCAGCAAGGACGTCTCTGTTTTTTGAAAAAGCTCAAGTATCTCCAGTCGATGCAAGGAAGGAAAAAAAAAAATCTTGTCCTCGGCTCCAGCCTCCTTACATCCCTCCTCCAAGACATCCCGAAGCCAAGTTTCCCCTGCAAGATTTCCTCCCGTCCTGACCAGCACAGCACTGACTCTGCCACCGCTTAGGCTCTCAGAGGGCTTTCTTAAATCAAGAATCCGGGTGCCCTCCGACCCAAGTTCGGGAAGGTTCAGACAGGCACCACCAACACCACAACCCACAATTTTCGAAGCCCAAGCCTTGATCCAAACAGGAGGTTTGGATTAAACATCAAAGAAGAAATTACCTTAAAACAAAGTTGTTTGGCAAAGAAAATTACTTCACCATAAGAAGAACCCTAGGGAACGGTAAATTGCTTTTGAATATAGACTTTTCAGTGGCGCGGTCATTAATCATGTTAATGTAAACTGCGCTAAAACAAAAATTTTCTAAGCAAGTCTCCGGGCACATCAGCGTATCTAAGCCTCTGGGTTTGTTTCCAGAGCTCACATCCCAGCACGCAATGAAACTGCTGTTAATGGGGTCAGCTATTACAGTGCAGTCCCCGACCCTGGGCCATAATAAAGGTGACTCAGCCATGTAGAAAGAACCCTCGTAAAGTCAGGCAGGAAACAAACACAGAAATTAATCAGAGAAGGAGAGTCAATGATTTTGGAAAGTGTATTCATGGGACAAGTTTAAACAGCAACTCTCTCCCTGGATGATCAGACATTTCAGAAAGGAGCTGAGGGAGGCCAGTCAACATTCCTTGCAGCACGCAAGTCCCTCGGCCAGGCCCTGTTTTATAGGGTGGAGGACAGGGCAGCAGCTGGACAAAGCGAGGGGGGGCGTGGAGCCCAGCAGAGTTAAGCTGCGCTGAGCCCAGCCAGACCCGGCCATGTGCTTCATGTTGGCAACAAACCGGTTCTTTCAAGAGAGGAAGAGTCTGACAAAAAGGACAGCTGCAGCAAAGCAAGAAGCTGAGAGGCAAAAAAAAAAAAAAAAAAGAAAAAGAAAGAAAGAAAGAAAGAAACCACAAAACCCACCCTCGAAAAAGCCCCAGGTTTAGGATTCTCCCCTCACGTCAAAAAAAAAAACACAAAAAACAAAAAACACTCACCTTCGGGGGGTTGCAAGGGCTAGTTAATCTATTAACGTGTCCCCCTTGCTGGATCAATTAAAGAGAGCCCCTCCACATCTGGTTTCCATCTAAAACCAAAACTTGTATTATCAGCATATTACATAACAAATTATGCCTGCAGGTTTCTTTTATTACATGTCAGAGAGGTGTGTGTGGTGGGGGGTAATGATGGCAGTTGTGCTGGTCTGAGTATTTGCTTATTTCAGGCTTTTTTAAGGGCGAGAACAAAAAGTTTCCGTACAGTATGAAGTTCAAGAAAGTCACACTCGCCCGGATAAAACATCAACTCAACAGTCGGCCAGTGGGTCCAGCGCTCAGTCTTCAGGGCCCACTGCATCAGGCAGGGGGGAGAAGGGCATACTGTTTAAAGAGCAGTGCACAGGTACCCCACCAGCCTGTCCGAGGCATCCTCTGCTGACAGCTCCCGGGGTGTACAAGGCTCCCTCCTTCTCAGTCTACTGCAGGGGAAGAGAGCTGGCTGGCCTTTTCCGAGCTTCCACCATGGGTCAGGTGCCTGCCCCCTGAACTTGCTTAAAGGACACCCAGCCCATTAGGCTTCCAGAGAACTGGGGAGATGGAGGCCAGGGCACAGTGAAGGAACCAATAGGGGGACAGGGAAAGATGAAAGGTATGGAGAGAAAGAGCCTCAGAAATGCCAAACAGGGCTTCCCATAAAATGTCAATGAAGTAGATCCACCAGGACGACAGTAAGGCATCTTAAAGCTCTTCCTAGAAGAACTTTATGAACTTCCAAAATGCTACTATGGGCACGACATACCCTAAATTGAAAACAGAAGGGAGAAACGGACTACAAACGTTATCAATCACAATCATGGAATGCTCTACTTGTCCTGCCAGCCTTAGGAATTCGAGTCCACTTCTGCAGCAACCGGTACTGCTAGCTTTTTTATTTAAAACTTGTCTTCAAGGTTAAAATGGTTGCACATCAATATTACCTTCTCGGGGGAAAATAGTGAGTCCTTGGCCAAAATGATTTGAACTGGTCTTACAACCACCTTGTCCTCTGGAGGGGCATTCGGGGGGGGGGGGGGGGGAAACAGACCTGCTCCAAGCCTCTCCTTCCTTTTCCAGACTGGAACAACAGCCCAGGAGCTGGATCGGCTGCTCCTGGATCTGCAGGATGGCTGGCAGCATCCAGATCCTAGCTAAGGGCAGACACCGGGTCAAGGGCCACCAGTACTGAACTTAAAACCCAAATCTTCTCCCACTAACACAGGCCTATCAATGGGGACAAATAATTGTTTTCTGTTTATCTGGCTGTCCAGAGCTGGCGGGGAGTGGGGGAGGACCAAAACCCCACAGATCGGCAATTCAGTATCAAAAGTGTAACTGAGACAAGTTACTGCTAAGTGGATAAATTAAAATGAAACTAAAACCTGGCCAAATCAGCAACAGTGAGTTTCACCCCATCTGCTAACTTCACTCCTTCCCAAGTCCTCAGAGCGGGTGACATCTTCCAACCAAGTCTAGGATCTGGAGCAAGGAGGGATCCCCTTCCAGCCTGTGGGAAGCGCTGGGAACACATATGTTAGTTTGTCATTTGGAAGTCTGCTAATACGTTGTAAGCAGCACAAGACGCTTGCCTGGCTTCCCAGGCCAATAAACAATGCCATTCCAACTCCTGCAGCAGTCAATAGAAAACAGTCCCTTGTCTCCGCCATCCAACAATTCAACAAACATTTGTTCCTGTTGAACAACCCTCAGCCTGGCTCCATCTGCACCCGCTCCCGCAAGGCGAGCGCGGCGGCGGCAGCGGCACCAATGCCCTGCCCCAGGGTCCCGGGACCGGAATGCAGCCCACCGGAGGGGCCACTCGCCCAACACCACCGAGTCCCGAGGCTGTAACGTGTGGAAGACTCAGAGTGTGGCCTATAGGAGGCAGAATCCCATTCATCAAATGCTGCAAAGGGCTGTTCTTTGTTCACCAACGTACGAAGTACAGTACGTGTTAATGAACCCCGGCGGTCAGATGGAGGGAGCCCGGCTTCAGGGGGCTTCCGGGGGCGAGGGACCCGAACAAGCTAGCTCGCGCGACTCGCCGGTGCTCCGCCGCTCTGTCCCGCGCCACGAGCATTGTTCCCCAAGTCTGCGGGCGGGGGTGGGAAGCTGGGGGGGGTGCCCGAGAAGCCCCTTGGAGCAACGCAAACCGAGGGCCCTCCCCGGACTCTGGGTGTCCTCGCCGCCTTCGTCCCTGCCCCACTGAGAGAAACTCCCAGCGGGAAAGCTGACTCCCACAGGCTTTGCAAATCAAGGACTGGCAAAAATGTGACTCGACCAGTGTGCCCGTGCTGGACGGCCCTTCTCGCCATGTGCAAAGCCACGCCGGCGCCCCCCACTCCGCAAGACCCCGCCGCCGCCACCCCGCGGGCTTCCCCCTCCCGGGGCAGAAAACCCCCTCACCCCTAGGGCGACCGCCCCGGCCGGTCCAGCAGCCGCGGAGCCCGCCGCCGTGCGCCCGCATCCCGGACGCAAACTTCCGCGAACAAAAGAGTTGTCTGCAAACGGTGCGGGAACTTCGGGGCGAGCCGGGGCGCCCGGGTCCCCGGGTCCTGGCGCCTTCGCCACTGCCGCGAGCCAGGACTCAAGTTGAGACGCGGAGAGAGCACACCCCCCGGCGCAGCCGTCCCTGCACCCGCCCCGGGGAAGCACAGACTTTTCTGCAGGGGCCGGGCTGGCTCGTTCCCCTGGCTGCGCTCTGACAAGTCTCACGCGTGCACCAGGGGCGACACTCAGCGCCCCGAGAAACCACCCCACCCAACGCGAAACAAGGCAGAAAAAAAGAAAACCAGTAATTTTTTTTAAAAAAATGGTAAGAATAAAAACCAAAACGGCAAGCCCAGCACACGCGCGAGAGGGGTCCCTCCAGCCAGCCGCTGCGGCGCACAAGGCAGGGACCACCGCTCGGGACCAGCCCCCCGGCCGCCACCGCCACCGCCGCCGCGCAGCCCGGGGTCGCTTACTGTGCGCGGGGGGGCGCTCCGGGCGCGAGCCCCGCGCCGTCGCCAGCGGCGCTCGCCAAGTCGTCCGGGCTGCCCGCCGCGCGTCCGCCGCGCGCACGCTCTCCTGCCGGCGCCGAGCGCTTTGTACCGAGCGGCTCCCAGGGAGGAGGAAATCGACTTGTCACTTCCTGAACTGTTTGCAACTCGTCCCTTTAACCGGTCCGGGCCAGGCCGCCCGCGCCCGCCGCGCCCGCCGCGCCCGCCGCCGCCGCGGTGCCGCCCGACCGCGGCTGTGTGTCGTTGGGTCGGGCGCTCTGGCGGTGGCGTCGCGGGGCCCGGGCGCTCGGCGGCGGCGGCGGCGGCGGCGGCGGCGTGCAGGAGCCGGGCGGCGTGCGGCGGCGGCAGCGGCGGGCGAGTGTGCAGTGCGCGCAGCCGCCGGTGGGCGGAGAGTGGGGGGGTCGCGGCGCGCCGCCGGCGGGGCTAGAGGGCGTCCTGCGAGCTGAGCCGCGCGCTGCTCGCCGAGCTCGCGCCTGCGAGGCCCCGGGACGCGGGAAGTGGCCCCGGGTCCGGGCTGCGCCGCCGCAGCCACCACCCCCGCGGCTGCCCGAGCCCGGAGCCAGGGGTCCCGCGGGCGTCTTCCCCCTCCCCCCGCAGGAACCGGGGCAAAAACCCTGGGCCGCGTGGACTTCAGACGTCCAGCTTCCGGGTTGTTGGGTTTTGAGGTTTCAAAGAAACGATCATTTCGGTGGCGTGCTGGGCAGCAGAGGATGGGGGGGCTGTGTTAGCGTTGTCACACTTTGGGGAAATAAAGCGCTAGTGTCCCTACTAGGGGCGCTGATCGAAATAAAGGAATGTGTACTTCAGAAGCCACATGCAAAATATATGCAACTGGTGAAGGAAGGATTTGTGGTTGCTAAGCAGACGCAGAGCATGTTTCGTTCTGTAACTTAGGATGTTGACTTAAGTTCAGGAATGTAACCCTGATAGAATAAGCAGAGTATTTTCATTGTACGGCTCACCTGGGGGAGGGGGACTGTTTTCCTTGTGAAGTGAAGCCCTAGATTTCCCATTACTCCGTCCTACTAGTGTATGTTATTTTATTGACCTTGTATCCAAAGAGATTTTTAAAGAGGTTTTTTTTAAAAAGAACTCCCCTATGCCTGTTTTGTGTTCTCCTTTGCCAAAAATACAAAACACCTCATTACTTTACATGGATTGTGTCTGCGCCATTTGAATGGTCCTATTCATAAATCAGGAAACTTTTTCTGTTGCTTCTAGGAACATTTAATTGGTTTTAATCCAATGTTTCAATCCCAGTATCAAACATAAATGAACAATTAACTTCTTGAGCTTGTATGCACTTGGGAAACTATTATATTTCATGGCTATCGCTGCAATATTTCAGTTTCCCATCACACTGGACCCGTTCTTTTTCAGAAAACCATGAGCTAACATCTTTCACACCAGCTACAGCTCCAGTGATTTCTTCTGCACGATTAGGATGAACAACCATCAGAAGGATGTGCGTCTATTCATTCAAATAGATGATGTGGGATATAACCAATTCATCCTACAAAAGCCAAAATGAGCTAATAGGCAGAATGCTAAGATACTGATATCCTTATCCATATACGCTGCTTTAGAAGAATTTACCAAGGGCCAATTTTGAAAGGAACGAGAACGAAGTCTCCTTAAGTTAGACAAAGAAAGGCACAAGGGATAATTTGAGAATGCTGCTAACACTTCCCTAATGCCATCTTATCACGTGTCACCACGGCCTTCGAGAGCTTTTAAGAACATAGTTTAATTTACTTTTTATTAGGAAGCCTAGAGTGACTCCTGCTGGCAAACATTCAGCTTATTCCTACAATTACCAGTTCATCGGGTCAATGGAGAAAACAAAGTGCAGGGGGTGGGGGGGCTATCCAGAACCTGGAGACAATTATTGCAACCATGATTCTGGTTGCTTTCAGGTTGATTTTAGATTCACAAAATTCCAAGGACTGTGGTTATGGCAAGCTCTTTGCTGCAACGCCTCCTTTCCAACCTAAAGCAGCCTGTTTTTCTGGTTCTGAGGCTTTCTTGCAAGTGCACAGAACTAAAATACCTGCTTAAGGAGCTGTGCTACTAACCAATGAATGGCTATTTCTCATGTACTTAATTTGAATCTCCAGAGGCTAAAAAAATATACACATTAAGGCCTGTGTCATTTAACTTTCCATATTATGTGGTTCTTCCCACATTATGCAGTAAGTCTTATCTGAAACACCCCCACTTTAGGGCGCCTGGTGGCTCAGTCGGTTGGGTGACTGCCTTCGGCTCATGTCATGATCCTGGACTCCCAGGATCGAGTCCCGCATCGGGCTCCCGGCTCAGCGGGGAGTCTGCTTCTCCTTCTGATCCTCCCCCCTCATGCTCTCTCTCTCTCTCTCTCTCTCTCTCTCTCGCTCTCAAATAAATTTAAAAAAGGGTAAAACACCCCCACTTTTTAGGGCTATGCTACAGAGTTATTATTTAAAAAGTCCTACCCAAAAGGTTGTATATGAGAGTTTTGCTCAATTCAGAAGAACAAATATAAACTCAGTCCCACTCTGGATGTAAAACAATGTAAGCTGTAATCGGGTGATGGGGGGCTAAGCTGTCTACCTTTGTTCAATCCTTAAAGGTCAAAGCCAAATCAAAACCAGATTTAGAGCACAACCAGGCACCTAAACACAAATTCATAAGCCAGTTTAGGAATAAATCCATAAATAATCCAAAAATGATCACTTGTAACTTTTCCATTATCATTGATCAACAACACTAACTTGGGTAAACCATGAACAAGTGGGAAATACAAAATGTAGGGATTACATACAGTCTCACTCCAAGACCAATATGTGAAACCCAGGGATAAAGCACAGCAATACTGGCTCTCCTAGGTCCGCTCAAAGCAGAAACACCAAATGGAGGAATGCTTGTGTATATGGCACGCATCATGTCTACTCAAAACTGCCTGGGAGAATTTAAACTGAGTATCACTCTATACTAGAGAGTTCCCCTATTCCAAGTGTAAAGCTCTTAAGCAATAGAAGACAATAAGGGTGTATTTTATTAAGAAAGGGTGTAACCAACTATAACTTGTATCAACAAGCTAATCAAGTATTCACCTAAGCACATTTGTGCAGAGGAGGGTAAAGGTTGGGTTTTAATATGCACCAAGGAGTGTCCTAGGTAGTTAGTGGGTGTTTTATTTTTGTGCCTTTAGAACCAGATTAATGTGATATTCAAGCAACAAGGAGCTAAGCTTTGAAGTCTGAGCAAGTACCAGTCAATGTTGTTCAGTTTTACCCAACAAACCTGTGTGCCTATAGTTGTAAAAAGAGTTCACCACTAAAAAGTGATAAACTAGTTTGTCTCTGAGAATAACATAGTATTCTTTTTAGAATAAAGTGAGTGAAACAAACATCAAACTTGTTATACATTGGACCCAACAGCACAGTATGCAGATGTGTGTATTAACCCCTTTATTCAGCTTCCAAAAGCCACTGCCTCTTTGTCACAACTGTTGTATTAAAAGCCAGTCATTCACATTTCACACTGTCCTTTCTAAATCTGAAAAGATCTTTTATAAAGCAGAAGCTTTTAAAATTGCTTGTAACAGATGATGGGAAGACAGACATGACCAAGTCCACCTGAACCATTTTCAAAGAAACTGGCTACTGAAAGAAAACAAGTTAGCAAAATACATTTCTTTGAATAATATGTAAAGTTTTTGGTCATAGATGAAAGCCAAAAATCTGAATCTACTATAGGGACAATTTTCTTACATAGATCTTATTCAGAAAAATAAGTTCTATAATTGTTCCCCCATCTATGAGCCAGCTACAACTAACAGCCCTACCTACATAAGCATGTGATGACACACTAATCCTTCTGTTCTTCCCTTTCTGTCCTTTTTATATTGTGTTCTGAACCTTTCCAATGATGAAAATGAATTATAGCTCTGGCTGGAATCTCTTCCATATAGACAGATATATCCACACATAGAGAGAGAGAAAGGGGTATCTCCCATATCTATGCACATACCTTTTTTAAGAGGTACTTTGATTCCTGAAGACAGTTACTTTTTGATTCAAGAACTAAAGAAAACAAATTTATTTTCATTGAAAAATAACCATGGCAGTGAATTTAATGATACCAATCTAACTCCTTTGATACAAAATGAGAGTTGAAAGCAGCTTGAAGCGGAATGCCTATTGAAATCAGTGCACGTGAATCGGCCCAGCTTTGTAACGAAACGTCTAGCACCATTGAGGTACGAAGCCTGCCAGCTGGGACAGCATTGTGCACCACAAAGTGTGGGTTGTAAGCCTAAGTCCTGAGCACAAACCCTGGTTTCCAAGTTGGCAGGTGCTGAAAACACAGCAAATGTCACGCTTGCAACTCACTGGATGGAAGAACTCTGGGTAATGTAAGCTAAAAAGAACAGAGCAACAGTTAAAACTTATTTCACTTTGCTATTTTTTTTCCTTTTTTTTTTGGCAAGTTAATAGTAGCTATCGGTGTTATGTGCTACCAGAAAACACAAACGTGAAAAAAACTGACACTGAAAAGTTTATGCATGGTAAATAAGCAAAAATAAGTATAATGAAGGCTTTTCACAATCTACAAAGTTTCTGGTGTATGTAAAACTTATCAAACCTATTTTACTATTTTATTAGTAACACTGAAAAGCATAATTCATTCTTGACCTTTCCCGATCTATTTGTAATCTGAGCTGAAGTACTCTAATATCACTATTAACATGGTTAGTCACCTATAACCTAGCCTGGCCTCAGTTACTCCACCAAATACATAACTAAAAACAAGTTACAATATTTTCATATTGTTACACATTAAGTTTTATCTAGAAAATATTTCAACAGCACACCCACACTAAATGTTTATTCTATCATCTTCAAATGAAAACCATTTCAATTTTTTTCTTATATATCCTTAAGTGGAATTCAGATTTAGTATTTATGATACAAGCCCAAAATTTAATTTAATTTTTCTCTCCTGTCAACTATCTACCATATAAGTCACTGCCTCAAGAAAAATCTATTTTTAACTCATCCCTAGTGGTATGCTCAAAGCTACTGCCATCCTGCCTATCCTCATAAAAATTAAACAGACTGAATTTCATTTTCATTAGGTAGAAAGGAAACTGAAATTACATACAGTTCGTGATTTCACAGAGTTTGAATACCCAATCTAAAGACTGAATCCTTTGGATTTAAAATATCGAGAAAAAAAAATTGGTCTCCAGCTCCAAAGGGTAGAACATCCCTAGGAGCAGTATGAAAAGAACATGTGCCCTACATGGTATGTCAGCTTGTGAACTTCTTAACTCTACTCAGCAGTTTGTCAACCTTCTATTTTAACCAAAAGCAAAGACGTTTTGTTTTATTGTATCCATTACTGTTTCTGAGAGACTAGCCTTGCCTATTTTGTATGCACATACCCTGCACCTGACCCGAAACAGAGAAGAACTGATACGAGAAGTTAGCTTACTATTTTAAATACTACTTTACAGCTTCTCTTAACTTTCACAAAGAAACCAAACAAAAAAAATCTTGATCAAAACCAGGTTACTTAACTATAGTACTATTAAACTATCTAACTTTAGTAAACTATCCTATGGACATACATTATCATCATATCGACCTCATCCCTATAGAACTTTTTATTTTTTTTTAAAGATTTTATTTATTTATTCGACAGAGAGACACAGCCAGAGGGAACACAAGCAGGGGCAGAGGGAGAGGGAGAAGCAGGCTTCCCGTGGAGCAGGGAGCCCGATGCGGGGCTCGATCCCAGGACCCTGGGACCATGACCTGAGCGAAAGGCAGCCGCTCTACAACTGAGCCACCCAGGCGCCCCATCTATAGAACTTTTTAAAAATAGTTCAAAGATTTAAGCTCTTTGAGGCTGACCAGAGAAAGTGACACTGCTCTGGCCAGCGTTTCTCCAGTCACACTAAGCAGCCCAGGCACTGAGATAGTCACTTAACCACCAATAAAAAGGTTAAATAAACAAACAAATCTGAAAACCAAATGTTTTCTAGACTAGGATAAACAACTGATTCACTGTAAATTATATACGATACTGTCAGTTCCAGTATAAACTAAGGTCAAATCAGATAAACTATTTAAAGTATTATCCAACATCAAACTTTGAAATGTCACTGTGAATGGCACCGTTAACTCAACTTAAAACAAGGAAAACAAGTATGATTCACTGATCAAAGAAATCAAATCTAGATGATGCAAGGTAGAAATCAATGATAAAATCTTAGCCCACTGCTTCCTAAATGCCCAGGAAAACCCAAATCCAACTCGGTTTTCATTAAACCTAATGCATGGTTTGTTAAGGGACCTGCTCACAGTTCCCTTGTTTCATGTCACTGGAAATAATGCCTTAGTATGCAGACCTAATGAAGAAAGGTGCACCATGTCCCTGACCAATTCCAATGCATCCACATGAACATTTTCCCCATTGTACCTACAATTACTAAATAATTACCACTCAAGCAGACAATGATCTTAAATCTGAGTATTCTTAAGAAGTCTGCTGAAACACATCATAAAGAACATTTGGTGAAAATCTGGCATTCTAACTGATCCTCATTTCTTAGCTAAATAAAAAGGTGCTTCAGCACCAGCCCTATCTATAGACTCAAGAAGGAGCTACACAGTAGGATTTTTTAAGAGGTTCTGGAAGGCCCACCTGTTGCAAATGTTCACTCTTACTCACTTATCTACCACTCCTCTCTTCCCTCACCTAAACACTCTTAGAATACAGTCGAACTGAACGTATTAACTCAGTGGCACTGAGGGGTAAAATTTCCAACAAGTCAATACATTAGCTACAACGGGGAGAAGGGGTTCTTGGAGAAAAGACTAGTGACTGGTGTGTGCTAGGAATCATGCTAAGCTGCTTCACACTAATTCTTCTCATTTAACATTCCTGACCCTGTTACAGAAGGTCTCCACAACTGCTTCTCTCTCCACTACACTGGAACTGCTTTGAAGAAAGGTTCTGAAGGGAAACCACATTTAAGTAAGTATTACTATCCATTAGGCACTTTACCAGCACCTTTAACATACTTCAGCATCCCTGAGGTAGAGGACAGAAAGACAGTAACCCAGAGAGGTTACAAGGCCTGAGAAGGGCAGACCCATGTACTATCTACTCAAGCATGGGTCTCTGCATAGCATGAGAAGGTAGAAGTCTCAGAGTCCTGGGACTTTATGGTTCTAAATTAGATCATCTGTGAGTATGATTCCTTTGTGTTTGCTTAGACCCAATCTTGATCTCTTTCTATATGTAAAATTGAAGGAGACTAAACAATCAGATGTAAATTTCTGAGTTTCTTGGATAAAACATGGTCAAACAAATTCAAACTAAATTATCAAAAATATATATGAGAGACATTCGATACCAAAATCTAAAGTTTACCAATGAATGCACAAAGATGTTTTAGATGGAAAAATACATGATTTTTTGCTCCAAATGTTTTATTATATGTACATCTATTTCTCATGTACGTAGACACGTTGACTTAACAGAACGGTAAAGTGACCTAACAACTGATATTTAGATTTAGCTAATGGGAGCATTTAAACTTCTCATATATAGTGGAAACCTATATTTCTAACCTAAATTTCATAAGCCCTTCTCTAAATCTTAGATCAATTTCAGCAGGTATTAGGGACTGAATGTTTGTTTCCCGTCCCCAAATTTACATGTTGAAGCCCTAAGCCCCAGTGTGATGGTATTTGGAAGTGGGGCCTCTAGGAGGTAATCGGAGTTAGATGAAGTCATGTGAGTGGGGCTCTCCTGATGGAATTAGCGCCTTTCTAAGAAGAGACACCAGAAAGCCTGCTCCCACACTCGCTCCCTTGTAAGCATGCACAAGGAGGCTGTGTGAACATACAGGGGGATGGCAGCCACCTGCAAGCCAAAAGCAGAGGCCTCAGAATGAAGCCTGCCTTGTTTGCACCTTGACCTTGGACTTCCCAGTCTCCAGACTATGAAAAGTAAATTCCTGTTGTTTAAGCCACACAGTCAATGGTAGCCCAAGCTGACTAGTACAGGGGTAGAGAACTAAATTATCACCTACTGAATGCCCTCATTTTACAGAGAGGAAAACTAAAGCCAGAAAAGGAAAGCGACCTGCCTCATTCCAATCATTTTTTCCTCCCAAATCCCCCCCAAAAATCATTTCTCTTTGATATTTACTGTATTACTTAACAGATTTCCAACACTAGGTTACTATAAAATGAAAGGAACAAAAATAAATTTCAAGTTCAGAAAATAATCGGATACTGCATGTGTCACAAGTTAAATCATTAATCAAATGACTTAACAAAATGATCCCTTTTACTTTTGGCTACCTAACATCTTTACCATACAGAAATTCCAAGAGGAAAGCTCAGAGCACTAAAGCAACAAACCTCTGGAAAAGACCAGCTTATTTCATAGTGGGGTCCAATATGTGGATTTCCCCTCATAGCTGAATCTGGTTAAATTTTTTTTTTTTTTTTTTTTTTTAGATTTTATTTATTTGACAGAGAGTGAGAGAGGGAACACAAGCAGGGGGAGTGGGAGAGGGAGAAGCAGGCTTCCCGGGGAGCAGGGAGCAGGGAGCCCGATGCGGGGCTCAATCCCAGGACCCTGGGATCATGACCTGAGCAGAAGGCAGACACTTAACGGCTGAGCCACCCAGGCGCCCCTGGTTAATTACTTTTTACTTAAATAATAACCACAACAATCAGCACTTCCAACTACAAAACCATATGGAATTCAGTCCTATCTCTTGAACAAACTATACTATCAATTTTTTGACCCAAATGGTTCTCTTCACAATGTGAGCTTTCCCTCTACACCTGTGAAGGTTTCCACAAGGAATAAACACCTCTGACTTGTGTGCCTTGCTTATGATTGCTTCTCAAAAATCAACAAATATTATTCTCATTCACAACAACAGCATAAAAGCAGTTTCGCTGAATCACAAGTGGGCCGCAAAAGGTTATATTTATAAATAAGACAACATGCAGTTTTTCATTCACAATTTCAGACCTGTCTTCCAAAACTTGCACACAGCTCTTTAATGTAGCCCAGTATGTTTTATTAAATGCCACATTATGATTTTCCCCATTCAGACTCCAACTAGGCTTCTTGTTGAGGACATGGAAGGAAAACTTAATTATTGCTGCTTCAGTGCATCTAAATTTATTTCATTACCAGAATCAACAGAATAGGGGCTAGATGCTGTCGCAGAAAGGCAGACGGATATGGAATGTAAACTGCTCCTTCCTCTCCTCTTTCCCCGCCCACCCCACCCCTCCAAGTTCCATGGTTGGAAAGCATC
Organism: Eumetopias jubatus; assembly: GCF_037043125.1. NCBI lineage: Eukaryota > Metazoa > Chordata > Mammalia > Carnivora > Otariidae > Eumetopias > Eumetopias jubatus. The sequence continues at coordinate 7,886,691 of NW_028274823.1, read as the reverse complement.
CTAACGTTTTTTTTTTTTTTTAACCAGGATGTACTAAAATTAGATGGGAACAAAGGACTGACATTTTCATACTAGAGGAGGGGTGAGGAGAAAACGTGCACCAGCAGCACCCACTCTCTGCTCCATTTAGCTCCCTCCCCCTGACTCCGCCCATCTTTGACAAGCAGCTTGGACCGCCTGAGCAGGAGAGCTGCGACCATCCCAACAGCACTTCTATTCTGCTAGAGTCACAGAGAATAATAAACAGCTTCACATCTGTAAGTATGTTAATGAAGAATGAGAAATACAGTTCATGGTCCCTTTATTCAACAGGAGTGTTTTCATATTTCTTTTTAAGCTCCTCATATAACATCCAGGATATACTTACCCTGGTTCATGTGTAAATTTTTAGGTATTTGGGAAAACAAATGTGTTAGATTGGCTTTTCTTACAAAGTTTCTGGATAGCATGTACAATAAAGATCACTCACAAACATACCTATTTTCTGATGCAGTAATAACAATACATATCTTAAAATATAACATAAAAGAATTTATCATTTCTTCAGAATGGGCCACTTAAAAACAAAAAAAGTACATTTTGGTTTTTTTCCTATCTTCCTCTAATAAACTGGGCAAGTAATTTGCAACTAATCTAAGGCACAATTGATCTCTTGGTTTTAAGTCTTTCTTACAATGGTATCAGCATGACAAAAGTAAATTCAGCCAGCCTCTACATCCAGTTTTTGAAGTTCTACTCCATAAAAGCAGGATATTGATACATTCATGTCTTACGAATTATTCGTATCTTTTTAATTTGGTTTCCCTGGGCCTAAACTACAGGTCTACACAGTGACAGCTCAAAATTCAGTTAGAGAAGCCCTTTTAATGATTAGTCTAATGCACTGAGTTGTAAAGATTTTTTAAAACTCAGTAAGTACCGACTCAAGCTCTCTTTTTTCCTGGTTACTGGAGCCCATCTTGACATCTAAGCTGGAAATGAATGATCTTTCAACAACACTCCAGGGATTTTGCTAAGGTCATATTCAATCATTCATTAGGCTTCTTACCCCTCGCTTTTCAGAGTTCTATTGTAGAGCTGGTTTTATTCAGCATTTATGTAGCCTGTGGGCTTTAGTATTTGTCTGCTTAATGTTGAGTTTCATTTCTATGCCCCTAACATAGGAATCCATCAATTGACCAAAGAATTTCAAACTATTCTTTTACTTTTCTAACAAATTGCATGGTGTGTATGAAGAATAAATTAGCATTAATTTTCTTCCATTAACTGTTAATAAAACATGCTCATGTGCTCCCCCTTCGTCTAAGGACATCTCTGTTTCCTGCCTAACAGAGAAATGACAAGGGTTTCCTAATTTTTTCCCACTACTAAGCAATTGTCCTTCAACCTACCATGCTCCTGGTCTCCCACAATCAAGCTCTAGGTCATGGGCAGCCTCCTTCCAGTGAAGTGTACTAGACAAGACTCCTTTCAGAGCCCATCAACACACCCCCCCCCACACACACACACAGTATTAGCTAAAGAGGTTACTACTGTGGAACACAAGACACTTGGTCTCTCGCTTTCAAAGCAGAAAGCTGTCTCTGGAGCACGTACACTCTAGTTCACAGTGCCAACAACAGGAAATCAAACCCAGGCCTCCCCACAGCAGCAGAATGCTAGCCTGGAGAGCAACTGAGTTTTCACATTTGTATATATTTTCATTATGGACTAGCAGACAGACACATACACGCATGCATAAATACATAAAATAAAATTATTTAAGAAAACATAAATCAGAGTCTATTGACATAAGCAGGGATACTCTGTTTCTTTGCATATCAATTTAGGGGAAAATGTTTCAATGGTTGGAGGCTAACATAGGTTCCTTAAAAATTAAGCTTTCTACTATATGCCAGATGAACGTGAATTAAGGTCAACACAGAGTACTATATTACAGAATCACAGAAAATTAAAAATAAATGAACTGAAACACATTATTCACTCAAAGACTAAAAATCTTTTATGTATGTTTACCTCCCTTCTTCCCCCTCAAATAACAGAAAACTTCATGCATGTCACAGACGAAGAAGAAAGGCAAACTTGCTGCTACTACAATGGGGGAAAATCAATTCAAGGGCAGTTTGTACTTATTTTAAAATGGCTTCAGTCAAGCTGCCAAGAGTAGTGTCAGGTTTGATTCTCATATGCATAAATGCCAGCCCCAAAAAGCAACTCTAACTTGTGCACCTGGCTTAAAACAAAATGTTCTGAAAACTTTCTATTTGTTAATTGGTGTAACCCACCCATTCAGCCTCAAATCCCTTCGGACTGGCCTGCGAGCTTCCTCCACACAGAAGCGAAGTGCCGGCTCATAACATCGTAATGAGAAGCAACAATGGTGTGCAGGCTCTGGAGAGAAACTTCGTTTGCATTTCAAACAAGTTTCCTCAAAATAAGAGTGTCTTTTGATGAAATAAAATTACAATTCCAACTTCTTATGCAGAGAAACCAGCACTCACTACATAACTCACTGCTCCCTTTTATAACCGTATAATTCCTTCCAGTCACCCACACAGTCATGTGCTTTAACGAAACTCAGTTTAATAGTCACATATTTACAACTTGCTTCAGTAACTTGGGGCCATTTACTAGCCTGGTTTTTTAAAGTGTGGTATTATTTGAAAATACTAATTTACTGTTCGATTTTGGGACCTTCCATTTGTTCTAATTTCAACCTGAGAGGCCGGCTTCCAGCAGGATTAACTGATAAGGAGAGATGAGAAATCCCTTCTCCTGACCTGAGCAACAGCTCCACGATTCCCCCAAATCCTCCATCTTTGCAAATGGAACATACATACCCCGCCACGAGGGTGACTTGCAGAGCTTTTCAACAAAGGCACACTCCCAAGCTATCAGTGAATCAAACCCAACGCCTCAGTCTGGTGGCACAGAAAATCCATTCTGTTAGAGTGGTGCTTTAAAATAGCATATGTAACAACTCAAAATTCTAAAAAAAAGTACTTCCACACTACTATCATATTTGATATCAAGGAACAGTAACATGAGAAAACAACAAAGACCAGATCTCCTCAATAAATTATAAACTATTTTTCTGTGGTTTAAGATCCTTTGCCTAGTTTGTAAAATCAACACAATTTTTCTGTAGGTTTAAATCACATATATTTTGAAGTAACTTCTCACTCTTTACATGTTAAAAATTAAAGCTTTTCAAACAATGTTATTTGTGTTGAAAGCTAATGTAAATGTCTTCAGTTATCTTGTGCAAGGCAGGTAGTAATCTTAATGGTTGAATAATGTTGATTTAAATCAAACCCCTCTTCTCCCCCCACCCCCTGCCCCCACTCAGACATACAAAAAAAAGAAAAAGGATTGTAATGCTAGACTTACTCATTACTAGGTTAACATTTATCAACCAAAAACCCAAAAGACCCAAAAAGCTGAAAATCATCAAAAATTGTATCACTTTAAAATTTGTATTGTGGCTCCAATATGAAAATACTAGCCCAAATAGAAAAATGGCATATATTAACATGTCTTCAAAAACATTAATAAATAAACTGTTTCTCTTCCTAATTAGCCCTAACTAAAACATCTTTGTCCCCATGTCTCTGAAGGCTTATATATACATATAACCTACACCACCCTTTCACAAAAGAATGACACTATTCAGTTCTCAATTAGGCAAGTCTGTTAAGACAAAAGGGAGATGGAGAAAAGTAGTGAAGGATGACCTGCTAACTCACAGTCCACAGACCAACACTGTCACTAACCAGAAGCCGCAGAGCTCTTGAAAATTCAACTACTCAATTTCTCTGGACCAGTCCCAGTTCCCCTACTGAACTTTAAGTATCAATAAGGCAGAGACTTAGCACCTGGGAAGCAGAATATGCTAGGGGAAGAGAACTGGTTTTAGTCAGACCCAAAGAATCCTGGCTCCATCCTCTACTAGCCTTTTTTTTTTTTTTTTTTTTAAGATTTTATTTCGGGACGCCTGGGTGGCTTAGTTGGTTAAGCGTCTGCCTTTGGCTCAGGTCATGATCCCGGGGTCCTGGGATCGAGCCCCGAATCAGACTCCCTGCTTAGCTCTACCTGCCGCTCCCCCTGCTTGTGTTCTCTCTCTCTGACAAATAAATAAAGATCTTATTTTTAAGTAATCTTTCTATCCAATGTGAGGCTCGAACTCACAACCCCGAGATCAAGTCACATGCCCTACCAACTGAGCCAGTCAGGTGCCCCAATACTAGCCCTTTGATATGTAGAAACAGGAATAAGTTAATACATACCTTGAGAAGATATTTGGAGAATTCAGTGACTTAATTATCATAATGTAACTTAACACAGTGCTAGCAGACAACAGGATCTCTTACTTGTCTTTCCTACTTCCTGTTTATCCTTCACAGTGTATAAAGGCCATCAGCAGCAAAATACAAGCTCAAAAAATACTTCTTGATCAACTCATACATTTACCCGATTTTGTTTAATTATACACATGAAAACTAAGGGATTTTCCTCCGGTATTAATTTTTTTTTTTAAATAACCACCATTCAACCCAAAATATTATACTTACTATGTTTCATAGACAGTCTAATAAAACACTAAGAAAGTTTGTGTTTATTATTCTGGCCCTGGAGTAGTTTCGTCAAATCTTAACGAGCAGCTATATTCCATTCAACTTTACCAAAGCACAAAAACCAAGAATACATGCTTTCTATAAATTCATTTACTGCTTTAAAGTTTCTGACTGTTCAGCAGTTACAGGAAAATTTTTTTAATCCAAGAGAAAAATATTTACATTTCAAATACAAAAGAAAACTTTAAAATGATTCTTGGTTGGTCTCTAAAACTCAACCGCTCACACGTTCATATTCTTACCGACCCATTATATCTACTCAACATGTGCATCCTGTGTACTTACTAAGCATTTATTTGCACTTGCATTTTCTGTGTCAGGTTAACTTTGATGTGGAGCTTCTTAACAAAGCTAACTGAATTTGTCCAGTGAAAAGTCTCACGTTTTCTGGAAAACCAATGCTGTTACACTGTTTCCAGATCTGCCTCCAAAGCTGAACGTGGGTGTTGGCAGCTCTTCGAAAAGTTCAAATCCTGTTAGACAAGATTAAAATACTTTTAATAGGGACTGAATCCCACAGTTAAGGGAAATTTGTACGAACAATGTACTTGCAAACCTTTTATAAAACTATTAAGCTGTGACTGAATTTCACTTGATAATTTTTCAGATCTACTGTGTGTGCACAGAGTGTGCATACCCACTAACACTTTAAATTAAAAAGGAACAGACAAGCCCAAAATCAAATTGCAGAAAAGAGGCTTTCCTTCCATCCCTCTTTCCCCCACTCTCTGTCTGTGATCCCTCACACTCTGCATCTCCCTCAGCCTGCTGCACCACCTCGCTTGCAGGTAGCAGCCATCATGCACTGAGATTTTACCAGGAATCAGGCACTGTTCTGAGGGCTTTATATGTAGTAACTCGATCCACATCACACATATAAAAGTACTTTTATGCAGAAGGGTCAAACAATGTGGAAATAAAAATGAATTTGTAGAAGATGAAAAAGTTCTGGAGATGGATGGTGGATGGTGGCCGCAGCTGCACAACAATGGGAACGTACTAAATGTCACAGAACGGTACGTTTTAAAATGGTTAAGTGGTAAATCTTACCTTATATGTATTTTACCACAACAAAAAAGAGTTTGTAAGCAAAGATCAAGACCCAGACTGAACTAACGAAGGATCTGGGAAGAAAAGGAAGTAGTAACTTTCAAAGCAGCACCGCGTTGATTTAAAAATTAATGTGGATTCAAGAGTCCTGGGTTCAAGTTCCAGCTCTACCACTTACTAGGTGAAAGATATGCCGCCAGGACCCTCAGGTTCTATGCAAGGAGGTTACACCTACCAACGCCCCTACCTACCTCGCAGTGATTTTGTAAAGATCAAAATAAGAAAACACGACATTTTCCTGAACTATAAAATAAAATGGAAAGTTAACATTTTATTATTTTGTTTTTAAAAACTAAGACAAGCAAGGCTGGGAAGTTAACCATGGTTTTCCCTCAGTGATGGGACTATTAGTTTGAAGGGTAGATTTTTTTCCCTGGGAGGTGGGGGTGTCTGCATTCTCTACGCTTCCATGCCTTGGGCTTCAGCTGAAATAACTCTTATAAAAAGAAAAAATATAAAAGAATATATATTACTGTATCAACCGGTCTTTTATACTGTTTCATTGTGCATTCTAATTCATATTCTTAATCAAACTTCACCAAATCTTAACAAATAGCTATAAATTAAAATGCTCATTAAAACTGATCATAAAACTTTTCCAAAGAGGGACAGGCCTTTTAAATAACATGATGTATCTTAATGCTGGAAAATGGAGCCACTGTGGTGGGTACGTGGGTACAAACCCTATCTGTTTTCTGAAATTTTTACACATGCTTAAAATACTTAATAAAAATGTTCAAGAGAAAATGAACTGTCTGTGTGAATTTTCCAGGGCTAATCTTTTAACTCCTTGGACCAACCCTACAGAATTAAGTGCTTATATTTTAATAAATAATACACCAAAATTTTAAAAATGGTTGTATTCCAGTGATAAGTAATAAATTATCTTTGTTGGGGTTATTGACATTTTTCAATCTTTTTCATAATGAATCTGGATTATTTCCGCAGTAAAATAGGTTTTCTGGAGTTGTTTTTAATTCATCCTAAAAATTCCTCCCATTTCTTTAATGTGGTAGTTTTTAGTTTTAAGAAAGTTAAATTCCTTGGACATCAAATTAGAACATCCCATTATCTGGCAAATGATTCAAGTAATCTGGCAAATGACAATATAAAATGTTTATATAAATAGTGCCATAAAGGAAAAATGCAAGATTTATTTCAACAGTTTTATGTTTCGAATAAGGAAAGAAGCAAAAAACCTTAAAAGACCAGTGAAGCAAGCTTCACCCTACACCAAAGGGGCCATGGAAGCCAATCGTGAGAAGCCACTGACAAGCCCCCGGGCAGTGATGCATGTATTCTTAGTGTTCTATATCCAACTCCAAACACCATATTCTCAGAGACACATGCCTAAAGAATGTCTTCAATTGTATGTATTTAACATTTCCTGTTGTAACATTTCGCTTAAATTCTGTATTAAGCTCTAAAACTGAACATAACTTAAAGTAGTTCTCAGACACAGACACAATTTTAAGCACTCTTTACCAGGCTAAAGTCTGTTCCTCATTATCAAAGACAGACAAATATGTTTTTGTCTGGTGGTTCCAAGGGTAAAAGAGAACACCTGTATTTAAAAACTGGGAAAGAAACTTGCCCTACACAGTGCTAACTTCGAGCATTTATTAAAACTGTCAAGCTTCAGGAAGAAGGAAAGACTATGGATACAGGGCCTCAACAGTTCTAAAGGAAACAAATTTAACATGGAAGATAGTAAAATTAATGGCATGAAATACAAGACAATAAATCACATGTAATTCTTGTTTTCCAGAGGCAATAGTAATGAAACCACAAGCTCACATTTCAAGCCTCAAATACTTCAAGTTTTACATTATATAACCTGCCGAAAAGTCACTGAATACACACAAAAGGACATGTGTGAAGTGTTCTCCCTCCTACTGCCTATTCCCTTATTACCAAAGAGAAAAGAAACTAAGATAAAGTGCCTGCAATATAGTTATAAATTCATTTCCCATCAGCTTGTGGCAACTGAGGTTCAAAATTTAACAAAAATTTAGACCTTATCATTTATCAATACTCCATCCTAAAAATTCCTCCCATTTCTTTAAAAAAAAACTTCATGCTAATCTAAAAAAGAGTCTGTGAAAAAAACAAGCAAATACTAGTCCTGGATTCTCAAGGTACTTTCCCAGAAATGCCTGTGCACTGCATGAACAAACTGGCAGGTAAAATATTCCTTAAAACATGCAAGGAACAGTCTGCCAAAGAACTCAAAATATTTGTGTATAGAGTACAGATTCTCAATTCTTACAAGATCTCCACATAGTAGATACAGCACTAAGTATACTTTCCTAACGGGGCCAGAAAGGATCCTGTCTTGGCACCAAAACCTTGAAAAAAGGTAGATATTTCCTCAAGAATTAATAGGGACGATTTCAACTACAAAGTCCCTACTTTTTGTTTCTGTGCAATGTTAAGAATAATTGTTCTATATACTCTGAAAAGAAAATAAATCCTAAATACCTAAATGACCATTTGCAAGACCCAGAAAACATCTATAGAATTAAAACTCTCATGTAAAAAACAAAAAAAACAAAAACTCTCATGTAAGATTTTTTAAAATACTACTTCCATTTGCATATTACGGAATACTATCATTACTGATCACCAGTATATCAGTACACTAAAGTCAGAGCACGTGCTTTCTGAGTCTCTAAATAAGAGATTACATAGCTTAAATGAAGAACTTAACTTTTTTACAGGCTCATAAATATTAGTACCTAGCTGCCAGGATTTCTTGGAAAATTTTAGAAAGGACTCTGGATCTCTGGCTATTATTTCTTTGTCCTTTGCATATATAGTTAAAAGAGAGGAAAAGCAGGCAATTCCCACAAATGGAACAGTAAAACACTAATGCCAAGGGGGAAAAAAAAAAATTTAAGTATATGAAACCTGAGGTAAGCACACATTAACAACATATAGCCATTTACCTTCACTGAATTCATCTAGCAACTCTTCCTTGGTCCAATTACACGAGGTTATTAGAAAAAAGCCTTTCACGTTCAACGCCCCAGAGAGGGACTTCACATACTGCTTCCTCTTCTCAATCGCATTGTCAGGATTAAGGCTTATGGCATCAAAAGTCCCTTTGTCAATACAAAGATGAAATCCAGACAGCTTTGTGGAAAGATTCAAAAAGTCTTCTACCTATATTAAAAATCAATGTCTTTATGAGAACAATTAACACACAATCTCTCCTGAATTTAAGTGACAATCTGTAAAAGATGATGGATAAAAAGACCAATTAATTATGATGGCATTTTACATATAATAAACATATTTTCAACTTTATAGCTAACTTTTACGTGCTTCATTCCAAGATCATTCAAGCTAAGATTAGTGGGAGAGACTGACAGTGTTTCCTGGACATTCCAAATCTCTACAAATTTGGAAACAAATCAAAGCCAGGTGTACTGCCTAATAACACCAGCACGTAATGGAGCCTGCAAGCCTGGCTTATGAAAAAGTTATTTCTGTCAAAAAGTAGAATATCTGACATGTTCTTAAAGATGACAAAAATTATGCAGAACTCAAAAAAGTCATTAGAAATAAGATGATTTTTAACTGATATGATTACCAGTTGTGTGACTACAAATCAGAAGTCCCTCAGCCCTGACTCAGCAGCTTACAAAGCAACTAACGGATAAAATGAATGGCATAAAGCTTAAGAAATCAAAGGACTATTTAAACTACAGTTACTTAACTTTATAAATATCATGCACTTTAGGGTGTGGAAGTCATACATCAGCATATCATTCATTTTCAATAACCTATTAATACATTACAAGCATCTGAAACAGTGATCTGCCTCAATTTCATTTAATACTTTGCCAATGTACTTAATTCTGAAAAACTACTTTGAAAAATTAAGCAATTAGCTCATGATTATTCATACAAACTTAATACAGTAACCATAGTATATTACCTAAAACCCTTTGATTTAAAAATGTGGATTTTTATGTTTATTTACATTAGAACATGGGTTTTTTCCCTCTTCTCTCACACCAAAGTATTCATTATACCTGAAACAAAGGATGACTACCATTCTTAAGAGCTAAGTTTAGAGAAGTTCCTATCTGAAATGCCTGTATCAAAGTACTCATTTATTCAACAAGTATGTCATGAATATCTATTATATGCAGGGACTTTTCAGTCACTGAGACTATAAGAGTAAACAAAAAAGAAAGTGTCCCTGTATGAGAATATATCTTATATTTTCTAAAGGGAGAGACAACAAATAAATAAGCTAAACAAATAATTTTAGATGATGTGCTATGAAGACAGTAAAAACAGAATAATAAAGACAGTGAGTGACTGGGAAGAGAAATGTTTTGGAAAAGGTCAGGAAAGGTCGAGGAGGTGATATTTGAGCACAGATCGGACAAGAATGATCCAAACAAGCTCAGATCTGGGGCAAGAATATTCTAGACAGAGAGCAGCAAATATAAAAACTGGAAAAGGACAGGCCAGACATGTTTCCGGAGCAGAAAGCAACCCAGTGTGACTGGAATACTGGTGATAGAGAGGGAAACAGGTGAGAAACGAGGGGCTCTCTAAGGTGGGGTGGGCACTCAGATTCCATTCTCAATGCCACGGGGAAGCCCTTGGAGGCTTGCGAGCAAGGCAGTGATCACTCTGCTTGCCCTGTGGTAACAAACAGTGGGTGGCAAGAGGAGAAATGAAGAGGCCAAGTAAGGCCACTGCAGCCATGGGAGGCAAGAAATGATGGCAGCTTGGACTTAGGAGGGCACAGTGGAAACAGCAAGGAATGATCACACGCCTGATACACTAAAAATAAAACCAACAGAATGAGGCATAGGACTTAAAGAAAAGAGAAGAATCAAGGATGACTCCTTGGGTTTTAGGTTAGTACAAGAGGTGAATGGTGATATCAGTAATAGAAATGGGAAAGACTATGGTGAGGCAGGTTTATAGAGAAACTAAAGAGTTTCCTTTCAGACTAAATGAGAGACTATCGCTCTCCAGGCAGAACTGTAAAATATGCAGTTTTTAAATCGTACTAGAGCTCAGACAAGTCTGGGCTAGATATATAAATCCAAGAGTCATCATCTCCTTATGGATCATAGGACACAAAAGTAAACTAAGTAATCTTTGGTGGTACTACATCACTTTACATATTTAGAACTTTTTGCCCTAGTTAATCCAAAGTTATTAGCTAGTATTTGTGAGTGTTCGCAAACATGAGAGAATGAACACATTTGTACACAAGGAAGAGGAGAAAATAGCTTCCCCACGCTGACTAGACTGAAAATTTTAAGTTACTTAAAAATGTTTCAATTTGGATTATAATTAATCCTTAATTTATAAGTTCAAAAGATATTGTTAGCAAATATACTTTAGAAATGCTTAAACTTCATAACTTTTACCATAAAAAAATTAACAGTAATATAATAGTTACCTTCAACTTAATGTTAGATAAACCCTCTTTCTCTATAATACTTCCCGAAAGCTGTATTGCAGAAGAAGAGTAATCAATCCCAGTAATATTAGAGAAACCAAATTTTGCCTAGAGACAGAGAAACAATTTTATACTTTAGTTTAAAATAAGGTTTTAACATACTGCTTTGCTTATGAATTATAACATTCCTTTAGCACTGGGACTGTTTTATTTATTTAATAGATCGAGTGACTACTATCCAATAATCTACAGTTTAAATTTTATTGCAGAATCTAAATAGAAACCGAGAGTTCAAATTTATATCAAGTGACAATTCATTTGCTTTTGTAGTATTTGATTTCTATTTCAAAAGAAAATTCACTCTCAAAGATAATGAGAATGTATGTATAATATTTTTGCCCTCAAGCAGAAAAATGTAACATTAACTTCTGATGTTGACATGCTCTAATTCACACATAAATCTGTCACAAATTTTACTTAGCACAATTAAGTTATATGAGTAAATGAAATGCATATGTAGTAAGTTATTGAAAAATTTTCCTTCAGTGTAATTACAAATCATAATTTTCCACCAGCCATGTGATTATTAACCACATTACATTTGTACAGTAATTTTGTTTTTGAAATGCTCACAAAAAACTATGTGAGATAGGTTGGGCAGGTATTAACATCTCCAAAGAATTAAGGCGCATAGGACATTATGAGTTTTGAGCCTAAAGCTATAGTTCTGGCTACTTACAAGCCATATGAACCCACCCAGAGTGTGTGGAACCTGTGGCAAAAGTATGATGGTTTTTGATCCTCACCTCCACCCTGTAACACTATAACAAACATTTTTAGAACAATTAGGCTAAAGGTAATTTCAAAGGAAATTTGAAGAAGAAAAGCAGTTGAAAATTACAGTGTAGCCTGAAATTCTCTTCCTGCTCTTCACTATTTACTCAATTTATTTCCTTCAAAACTTAACCTACGCCTACACCTACACCGTCCCATTAAGATTCCCTTGACTTTTCACTAAGTGATTCTAAATTCTAGTAACACATCGATTATATTCCACAGCATTTTGTTCCCTTTGATTATTTTTATTTTAATCTCAAGGTCTAACATCCCCACTTTGATGCCAACCTCCAGCTCTTTTAGGTGTCTCACTCCATACTCTTTGAGATCTTCATTTTCTCCCAGTTTCTCTAAAGTCCTTCTCTATCAGGAAGCCAGGATAATCCTATTAATTGACTCTTACCAGTTCCCTCTTCTCCTATTCCTATTTATTCCTATTTATTCTTACAACAGAACTTAAAAAAAAAAAATCACATATAGATGTTTTAGGTTTCTAGAACAATCATTCAAAACCTCAAACTATCTGAATATTTTTCACATTTGGTTTCTGGCACTCAGTAAAAAATAAGCAGACATTCAAGGAAACAACAAATGACCAGAAAACAAGGGGGAAGAACTGACATTAGAAAAGACCACAGGAAACCCAAATAAAATAATGATCAGAAACCAATTTTAAAACAACTGAAATAAATGACAGTTCGTGGAGAATTCTGAGAAATGAGAACTGTAACAAAGAACCAAACGAATAACAGAAATGAAAAAAGCAGTAATTAAACAGATTCAAGGGTGGGCTTGACAGCAGATTAAACACAGAAACAAAATTAGTGAATTGGAAGAAAGGTCAAAAGAAAATACTATTAGGCATAGAACAAAAGGAATAGACAATTAAAAACAGGAAAGAACATTAAAAAAATGTAATGGAGTTTAAGATCTAAAAAATATATAACAGGAATCTTAGGAGAAGAAATGAGAACAAGGCAGAAGAGAAAATGGCATATGGGTGAGAATTTTCTAACACCAACTAAGGACCCCAAGCCACAGATTGAAGAAGCAATATAAACCTAAAGAAGACTGAAAAAGAAAAACAAAAGAAAACCAGTATAGTGTATCTGATAAAAACCAGAAACAGGAAAACCTCAAAAGCATCCACGGAGTGGAGGATAGGGAGATACACAGGAAAAACAGATTACCTTCAAAGACTAACAATTAGACTGAGAGCTGACAATAAGTCATAAAGAATGGAAGCCAGAAAAGAGTGAAGGAAAAACAGCAATCTAAAATTATGTGCCCAGCAAAAAAAAAAAAAAAAAAAAACATCAAAAATGCAGGTGAATCATTTAAAAAGCACTAAATATAAGCAATGACTATTAACATCACAAAAATACAGACAATAAAACATTATGTGCCACAGAGACAAATATAAATGACTATCTATTAAGTTCATTTAAAAAAAAAAAAGCAAACTGAATTTGTAAAAGCCTGAATCAGAGATTATCAAAATTTTACTTTAAAGGAACAGGGCAGGGCAACCCTGTTGGGACCCCTCTCACTCCCGAGAGGTTTTTTTTCTGTATCCCTGCTTAATAAATTTCTATCACTTTACTCATAATTAATAAATAAATAAATAAATAAATAAATAAATAAAGGAACAGGGCATAAGTATTTTAGGCTTTCCCAGCCACACAGTCTCTGCCACAACTACTCAGCTCTACCACCAGAGCACATATGCAGGTACAGACAATATGTATATGAATGAGTGTGGTGACATTTCAATCAATATTTTTAAAAACAGAGCAAGGCCAGATTTGACCCTCAAACTGTAGTTTACTGAACCTTATTCTAGATCTAACTTCCAACCTACAGAAAATACAGGGCGTATTTTAAATGATAGAAGTACAATTAGAAAATCCACACTGTGGATTTTAAATGATAGAAGTACAATTAGAAAATCCACACTGTGGAAAATCATTTGGGACTAATAAACTAAATTTTACAACAAAAATATCACAAAGTAAGGAAAAGCTGAAGGGAGAAAAAAAAGCCTTAAGAGACTATCAATCAACTGCAACATGAAGACTCAATAGCAGAATAGAAATAAAAGGAAAAAAAGTCCGTGAACTTGAAGACATATCAAATCTGATCAACACAGAAAAATGGGGGAAAAAAATGAACAGAGCCTCAAAGACCTGTGGAACAATATGAAAAGTTCTAACTTTGCTATTTCCAGACTCTCAAAAGAAAGAAGAGTGATATAAAAAAAGTTTTTTCCCATCAATGAGTATAATCATGAGGTTTTTCTTTTTTAGACTGTTAATATGATAGGTTATATGATTTTCATATAATGAACTGGCACGACATTCTCAGAATAAACCCCATCTGGTCATAGTGTCTAATTCTGTTTATATTTTACTGGACCAATACCTCAAAAATTGCAAACTCGGGGCACCTGGGTGGCTCAGATGGTTGGGTATCTGCCTTTGGCTCAGGTCATGATCCCAGCTTCCTGGGATGGAGCCCCACGTCGGGCTCCTGGCTCAGTGGGGAGCCTGTTTCTCCCTCTCCCTCTGCCTCTCCCCCCGCTCATGCTCTCTCTCTCTCTCTCTCTCTCTATCTCTGTGTCTCGGGTGAGTAAATAAAATCTTTGAAAAAAAAAAATTGCAAACTCACTCAAATGAAATAAATACCCTTAACAGGACTATAAGAAAGTCAACAAAATTCAACATCTATTCTAGAAATAAAAAAGAATCTCGTTAACATGATAAAGGACATCCAAAAAAACATCCTACAGCTAACACCCCCCCCTTTTTTTAAAGCCAACACATCCTTAATGGTGAAATGCACACGTAGATTGGAAAACTAAGACTGGAACAAAGCAGGAATGTCCTGCTGTTACCACTCCTAGTTAACATTGTATTGGAAGCCATACCTAGTGTAATTAGGCAAGAAAAAGAAATAAAAGGCATACAAATTAAAAAGGAAGGACTAAAACTGCTTCTATAAATAAACAATGATTGCCTACATAGAAAATACCAGAAAACCCACCAAAAAACTCCTAGAACTAATAAATGCAAGGTTACAGAGTACAAGGTCAATACAGAAAAATCAACCATATTCCTAGCAATAAACAATTGGAAACCGAATTTCAAAAAGCAATACCATTTAAAATACTCCAAAAATATATATTGATACAAGTATAAAAATATGTATAAGATCTATATGCTGAAAAAGAAAAATGCAGATGAAAGAAATCAAGGAAGACCTAAATAAATGAAGAGACATACCACGTTCATGGACTGGAAGACTCTAGATAGTAAAGATGTCAATTCTCCTCAAATTACACATTTAGTTCAATTCCAACCAAATTTTCAGCATGGATTCTTTTGTAGATAAATACAAATTGATTTCCAAATTTATTTGGAAAGGCAACAGAATTGGAATAGACAAAACAACATTTGAAAAAAGTATAAAATTGGCAGAATCACACTATTCAACTTTTAAGGTTTACTAAAAAGCTACATTAATCAAAGCAATGTGGAGTTACAAAGGGATAGACACATCAATGAAACAGAGTCCAGAAATAGATACACAAAAATATGGCCAACTGATTTTTGGCAAAAGTGAAAGTTCAATGAAGGAAGGGCAGTCTTTTTAACATATGGTATTAAAACAAAGGGACATTGGGGCTCCTGGGTGGCTCAGTCAGTTAAGCATCTGCATTCGGCTCAGTTCATGATCCCAGAGTCCAAGGATCAAGCCCCACATTGAGCTCCCCTCTCAGCAGAGAGTCTGCTTCTCCCTCTGACCCTCCTCCATCTTGTGTGCACTCTCTCTCTCTCTAATAAATAAAATCTTAAAAAAATTTTTTAAATAAAACAAAGGGACATCTATATGCAAAAAAAATGACTTGAACCTCATATCTTATACAAAAATTAATTCAAAAAGAATCATCATAAAAAATTAAAACTATAAAAATTTCTAGGGGAAAAAGAAAGGAGAAAAAGTAGATTAGGCAAAGACTTATTAGACAGGACACCAAAAACACGATACATTTAAAAAGAAAATTAGGGGTGCCTGGCTGGCTCAGTTGGAGCAAGCAAGTCGTGCATTCGAGCCCCATGTAGAGATCTTAAAAGAAAAAATATAAATAAATAACTCAATAAACTGGAACTTTATCAAAATTTTAAACTTTTACTTTTCATCTCTTAAGAGAATAAAAAGAGAAAAGCTAGACTAAAGAGAAGCTAGAAAACATTTACAATCATGTTTCAGAGAAGACTTGTATTCAGAATATACAAAGAACTCACAAAATTCGACAGTAAGAAAACAAACAATTCAATCCGAAAATGAGCAAAAGACTTGAACAGAAATTTGACCAAACAAGATATAAAGATAGCGAGTAAGTACATGAAAACATGTTCAACATAATCAGCCATCAGAGAACTACAAACAAAAACCATCATTAGATGCCACTATACACATATTAGAATGGTTAAAAGAGCAAATATGGACAATTCCAAGTGTCAGCAAAGATACAGACCAACTGGAACTATCATACATTGTTCATGTATGTGAAATGTGAATGCAAAATAGTACAACAAGGCAGAAAAATGGCGTGGCAGTTTCTAATAAAATTAAACATATATTTACATTAGAGAAATTAAACATGTTCACACCAAAATGTTTACACAAATGTTTACAGCAGCTTATTCACAATTGCCAAAAACTAGCAACAACTCATATGCCCTTCAACAAGTCGATAAACAAACTGCATGCAATATATCCATACATCAGGTATGTTTCAGAAATAAAAAGGAATGACTACTGATACACACAAAAATGTGGATGAATCTCAAAAGCATTATGTTGAGCAAAAGTAGGCAATCTCAAAAGATTATAATACTGCATGATTCCATTTTATAGGACATTCTCAAAAACACAAAACTAGTGATGGAGAACAGATCAGTGGCTACCAGGGGAAAAAGGTATGGTTACATAGGATGCAACTATTCTGTATCCTGACTATAAAGGTGATTACATCAATTTGTACATGTATTAAAATCCAAAGAACTCTATGCAAAAAAGTCAATTTTACAATATGTAATTTTTTTAAATTTAAGAGCAAATTATGAATAACTTGATGCTAATAAAATTTTAACATTTAGAAAGACTGATAAATTTCTTGAAAAACACAATACTGACTCAAACCCTACCAAAAAAAACCTCCACATTCCAGAGGATGTCATCAAGAATTCTTCTGAACATTTAAGAAAGAAACAAAGCCAATTACAAATTCTCCCAAAGAACAAAAGGAGAGAGATTTCCCATCTTGCTCTGAGGCCAGCATAACCTTGATACAAAAACCTTACATGAAAATTTCAGGTAAGGAATATTACTGGCTAATCTCTCTCATGAAACTATATAAATCATAAACAAAATAAATACTACCAAATGAAATCCAATAATATACGAAAAGGATAATACACAGCAATCAAACTTGGTTTTCTTCAGGAATGGAAGTTTAACAGTGAACAATCAGGGGCACCTGGCTGGCTCAGTCAGTAGAGCATGCAACTCTTGATCTCCAGATCGAGAGTTCAAGCCCCACAATGGGTGCAGAGCTTACTTAAAAAAATAATAATAATAATCCCTAAAATTGTTTTAATAAAAATGTCAATTAAAAAAAATAAAGACACCCTATCCCAAAAACAATCAATTCAACATTAATAAAATCAAGAAGAAAAATCATCTAATCATCTCAATGACTATCAAAGAAAGCTGCTAATCAACACCCATTCGTGATTAAAAACTTACACTAGGAATATAAAGGAACACCCTCAATCTGATAAAGACTATAAAAACCTGTAACTAACATCATATGTAATGGTGAAATAGTAGCTTTCCTCTTATACTAGGCAGTGTTACAAGGCTATCCGCCTTCATAATTTCTATTCAACACTGTATTCGAGAGTACACAGCATTTCAATAAACAAGACACCAAAGCTGAAATTGAAGAAATAAAACTACATGACATTACATTATAAACCCAAAAGAATCTATAAATAAACTATTAGAATTAATATCTGAATTACTGGATACAAGATTAATAGAGAAATCTGTTGTACTTCTATTTACTAGCAATGAACTATTAAAAAATAATATTTTTTTAAGATTTTATTTATTTAGGGGTGCCTGGGTGACTCAGTTGGTTAAGCGTCTGCCTTTGGCTCAGGTCATGATCCCAGTGTCCTGGGACGGAGCCCCACATCAGGCTCCCTGCTCAGCAGGGGGATGGGGTGGGGGGAACTGCTTCTCCTTCTGTCTGTTGCCCCCCTGCTTGTGCTCTCTCTGTCAAATAAATAAAATCTTTAGAAAAAAACTTATTTATTCATTTAGGGAGAGTACAAGCTGGGGAAGGGGGGGGGCAGAAGAGGGAGATAATCCCCAGCAGACATCACGCTGAGTGCTGAGTCCAATCCCACGACTCCGAGATCATGACCTAAGCAGAAAGCAAGAGTCAGACACTTAACCGAGTCACCCAGACACCCCTAGAAAACAAAATTTTAAAAGCATAACAGTAACTACTGCAACAACAACAAACATCTAGAGACCAATCTAAGAAAAGATAAATAAGATCTCTACAGAGAAAACTACAAAATATTACTGAAAGAATATAAAAAACTAAATAAATGGAGGAACATTATCACGTTCATGGATTCAGAGACTCAATATTGTAAAGACCTACATCCTCCCCAAATTCAAGGCAATCCAAATCAAAATCCTAGGATTTTTTTCCCTGAAAAGTGATGAGTCTAAAACTTAAGTAAGGGGCACCTGGGTGGCTCAGTCGTTAAGCATCTGCCTTTGGCTCAGGTCATGATCCCAGGGTCCTGGGATCGAGCCCGCATCGGGCTCCCTGCTCAGCGGGGAGTCTGCTTCTCCCTCCTCCACTGCCCCTGCTTGTGTTCCCTCTCTTGCTGTCTCTGTCAAATAAATAAATAAAATCTTAAAATAGATAAATTTTATAAATATGCATCCTCCCTGAATTAATCTGTAAATTCCTAATCAAAATGCCAGGGTATCTTTTTTCCTGAAAAGAGGTAAGATTATTCTAAAATTTATATAAATATGGGAAAAGCTAACTAACAACAGCCAAGGCAACAATGGAAAAGAGACCAATGTTGGAGAATTTACATCAACAGAATATGAAGGGGCACCTGGGTGGCTCAGTCATTAAGCGTCTGCCTTCGGCTCAGGTCATGATCCCGGGGTCCGGGAATCAAGCACTGCATCAGGCTCCCTGTTCGGCGGGGAGCCTGCTTCTCCCTCTCCCTCTGCTCCTCCCCCTGCTTGTGCTCGTTCTCTCTCTAATAAATAAATAAAATCTTTAAAAAAAAAAAAAAAAAAACCAGAATATGAAGACATAAAGCTGCAGTAATCAGGACAGCAAGATACTGGCATAACGATAAGCAAACAGACCCAAAGGAATAGAACAGAGGATCCAGACACAGACCCAAGCACACACCACTACTTGGCTCATGACAGATGTGCAGTAGGGGAAACAATGGACATTTCGACATATGGTGCTGGGTTAAGTGGACAGTCTTAAGGGAAAAAATAAACCTCAAACTTCACCTCACAACATTCACAACAATTCATCAGAATCTAAATGTGAAGAAAACAAAACAGCTTCTAGAAGAGCACAAAGGGAAATATCTTTGTAACTCTGGGCAGGCAAGGTTTAATATAGAATATTCAAAAGCACCAACAATTTTTTAAATGATATATTAAGCTTTATAAAATTAAAGAACTTTTATTCATCAAAAGATGCTATTATAAAAGTGAAAAGGCAAGTCATGCATAAAGTATTTGTGATACAAAGGTCACATACCCAAAATATATAAAGAATTCCTACAAATCAGTAAGAAAAACACAGGCAACCCAATTTTAACATAGGCAAAAACTTGGACAGGCACTTCACAAAAAAGAATAGCCAAATAGCCAAAATGCATATGAAAATATTTTTAGTCATCAGGAAATAATAAAACCATGAGATACCACTACCCACCTACCACAATCACTGAAATTGTATAAACTCACAAGACGAGGTGTTGGCAAGGATGGACTTCTCACACACTGCCAAAAGGAGTATAAACTAGTACCACCATTTTGGAAAATTGTTTGGCAGTATTGGTAATAATCCAGTACTGGAAACAGCCCAAATGTCCATCAACGGGAGAACAAACGCATAAATGAAGGAATGACTGCATAATTAAACTGTAGTATTTTCATATAGTATAATACTCTATCACACTGAAATGGAGCAACCTACTGCTTCACCTAACAGTGAAATACTGAAAGCAATCTCTGAAAAGAGGAACTTCACAAATCCATGTTCAGCAGAAGATCAAAAAGAAATAACATGCATAACCATAATATCATTTATATCATATCAAAAACAGGTAGGGCGACTGGGTGATTCAGTCAGTTAAGCGTCTGCCTTTGGCTCAGGTCATGATCCCAGGGTCCTGGGATGGAGTCCCACATCAGGCTCCCTGCTCAGCGGGGAGTCTGCTTCTCCCCGTGCTCCTCCCCACCACTCATGCTCACGAGCTCGCACTCTCTTTTTCTCTCTCTCTCACAAAAATAAATAAAATCTTAAAAAAAAACTTACTAAAAAAAAGAAAACAGGTAAAACTCAATGTAATGAACAAAGAATAATCTTTTCAAAATATGGTGGAAACAATTCAACATTCATATGCCCAAAAAAAAAGAACCTCAACCAGTTATCTCATACCTTACAGAAAAATTAACTCCAAAATAATCATAGATCTGGGAGCCTGCGCGGCTCAGGTGGTTAAGCATCTGCCTTCAGCTCAGGTCATGATCTTAGGGTTGTGGGACTGAACCCCACATCGGGCTCCTTGCTCAGCGGGGAGTCTGCTTCTCCCTCTACCTGCCACTCCCCCTGCTCGTGCTCTCTCATTCTGACAAATAAATAAATAAAACCACAGGGAGAAACCAGTACAGCTAACACCAGAAAACAGCCTCCCATATGATGACAGACATCAGAATAGTGGATAACTGTAGAAGGGAAATGGGGGTGAGGGGAGCGTACAAAGGGGCTTCTTCTATGATGCTAACAATGTTTGATTTCTTGATCAGTTCGGTGAGTCACACAAAGGTGTTCATTTTGTAAAAGCTATATCCTTAATGACCATTTTTTATATGTAAATCATACTCCATTTAATAAGTACACATTAAAAAAGAAAGTAACCTCCCTTAAAAGACTCAACATGTAAGTGGCTTCACCAGTGAATTCTACCAAACATTTAAGAAAGAAACACTAATCATTATTAACTCTTTCAAAAAATACATTCTTATTTAATGATGCCAGCATAACCTGATACTAAAACTCGACAAGAACACTACAAAAAAGTTAAATTACTGAGACAATCTTTCTCATGGACAGAGTTGCAAAAATCCTAAACAAAATATTAACAAACTGAATCCAATGATGTATTTAAGTTGGAATTCATTCCAGAAATGCAATTAACATTTGAAAATGATCAATGTAATTCATCGACACGAACAGGCTAAAAAAGAAAATTCATATGATTATCTCAGTAACAGGAAAAATGTTTGATAAATAACAAGATTTATAAGAAACAACGCACTTGCTTTCAGCAAAGGAGGAATAGAAAGAAACTTTAGTCTGATACCGAGTGATCTACAAAACAAATTTACAAGCTAAGATCATACCTAACAGTGAAACTTTCAAAGTAATCTCTGGAAAGGGGAAAAAAGACAAGGATATCTTCTGTTACCACTTCTTTTCAACATTCTACTAGAAGTCCTAGACAGTGTAATAAGAGGAGAAAAGTTATAAAGGATTGGAAAGGAAGAAAGAAAACTGCCATTATTCACAGTCTACATAATTATACAGTTAACCATTGAACAACACAGGGGTTAGGAGTGCTGACACCCCTTGCAGTCAAAAATTTGCATTTAACTTTTGATTCCCACAAAACTTTGCTAATAGTCTATTGGGATTTTGGGGTGGGGGGTTGGTTTTGTTCTGTTGTTTTTTTTTTAGAGCAAGAGGGAGAGAGCACCCTCATGAGCGGGAGGAAGTGGCAGAGGGAGAGGAAGAATCTTAAGCAGGCTCCATGCTCAGTATGGAGCACAACATGGTGCTCAATCTCACAACCCTGAAATCATGACCTAAGCCAAAATCAAGCGTTAGACGCCTAACCGACTGACCTACCCAGGCACCCCATAGCCTATTGTGGACTGGAAACCTTACTGATAACATAACAGTCGATTAACATGTATTTTATATGTTATGTGTATCATATATCGTATTCTTACAATAAAGAGAAAGGAAAATATTAAGAAAATCACAAGGAAAATACATTTACAGTACTATATATTTATTGAAAAAAATTCCACAAGTGGGCCTGCATAGTTCAAACCCGTGTTGTTCAAGACTCAACTGTATATGTAAAAAAATCTGAAAGAATCTACTTAAACTATTAGTCTCAAAGGATAAATCATTAGCCTCTACAAAGAAACTACTAAAGTCCAAAAGAATCTACAGGTAAACAAGAGAATGAATAAAGCTGAGTATAATTAAATCTTATACAGCAATGAAAATGAATGTGTTACTACTACACACAACAACTTGAGTGAATCTCACAGAAAGTGGAGAACACACTAGAAAGAATACATACTGGAGTCCTCCATTTATACATTCAAAAACAGGCAAATTAATCTCTAATGTTAAAACTCCTTGCCGTTAGTGGTTACCTTTAGAAAGGAAGGAGAGAGTAATTTAGAAAGGACTGGTAGGGAGTTCAGGGGAGTTTCTAGAGTCTGTAATATTTTTTACTTCTTGACCAGGGTGACAGTTCATAGGTGACCACAGGTGTGTTCACTTTGTGAAAATTCACTGAGCCACATGCTTTCGATTTGTGCACTTTAACATATGTATGCTGTACCTTAAGCTTCAAAAACATTTACCACAAATTTTTCTAATCACACTCCACTGCTTAAAACATTTTAATGGCTTCCTATTGCCTAAAAGTAAAATCTAACCTGTTAGGCATGGCATATGATATAGCTCCTACCTTTAACTTAATCCTCACCTCTGTCCATCCCACATATACACTTTATATTCTAACTTAACCAAATTATCTACAGGCCCAGTATGTGCTATGCTGCTTCAAACCTTCACGTCTTTTTTTTTTTTTTCTAGCAATCTCCACACTCAACGCGGGGCTTGAACTCACAACTCCGAGATCGAGGGTCACACACTCCACCAACTAAGCCAGCACCCCCCCAAACCTTTAAATATTGCCTCCACTGTTTGAAATTCTCTCCCTCTTTACACCCCACCCACACTCACCACACCCTGCCCCTGCAATTTCCACCCAACTTGGATATTAGCTCCTCCAAGACCCTTCCTATCTCTGTTGCCCAAAGTTAATGGCTCTCTTTTCTATACTCAGTGATCTATTATTGCACATATCAACCTACAGTGTTAACTGTTTATATGTCTGTCCATCCTCTATTATATTAGAACAATTCAAGCACAAGGTCTATATTTTCCGCTTGGCACATGGAAGCCACTCAATAAATTTCACCATTATATATATATCTTTATATATTAAGCAGTAAAGCCTTCTAGGAGGAAGCCTAAGTGTTTCATTTTCTCCATAGTACGTACATGCCACAGCAATGAGCACACAACAGATACACAACAGTGATGGTTTAGTTAGTAGAACCTGTGCCAAAACTCAGTTCCATAGACAAAATACTCTCTTCAAACCATACGCTCACCTAAGGTAAAGTATTCATGTCCTACCAGAAGTGTAAAAAGGTCATCTTTCTTTCATACACACACATTTCCAGAGTTTTAAGCTAAAGAAACCAATTAAGATCACCTTGTCGAAAGCTTTAGGAAAGAACCTACACTACACCCAAAGGAATTAAGTGGCCCAAAGGGCCAAGACTAGGATTCAGATCCCCTGGCTTCTCATTTAATGCTCCCTCACAATCCATGCAGCCTCCCTTTTGGACTACGTGACTTCTCAAAGTAAGTGGTACAATTGCTCTACTACTTTTTTTTTTTTTTGCTCTTCTACTTTAGATTAACATGGTTAGTATCCTCATTTCCAAGATTTTTTTTAAATTTCATTTCAAAATTTGGCTTTAATACATGAATACTAAAAGTACCAACAAGTTCAACCAAGAAAACACCATTTCCAGTTCCAATATCAAGCACTGAAGCATCCAATGGAATCTTGCGTTTTTGCATCCACCTTATTAGCCGATTCATACTCTCTTCTCCAAACCTATTAGAAACAGAGAATCCGTTAATCAAATACCAGAGGAATATAGAGCAAAGACTACAACTATATTCCATTTAAGCAGCTTATTCAATATGCTCAATTAAGCCTTTTTTGAAAGTAAGAAGTAGCATCTGTCACTGCTTAAGCTTCACCTGTACTATTATTTAGGAGAGAATGCCCCCAAGAATAGAACAGAACCTTTATAGAATAGAAACTTATCTAAGGTCAATGTTACTTATTAATGTTTCACTACATCAGCATTAACACTTGTATATGTTGATGGCTCAAAATTTTATTGCTTATTGAAAAAGGACGATCACAGGATGACAGCAACTTCCTAATACAGGTTTCCCCCACTAACTGCAAGCAGAGCATTGCTATGAAATCTTTCCTAAGGCAAAATGGCACAAAGCGAAGAAGCAATGACCAGTAATTCATGTGGTGAAATTTTCTGAGCATTCCCAGGCCCCAAAAATAACCTCTCTTACGCCTGATACCGCAAGACACATCTTGCTAACAGAGGCACAAAATAAATCAAGATAAAGCACAGACGCTCACAGACATTGTTCAAAGCTATGGCAGCCTTATGCTGGGACGCTGAGTGTAGTTCCCCAGGGAAGGAGCTTGGGAGCACCACTCTTGCTGCTAGGGGTGTGCGCTGCCTCCCTAATGGCTCCCTGAAAAACAAACAGTGAACGCTATTTTTGCTTTTCACCTTTCTTTGTACAAGTGAAAGTCTTCGGATTTCTTTTAGTTAGCAAGAACAGGTACTACTGTTAAGTCGTTCATAAAAGCCAAGAGGCATAATGTGGATTTTAAAAAGCAGGGGATACCTGTATTCTCATCAAATTTAAGTCTGGACCATTAAAAGAGAAAGAAGAGAGAGATTCTTTAAATCTACCCACTAAAGCCAGAATCAGTCCAAGGTTCCCAAGACTTTCAGGTTGTCTTTCTTTGGGGGTAAGCACTTAAAAGACAGACAGACACACACACACACACACACACACTCTCACTCACCCTTCTGAATCATAATTCCACTATTTTTCTAACTCACCAGATTTCTCCTGTATCTCCATATTCTTGAAAAGTTTGCAGCTCTCTCTCATAGACAGCATCCCAACTATATAAATAATCAAATGCAAAGCAAGATTCTTGAATCAAACTGAATTACGACTTAAATATGTTTCTAATACATTGTAGGTTTTTAGGGCAGAGTTTAAAACATTATCAGTATTTTCAGTAAGTGCACGTAGATCAATCTCTTAACATCTTTACGTTAAAAGAATGAAAGACACAGATAAGCAGAATAAGTTTACACATGTAAAGCACTAAGTACAATACCTGACACATAAAAATACTATATATTTTAGCTTAAAAAAAACATACAAGCAAGTATGTGTCCAAGGATCCCTAAATCCCAAAGTCCAAAACTTTCACTGTACAGGCATAGTGTCATTATAGCACATTTCAGTCTAAAACGTGCAGACACAAAGATTTCCTACCAATACAGTGGTTCCTCAGAAGGGAACTCACCAAACACAAGCTTTGCCTAAAGGTTAAATTCTAAGTTTAGGATTTACTCCTGGTAAGTATAGTTTCCCCTCCCCATCATGTGCCTTCTCTTCCTACTTCACCTCTCTAGAATCGCTGCTCCCTCTCTGTCCTCCAACTCACCTCTCGTCCTTACCTATTCCCTGTCATTCGTTCACCCATCTATTAATTCGTTCATGATTACTGAACAGCGATTTAAGGTCAGGTCACTTTCTCCTCGCTCGCTCCTCAGGTCATCCTTTACTCCCACCCCTTGCAGCTCCCACGTCCCTACCCCATCCCTTGCCCGCCAACCCTA
Source organism: Eumetopias jubatus (assembly GCF_037043125.1). Classification (NCBI taxonomy): domain Eukaryota; kingdom Metazoa; phylum Chordata; class Mammalia; order Carnivora; family Otariidae; genus Eumetopias; species Eumetopias jubatus. The sequence continues at coordinate 7,860,474 of NW_028274823.1, read as the reverse complement.
CGTCGGCCCCACCCCCTCGCCCTTTCCCCAAGCCTGCCCCTCTGGTTCGACCCCCACAAGGCCTCCCCAAGAGCTTGAGCCCATTCCGCACCTCGCGAGCCCTTTACACGTCGACTCCCTGAAATGCCTCTTAGCCGCCCCCAGGGTGGCCCCTCGGGATTCCAGCCCATCAGTGCTTCCTCGCGTCACGCCCCCAAGGTCGTCCCCATCTTCCGGGGCCCTTTCCCCCTTCCTATACCCTCCCCGGGGCCCAGCCCGGGGCGTGCTGCTCACGCTCCCTGCCCGATGCCACACTCACTGCTCTCGGGTCCCCAGCGCCGACGGGGCGAAGCCATCCTCTCCGGGACTGCCCCTTCGGCACCGCTCCGCGGGCCCAGGGCCGCCCCCGTCACCGCCGCGGCCGCCGCCGCCGCCGCTACCGCCGGCGCCCGAGTTCATCCCGCTCCGCGCCCCGGAGGGCCGTTGGGGCCACCATAGAGACGAGGCACGGGCAGAGCGGACTCGTGGGTGGGCGCCTCTAGGCGGCGGGAGGCCACCCTCTCTACTAGTCCTGGCCTCCACTTCCTTAGCTCGTCTTTGGTCCTGAGTGGAGATTCGCAAACAGGCGTGGGTGACCGAGGGCTCCTCGCCTCCCTCTCTGCCCACCAACGCCAGAGTCAGATGCACCCCCTTCCTGAGGTGCCCGCCTAAGCGCCACTACATTTGGGGACTGCTGTTTGTAAGGACTGTGAAAAAGAAACAGGTCCAAAATGGAGTCAGTTTTGCTAAACCTAAAACTTAATATCCAACTTAACTGCAGTTTGAGCCTCTTCCAGGAATGGAATTTTAAACCAATCAGTCTGGGATTTTTCTGGTGGGCACTAGTGAGGTAATCTGCCTGATAAGACTCCCTGCCTTCCCTTAAGGGAAAGTGATCGTGCCTGAAATAATCCATTCTTCTTCTTCTTATTATTATTATTTTATTGAAGTATAGTTGACAATGTTACATTCGTTTGAGATGTTGAAATAATCCATTCTTAACATACTAGCCGCCCCCCTTCTGCTGCCTATAAAAACCTTCCATTTTGTACAATTCCACAGAGCTCCCTTCTACTCGCTAGACTGGGTGTTGCCCAATTCGTGAAACATTGAATAAAGTCAATTAGACATTTAAGGTTACTCAGCAGTCGGGTTGCCGGGGTGGCCCAATCTGTTAAGCCACTGACTTGATTTCAGCTCAGGTCATGAGCTCAGGGTAAGGAGATGGAGCCAGGCATCGGGGTCCACCCTCAACTCACAGTTGGCTTGAGATTCTCTCTCACCGCTCTTTCTCTGCACCCATGCTCTCCCGCCCCAGCTTGCACGTGCACTCTCGCTCTCTCTCAATAAACAAACAAACAAACAAAATCATTAAAAAAAAAGTCATTCAGCTGCATTTTTTTTTAAACAGGACTACTGAACGTACTGTATTTTGAAAAGGCTGACAATGGGAAAACCGCACTACCTGAAGCCAACACTGCTCACTTAAAATGCACAAATCACCTCATGCATGCATGTCATGGTAAGATCTGGAAAGTGGATGGGGCAGTCCACTGCATTATTTGGCCTCCTGGTCAGAAATTCAATTTGTAGCTGGGATTCTGCCTTAAAAAGAGCATGCTGCCCTCTTGACATCACTGCTGGACATGGGAATTTATGCCCAGAGAAATGATTGCCTTACAACAACACCACATCACATCCTCCCCATCCCCCCAAAATACTCCAATCATGGGGGTCAGAGTGTTGTGGAAGAAAGTGATGGGAGTCAAGATGCCTGGATGCCTGTCTCAGCTTTGCCTCTAACCAGGCACCTGACCTTGTTCAAGACTCCTAACCTTTGTGTGCTTCAACTTCCTCACCTGCACCATGCCTGAAATAGACGGTGACTGGTTCTACCAGGTTGCTCCCAGCCGATGAACGTGAGATTCATCTGCCTCTTGGTTTGACTACCATTGGGAGTTCTGCAGTATAATGTGAGAAATCTTATGGGCCAAAGGTCGGTGGGGGGGGGGGTTCTGTAGCAGCAATGAACTACTGACAGTCCAATGTCCCAGGCAAGGCTCTCAAAAGCCCCTAGGAAGGCTGTCTTCCAACCAAAAGGAATGTTTCCTTGGCCATGTTTCTGTTGACTCAGCAGACAGAAGTCCAATAAGTCCCTAGAGGGAAACAGCACCAACAGTTCACAGAAACTCCAGTTAGGACCAAATGTGCATCTCCTCCTATACAAGATGTTCCAAGATATTCCAGCAACCACTGGTGATAGAATACAGTAAAAGACAGATGGGGATCCATGTGTATAGTGATTAAAGGACTCAAGAAAGAACATAAGTAACCTTATTACCGTGTAATAAAACCACCAAATGCCACAGGCAATTAGTGCTGCCCTGGGCAAATGGTTATTTTGATCTTTTCTAGGTTCTAGATGCTAGAGAAAGCAAGCTTGAATGTGACTAAGTCTTAAAAAGTTTTAGGTTCTAATGAAAGATAAGGCGATCTTCAATCTGGTGTCTTGCCAACACTGAAGATGTTTTTGCTGTGTGTGATGAACGCTATAAACAGTTGTTGGTATGGAGCCCTGGAAAAACCCTCTGTTTATACAGAGTTCCTGCTCTGGCTCCAGGGTTACTCTGGCTGTTTAGTCCTGACGGCTGTGTGGGGCACCACCTCTGATCACCCAGGGCAACAGGATTCTTAGTGGAGGGCGGAGAAGCTCAATTCGAGTGGAGCTGCCCATCACCAGGGAGAAGGTGGAATGTGCCAAGGAACACAGTCCTCTCACCAGGTGTCCGTTACATAGGCAGGGGGAGGCTCTTCGGGTGCTCTGGGTTGCCTCGTCCCCCTCTCATGTTACCAATCCCTGCAGCCCGGAACCCTGCTTACCTACAACTTCCCCGAAACTGTGCTTTCAAGAGTTCTCAAACACTTCCCATTTGGCAAACCAAGGGTCGAGTTCCAGGCTTTACCTTCCTTGATCCTCTGTTAGAGATCAACACCACATCGCTTAGAACGCCATTCTTGAAAAACCCTCCCTATTTTCCCAGCACCACCTGTTCTTAAGTGAGCCTTTTAAAAAACGGAGGTAGGCACGTAGCTCTAGAGTTGGACTCGGGTTTTGAGCCCTGACCCTATCATGTGGGACTACAGGCAAGTTCTTCAAGTTCTCAGGGCCTCAGTTTGCCCATCCTTTCAGAATAGTGCCCCTGGCGTAGGGCCACTGTGGAGATTAAATGAGATCGTTCCTGTGAAATCTTACGTGCCCGACACATGGTAAATGCTCAATAAATGCCAGCACAGTTTCTTCAGTTATAAAATAGAGTTTCAAATAGGTCTGTTTGGGGCACCTGGGTGGCTCAGTCATTTAAGCGGCTGACTTCGGCTCAGGTCATGATCCCAGGGTCCTGGGATTGAACCCCTGCATGGGCTCCTTGCTCAGTGGGGAGCCTGCTTCTCCCTCTCCCTGCTGCTCCCCGTGCTTGTGCACTCTCTGTGTCAAATCAATAAATAAAATCTTTCAAAAATATAAAAATCAAAAAAATAAAGAAAATGCATCTATTTCAGAGCATTGTTAGGAAGATTGAATAAGTGCATAGAACGTACATGTAAAGAGCTGAGAACAGAGCCTGACAGATGGTCAGTGTTCAGTAAATGTTAGGTATTTTTCTTACTATTAGCGACTTCCAATTTCATCCTCTATCCCCAGCTCCAGGCTTTTACTTCAGTGGCCTAGATGTCCCTTGTTATGTGAAACTCAACCTGTTCCACACTGAGCTTTCTTGCACTGCCTTCTCCCCCGGCTCTGATGCCTCCAAACCCTGTCTTCCCTCTGTTCTCCTTCATCTGGCCCCCGACCATCCTACCATCGGCCAAAGCAGAGCATCATCCTTGTCTCGTCCTTCTCCCACCCTCCGCACACAGCTCCTCCCGGTCTCAGGGCTCAGGGGCACTTTTGCCACTGCTCTGCTTTCTCTTGGGCTACTTCAGGCTCACAGCTCACTGGGGCCACCGCAGCCCCTTCCCAGTAGACCCCTCCCTCACACCATTCAGCTCTAGGTCACTTCTTTGGTCCCAACTATCCTCTCTTCCCCCTCTCCCTCCACAGAGGTCCCCAAAATTCAGCCGGGTTTTTTCCTCCTTCGATGCCGGACACCACCCATTCCTTCCCTTTGCATTTTCTTTCCTGATCACCATAGACGATGGAGTCAAGCCATCTTGAACTTCAATCACAACTTAGTTCCTACCAGGTGTGACCTTGCCTGAGTCACTTAATTTAAACCTGTTAGGTCCCAGTTTCCTTGACTACCCAATGGGCATAATCCAAATGAAACTGGACTTTCTTGTTTCTACTTTCAGACCCATCATAGCAGAGTGTGGCATTTGCCTGCATATATGCACTTACAGAAATGCATTGTTTTGTTTTGATAAATATATAGAAATGGAATCTTACCATTTGCATTGTTTGCAAGTTGCATTTTAACTTAACAACACTGTGGCGATATGGGACACCTGGGTGGCTCAGTCAGTTAAGCGTCTGCCTTCGGCTCAGGTCATGATCCCAGGTTCCTGGGACTGAGTCCCCCTGGAGATACACCAGGAAGCAAATCAAAGATGAATTCCTGTCTTCATGCAGTTCAGAATATGCCAGGTGAGGAACAAAGGCAATGTGCTGGAGAAATGAATAAAATAGAGATGATGTGAAGTGGTGATGAGTGGGAAAGGGGAAGGGAAAACAGGGAGGAAGATTGAGAACGTCAGGTGAAGGCGGCAATCCGGTTAGGGTAATAAGGAAGGATTCTCTGACAGGGCGGCACCAAGTGAAAACCGACAAGAGCTTGTCATAGGTTGTATCCCCAGGGAAGCAGAGTCTAACACTGAGATGAACACGAAAGAAGTTTATTAGGGAATGCTCTCAGGATCACCACCTACTGGGGAAGGGAAAGAAACAGAGCTGGATGGAGGAAGTGGTTGGGCTGGGGTGCCACTACAACAACACCTCAGCTAGCACCCCTTTCCCCCACAGAGCATTCTGGAGCTGAGATGACCCTTTGGAATTGCCCCAAGTTGCAGGGAAGGAGGTGGACCTTTATCCATCTACATGGATAAAGCCTTGAATGTTGGTTGCCCCGAAAAGGGGGAATGACCTTAGGCAATGTCTCTTTCTTACACTGAGGGTAATCGAAGAGAAAGCAAACAACTTCTCCAGCCACTGGGATGATAAGTCTATCAATCCCACAAGGGTGGGTACATCACAGCATCTAGAGCAGAGGTAGAGGAAGAAACCTTGCAACTCTGTGTGAGAGAGCACTCTAGGTAAAGGGAACGGCAAGCACAAAGGCCCTGAGGTAGGATGAAATAGGGATATCCAGGAAGCAGAAAGACTAGTGGGGCTGAAGCAGAGTGAACAAGGGGGGGGGGCAGGAACAGGAAAGGAAGTCAGACGAGGTCATTACAAGGTTTGGAGTTAGACCAAGAAGCAACATGATTTAAATTCTAAATTTAAGTTTTAGCATGACCAGTTTAGCTGCTATGTTGAGAACAGATTTGGCAGGGAAGGGGTTAAAGACAGAAGCTGGAATATAGGGTTTTTCAACATCATCCCATTGACATGGGGGGGGGGCTCTCCTATGCTTTGTAGGATGTTTAGCAGCATCCTTGTCTTCTAACCACTAAATTACCAGTGGCACCCTCCCCCCAGTTGCGACATCTAAAAATGTCTCCAGACTCTGCCAAACGTCCCCTAAGGGGTAATATTACTCCCAGTTCAGGCCTCTTGAGTTAGAGACTGTTAATAATGATCCAGGAGAGAGTTGATGGCTTTGACCACCATGATAAGTGAGGTGTGCTGGTGTTGAGTTGTAAGCCTCTACATGTATTTTTAAGAATGTGCTGACGGATCAAAGGGGGCGTGTCAATAATGATTCCAAGGTTTTTGGCCTGTGCAGCTGTCAGAAAACAGTTCCATTTGCTGAACTTGGAAAGAGTGTGGTAGAAGGAGCCTTGTGGGAGATCAGGAGTCCAGTTTTAAACCTAAAAGATTGAACGAATTGAAGAATAATGATCCCTGACTTTCTTTTCCTAACTTCGTTATATTTTATTCTCACCGTTATTTTGTTGTTTTTTTCTTCTTTCCATGATTTTTCATTAAATTCGTGTTCTTTGGTACCCAGAATCCAATCGCTTCTTACCACCTCCACGGCTACCACCATTTCCCTTCCAACCACCCCCAAGCCACCTTAGTCCTCCCCGCTGTGGGCTCCTGGAGTACCACCCTTCTCCTCCCCACCCCGTCTCCCTCCCCCACATTATGGTCTCGACACTGCAGCCAGAGTGGTCATACGAAAATGTAAATCACAGCATATTACTTCTATGTCGAATCCAAACCATACAATTTCTTGAATCGTCGCCTTCCTTTCATCCTTGAGCATGGCAATGTTGGCTTTTATCAGAAAGAGTTTAATTTGCAAAGAGACAAGACGATTTGGGGAACTATCAAGGGCTATATAGAAGAGGCAGTGTCTGAGGGATGCTGGGCGCAAGACCCACGCAGAAGACACGTCCCCGGGGTCGGTTCCGATCGTGCAAACCTGCTTTTCTCAGCCCTCGCTTGCGGGCGCTTCGACCCCTTGGCCTCACCCGCCGAAGACTTCATTTCCCAGGATGCTAAGGGGCGGGGCCGGCCGGAAGGCTGTGTTTCCTCCGCAGGGCATGATGGGGGAGTCGGAGATTTCCATCATGGCGGCTTCCATTTCGGGCTACACCTTCAGCGCTGTGTGTTTCCACAGCGCCAACAGCAACGCCGACCACGTAGGTGCCGGGCCCCCCGCCGCGGCTGCTGGAGCCTCCAGCCTTCGTCCTGGGCCGGTGCCTGCGGCCAAGACGGGACCACTCGCGGCTTGTCCCCCGGGCTCCCGGGCCGGCCCGAGGGGCTGGTGACCCGGGCGGCTCCCGCCCCCGGCGAGCTCCTGCCACCTAGGTCTCCTTCGCCCCTGGGATGGGCCCCCTCACTCAGTGCCTGCCGCCTCCTGGCCCTCTCAGGACAGCCGTCTCCCTTTTAGCAAAGCTTGTCTCCGTTGGCCGCCGGCAGTGTCAGGAGTCGCTTAGTGGAAACCAAGCGCCTGCCCCTCCCTGAGAGTCAGGCTTCTAGACTTGCGAGGGGCTCCCGGGGTCAGCAAAGCGCGGAGAGACCGAGCTTTATTCTAGGAGCCGGGGTACGCAGCCCCGCCCGCCGGTCTCACAGGTTGTCATGCGGTGCGACGAGGAAAACCATGGTTGTCACTATTCATACTTGTTAGATACGTTCGTGTGTTTTTTTCCCCTCGATGGAAAATGGAGAATGTAAACAGGAGTGTTAGGTGTAGGGTCTGCTTGCCTTGAAGTTGCATATTTAGTTCTTTGGCGAATGTTCTAAAACCACGGCGGTAGTCGTAGTGAAGTAGGGAAATGACAGGCCTACGTATGAGTGATCGGAAATGCATAGGCTTCGGAGCTCGGAGGGAGCAGAGCTTGTCTGCTTCAATGTCTTTATTTTACGAATTGTCTTTTTAATGTCATTCGCCTAGATGGAAGTTTCTTTGTGAAACTAGATAATTTTTATCTTTAAGTCCATATTTAATCTGTCCACCAAATTGAGAGATGATTTTAAGAGATCTTAATAGTGAGTTATTCAAATTCATTTAATAAGTGTGGGGGTTTTGAGGTTATTACAAAGCAAAATGATGCACTGTAGACTAAGGAACTGGATTTGGTTTGATGTCTGCAACTTTAGCTTCCATTAATAAAAACTGATCTCATAGAGGGGATTCTGTTAGTAAATTGGATGGCATTAAATTTTATTCTACTTTTCCTATAGTGTTGATGGTAGAGATTAATGATAGGAATACACACACCGTGGGTTTTTCCAGAGTTAGTAGATGTCTCTGGATGCTAAGGCCTTTGATACTACAGCTAGCTATTTAATAATGTAATGAAGTTCCATATATAGGTGGTTTGTGATACTCCTAGTGTCCATGGAAGTATTAAATATGGTTTGAATAATGGCTTTTTAACGTCTCTAGTGCTTGGAGTACCTAGTAATATCACAGTTTATGTAAAAAGCAAGGTTATTGTAAGAATAAGCAGCTACCTGTTGAAAAGCAGGTAGTTTTTCTGCAAATGGCAGGGAGTTGCTACTTTACTTAGATTGTTATTAATTCAATTCAAGAACTATTCCTTTAATATCTATGCTGTGCCAGGCATGGTGCTAGACATCATGGAAATTTTCACTATGACAGTAGTTTGCAAGTGTATTTTATATGACCATAGCTGGTTATGTTAACCTTGCCACAATTATATATGTGGAATACTTTAATGTCAATTTTATATATTTTTAAGTTGAGGAACCAAATTTGCTTTTGTAGCACATTCTTGTTTTGTCCAGGCAAGAAATTAGTTTAAAACCGCTCATTCTGTAGAGCTGGGGTTAGCAGGCTTTTTCCAGATAAGTAAAATTTTTGACTTTGTGAGCCATGTGGTTTATGTAGCAGCTACTCAGTTCTGCTTTGTACAGAGAAAGCAACCATAGACAATACGTTAATTAGGATGACAGTTTCCAATAAAACTTTATTTATGGACTCTGAGTTTGAATTTCATATAATTTTCACATGTCATGAAATATTCCTGTTTTGTTTTGTTTTTTTAAGATTTTATTTATTTGACACAGAGAGAGAGTGAGAGCAGGAACACAAGCAGGGGGAGTGGGAGAAGGGAGAAGCCGGCTCTCCGCGGAGCAGGGAGCCCGATGTGGGACTTGATCCCAGGACCCTGGGATCATGACCTGAGCCGAAGGCAGACTCTTAACGACTGAGCCACCCAGGCGCCCCTCCTGTTTTTTTTCAACCATTTAAAAGTAGAAACTTCTTAGCTTTGGGCTGCACACTAACAGGCATGAGGCTAGATTCATCCCACACACCATAGTTTGTTTCTTCCTGCTATAAAGTAACAGTGGCTCCTGTAATCCAGACCAGCAGATAAAAAGCATTCGTTTAACTTAGTTTTAGAATGTCTTGCTGTCACTGTTGACTTTTTCAAACTGAGGACTGTGGTAGAGTTGCCAGATAAAATACAGGGCCCTCAGTTAAATTGAATTTCAGATAAATAGGAAATAATTTCTTAGTGTAAGTATATCCTAAATATTACATAAAAATTGTTTGTTGTTTATCTGAAATTCAAATTTAACAGTATCCTATGTTTTTATTTTCTAAATTTGGCAGTCCTAGGCTGTGGAACACTAGGGATCTGGAGATATGTTCTTAAAATGGGAAGTTCTGTAGGAATTTAAAAAAAAAAATTGCTTTCACTTTAATTTTTATTAACTTGTTACAAAGAGAAAGCTTCTCTGAAAGACTTTCATAGGATAAAACAAGCTTCTTTAGTCACTGTTTCTCAAACTAGTAGTCATAGATATTCCTTCAGGTTTGAGAGAATTTTTTTTTTTAAAGAGGATTTGTATATTACTTGTTTGTGAAACGCCCTGTACACGATTTGGGAATTTAGGACACTCCTCCCCTAATCCAATACAAAAGCTATGCTGTAAAGCGTCTGTCTCTCCCTCCTCACTCCCACAGATTCCAACTGGTAATGTTTTTAAGCTAGACAATCTCTTTAATTGATTCGAAGGGTCAGCCTGGAAGAGAAAGGTATGTAGTACAAGGTCATTGTTTCCACAGATATCCTCAGCCAGTATTTACTGAGCACCTCCTGTGTGTCGGGCACTGTGCTAGTTGCTGAGATACAGCAATGAACAAGCACAAAGTCCCTGCTCTCATGGAGCTTACAATTTAATAGGTATAGGCATTTGTTTGTTAATTTAAGGATGTGCTATGGCAGACTGGGAGAAGACTGGGAAGAAAACGCAGGGGACAGAGTGTTTGGCACGCCCTGTTTCTGTTACATTGGCCAAGGAAAGCCTCTCTGATAAGGTGCGGTTTGGGTCAAGAGCCAAACAGAGGGAAGGAGCAAAACATGTGGTTATCCAGGAAGGGAGATCGCGGGGCAGCCTGTTAGCTCACCCTCTATAGGGAAGTTACTGAGGCACATGGAATTAACGTTCTCCAGCCGTGCTTGTGCTCAACACAGCAGCAAGTGCTGCCACAGTAGGTTGTGTGCTGCGTAAGCCAGGATTGATGGCCTATGTTCTCCAGAGCTGTAAAGAAACTAACCTCAGTGTTTATTAAGGAAGGACGTTCATGTGAGTGATTTATTTGCTGAAATCCTCATTTCCCGCACCCTGTACAGGAGCAGTTCGTTGTGCATTGTGTTAACTTCTTTATCCTTGTATCATTAACAGTGCTTTTAAAACAATGAAATAAATTGTATGCTGTTTCAGGAAGACAACCTTGGAATATTTCTGCTTCCTGAGCTTTTGTGATACTGGTTACTACACTTAGTAGGATTTAGGAAATGAATTCACTCTCCTTATTTTTGCTTAAAAAAAAAAACAGGGTTTTTTTGAAGGGATTAAAATATTTCATCGTGTATGGAATCCTTTTTTCAAACAATCCAGTTAATAGATACATCTCAGATTGCTTTAGTCTTGTTGGTTTATAGAATAGTAGTTTATACGGCAAGCCTATTTGGATTATTGTTAAAATTATTATAAAATTATAATGCCCTCAATTCCTCTTAATTCCAGTAAAAAATTATCTTTATTTTTAGTCTGCAACTATTTTTTTTTATTACTTTTAGGAAGGATTTCTGCTGGGAGAGGTAAGACAAGAGGAAACCTTTAGCATCAGTGACTCACAAATCAGCAACACAGAATTTCTGCAAGTAATTGGTGAGTTTGTCACTGAGCTTAAAAATACTTTTTCTGTATCAATGCTGTTTGTTTTGTTCTTTGGTCCTTAACTGGTTTTAATCTGAAAGATAAAAAGAGTACATAAAAAGCAGCTAAAAGCACAATGCAAATCATTTGCACTGATAGCTAGTATGAAATGTTTTATAAGTCATTGTGAACTTGCCGTGCTGGCTGTAAGTTTAAGTAGTCTATAAAGCTCGTATCCACCAGCTGGTCTTTTACTGAATTGCTGTGTGCTCTCTCTCGATAGTCTCTTAAAAACCACAGTGAACCCCTGGTTCGCATATTGGGCTATTCCCCATTGTCAGCATCACCACATACTGTAATGCAAGGATCTTTGGGGCTGGTCCTTCCTAGAGGGATCTGGCAAAGATGTTCACACTTGTTTTTATGAGCTATTTGCTAAATCTACACAGCCTTCTGAAGAACAAGCCAAATAGTCAGTTTTGGGGTGATTGCTGGGGAAGATGAAGGAGTATTTATAGATGCGCCCCACTGTCTTTGGATCAGTCTCTCTTTTTTTTCTCTTTGGATCAGTCTCTCTTTGATAAATAGGGATCAAACTCCTTTCAGCTGCACCTTGAGCATGTCACCAAATAGCATATCCTGATACTCAGAACACAGCAAGGGACATTTCACTTAGGCCACCACCGTTTACTGACCATCTGTGTGTGAGGTGTGTGCCAGGCAATGAGAGGAATACCCAGATGCATCCCTGTATTCCTGGAGTGTGGGGAGGATAAGACAAGTGCACAGAAGTCCCAGACAACCGTACGAGATGAGTACTGTTAAGAAAGGAACAGGGAAAATCCCATCAGTTGAAAAAAAAAAACCTGCTAGTGAGTGAAAGCAGTAGAGAGTAAAGGTGTCGTGAAGGAGGTGAACTTAGGGTCAGTGGGCGGTGCATTCAGGGGAACAGAGAGCAAGGAGTGCACAAGATACACAGGGAATCTGGCCTGTTTCTATGTGATGAAAATACAGAATGTGTGAAGGTGAGTGGTTTCTGGTTTGAAATATTGCTGGCAGGTTAGATTGTGTTGGGGCCACATCATCGATTTCAAGCCTTCTAGTTCTGATAGCCTTCTAGGACAAGATGAGGATTGAGGTAGGGTTGGGATTGGGGGAAAACAAGAAACAGTTCATTTCCTAAAGGAGCCAAACGATAAAACCCACTCCTCACAATACTGACTTGTTAAATAAAGACTTGATATGCTGTATACAGCTCTTCTTTCACTGAGGTTTTGTTTCTGTTTTGCTTAACTCTTTAAAATCCTAAAATGGAGAATTTGGTTTCATTGAACATGAGTGTAGTTTTATTATTTGAACTTGGATTTTCAAAACTAATTTGGTATATGAAGGTTAAAATGCCAGACATAATTAACGGAGAGCAAACCATGCAAAAAAGAGCTCTCTTACCTGGCATGACCATAAAAATAGCACTTCTGATGAATATTCTGGCTATTTATTTATTTATTTTAAAGAAATAGAATGGCAAATAATTGAAATTCTATAGCTTCATGCACCGTATCTGATTCATAAACCTTCTGGTTCTTGCAGTAAATACGTTTCCATGGTATTGTAGATACAGAGAATTAGCAATTGATAGAGTCCCAGTTAATGCAGTGCCATGACAACCATCTTCTGCAAAATGTGTAATTTATTAGCTATATTCAGTTCACTGTGTGAGACGGTTGTGGATCTCATGGGCAAAGTGCTGGTATTATCTTAAATGTATTGTTATCATTGTAATAATTTTCTTTTAAAAATAAGTACATGTTAGAAATAGAAACAGGGACTCCAAACCTGGGTTGAAAGGCCAAACATTAGGTAAAGTGCCATGAGTAGTATTCCAGACCAGTGGTATCAAGAAATTTTCTGGCATAGCCTAACCTCCAGAATAAGATGTTTTAAATAAAACGAATCGACCAAAGTTGTTATTTGTTGCAAATGTCTGAATCCATGCACAGACACTTTTACTTTATACAGTAAGGACTTCATATAGAGTGCTACGTTCTGAACCATGAAGTGTCGCGTTCTGTGTTAAAAGGTGGGCTGACTCACTTTAAGCAGAGCTGTCCACCCTTAGTTCTAGAAGGGGAGGGAGCAGGCAGCCACCAAAGAGCTTCCTTAGTTAATTAGATGATACCACTGCAGTTATCGGAAAGGATGGAGGAGGAAGTTGTGGGACTGTTGAGTCTCCACCAGAAGGGGAAGCAGAGGTAGGAAGATCAGTGAGAACAGCCAGATGTAGGGGTGGGGTGGGAGTGGGGGAGGACTTCTAAGGAAATGAACGCAGAGACGCCATATATACATGAAGAGGAATCTGCCGTGTGAATGAACTCTAGAGGCATGGCAAACTCTAGAATCCCAGGCGAGGCTGCCCTGCTCCTGCCTGTTTCCAGAGGTCTATCTTATCAGTCACTGTGCCAGCCAGCTTCATTCCAATCTGCAGCTTAATCATGTTTGAGGCCTTCACCCTGTTTTCTCCATGGAGTGTTTAGGCATTGCAAAAAGTCTTATAGAGAAAGGTTCAACTTCCTTTAGCAAATGCTACATGATATCTAGGTCATATCTTTAGTGTGCTTCTAATCCCAGTTGTAAATCATGACAGAAGTCTGCTGGGGCAGTTGATGACAGCAGTGTGTATTTGGGGTTCAGATCGACTCTAGGGTTTTTTAAAAAATATTCGTTCCTTTAAAGTAGAAGGTGAGCTTTTCTTTCTTTTTCCTGAACCCTCTGTAAAGTTTTTGCCACAAATGTTCCACATTCTAATTGCTTTACTAATAGTATTGCAGAAATAATGTAGGATGGTGTACCGTATTATTGTTGGTGGTAAAAGAAGGAACAATTTCTGGATGAAGTTTTGTTATTTGCATCACTGTGTCAACAGCCGTGCCAGGCAATGAACTCGTCTTTCCAGTGGAAGGATTGCATCTGTGCGTGTGTTTTGGCCGCATTGACCTCAGTACAGAAGCTAATGGGCATAGTCCCATGGCCTCCAAGGTCGTGGTTTCATTTTAATTGCGTTAAAATTGCAGCCTGGAACTCTGTGGCTGTGGCTTTTTAAACAACAGGTGATGAGCCTCTGTCCAGAAGAATGTTATTAATAGGATCGAGGGGTTAATTAGTCTCATGGTCTTAGAAAGCAACCCAGATCCTAAGCCCCCTGATGAGCTTGAAGGAATTGTTCACTCTGGTTAATCACAGCAACCTTTCCAGAAGCTGTTAGGATCTGCTTATAAAGGACTGTTTCCCTTGGTGCTGACCATCTTTGAAGGGGTTAACAGGCCTCCAGAGCTTCCTCCTCCCTTCCCCTTCAAAACACCTGGCCCAACTTGTCCTGAACTATTAGTGGGTTATTGATGGTAGGGTGGTTAGGCCCTCTTCTCCTCAAGCTGCCCTCACACTGCTTGTCCACTTTGATTAAATGTTTCCAGTTAGCTGTTAGTTTTTCCTCTTCCACTTTGTTTAACTAGGTGAGATTGCATGAGGGTGCACAATGGCTGCATGTTCCCGAATAAAAGCTTTCAGATGTGTGCTCATCAGACCTGGACAAATGGAAACAACTGTTCTCCAGTTTACTTTATCCTGAGAAGGTGTCCCTGAGTTTCAGTGTTAAGAAGACACACCGCCCCTCACTAGTGTATACAGGGCACCTATTTGGGAGAGGAAAACTTGTCTTTATATTGTTTGAGGTTTCGGTAAACAAACAAACAAGCGGACTGTTTCATACTTGCCTGTGTCTTACATGATCTACTGAGCTGTGTTCCTTCTTTCTAATTACAGAAATCCATAATCATCAGCCGTGTTCAAAACTTTTTAGGTAAGCCACATCCTTCTTTGTCACTTTTAGTCCTTATTAAAAGATTAATTGATTAAAAACTAGCGAATTTAGGCTTGTAGCTGATTGTGGCTCTATAAAGTGACAGGTATAACTGAGGGCATCCAAATTCACTTGTATATTCAGTGTGTGTTAGGTTATGGAAAGGGGAGGGGATGGTATAAATCTCTCACCCCTTTTGAGGGGTGAGACAGAATCTCACACAAACCACCATCCTCAGTGGTTTACAATGAAAGCCTACTCCAGCAGCCTCCCAAGCAAGGGCTTTTCAGCTACAGAGCAAGAAGTTAGTCAAGAATCACATACAGAGGGCGCCTGGGTGGCTCAGTTGGTTGGACAACTGCCTTCGGCTCAGGTCATGATCCTGGAGTTCCGGGATCGAGTCCCGCATCGGGCTCCCTGCTCAGCAGGGAGTCTGCTTCTCCCTCTGACCCTCCCCCCTCTCATGTGCTCTCTCTCTCTCTCTCTCTCAGATAAATTAATAAAATCTTTAAAAAAAAGAAGACTCACATACAGATAAAAGAATTCAATGGGTGTTTTTAAGAAGAATAAAAAATGTTCAGTATTCAACTTTAAAATGTAAGGAAAGGGAACATGGAACTTTCTTTTTGTGTGTATATAAATTAACATACACCAGTTGCATACTAAGACCAACTAAAGGACAGCAAGAGAAAGAAATGGGAGGAGTGACATTCAGAAGGGAGGGAGCAAATGACAGACATGTGGAGGGTGAGAGAGACAAAGGCCAGTAACCCCCATCCACCAGACTTCTCCCCAGACAATATGCAGTCCTCTGTCTGCTCTCAGCCCCAGAGCCCTCCACTTGCTGGCTGGTATAATGATTTCAGCTCTTTCTTAAACCTCCCTGAGGGCGTGTTCTCCCTTCCCAGAAGCTAGTACTTCCCTTCTCCGAGCTGCCCACACTAGTAGGATTCAGTGTTCTTGGTCAGCACTCCCTTCTTTAACACGTGCCAACCCCTGGTGCCCAGCTGTTCCTGCTGTATGTCCCCTGCTGCTTTCACCCTGACCCCTGTCCCATTCTCATCTGGCCCTAACACCCAGGCCCTTGTACCCAAGAACTCCTGGGGAACCCCCCTGCCCCACCACACACACACACACACCCACCCACCCACCCACACCCCTATCCATTGATTATTTTAGAGGTTGTCCTCATGCAGCATGGTTACCTGTGGACAAAGTCTGAAAACAGCCAAGATCCTCATCACTTTTAGATTTATATGTAACTTTAATGGGGCGATAAACAGAGAAGTGCATATATCTTTAAAAAAAAAAAAAAAAAGATTTATATGTAACTGAAAGAGGAGTGGGAAGCCAGACAAGCAGTGCATTTGAGAAGAATCTCAGAGCAAATGAAATGATTCAGGCCCAGGACCACGCATTGGCTGTGTTTGGTCCATGCAAGTGTCTGCTTTGGCCCTGACTCTTCGAAGCTCTTCTAGGTGCGCCCTGCCTTGCCCTTCTGAGGAATTCCTTACAACACTGTCAGTAAACGTGTCCCAGAAGGATTTAACTAAGTTTAAATCATACACCTATAATTCTTAGAGCTGAAGGAAACCTTAGAAATCATGGGTCTACTCCACACTCTTTTGTGAAAAGGGAAGTGGAGACCACATAGGTTAAGTGACTTGCCCAAGCTCAGATAGTGAGAAGCAGAGCTGAGCTGGGGCTGGTGTCTCCTGACTCCCAGTTTAGTGGGTTTTTTGTTTTGTTTTGTTTTTGTTTTTTTACTATTTCTTGAAGTTCTTACTGCTTTATTTTTTTTTAAGATTTTTAACTTATTTATTTGACAGAGAGATAGAGAGTACAAGTAGGCAGAATGGCAGGCAGAGGGAGAGGGAGAAGGTGGCTCTCTGCTGAGCAGGGAGCCCGACATGGGGCTCGATCCCAGACCCTGGGATCATGACCCGAGCTGAAGGCAGCTGCTTAACCTACTGAGCCACCCCAGGCACCCCTTCTTACTGCTTTATAAGGCCTGGGCTTAACGTTGATGGGAAGAGGGAGGAAGGATGGCATTCCCTTTTTTTTTTTTAAAGATTTTATTTGAGAGAGAATGAGAGGGGGGCGGGGCAGAGGGAGAGGGAGAAGCAGACTCTTCCGCTGAGCAAGGAGCCTGGTGCGGAACTCGATCCTAGGACCCTGGGATCGTGACCTGAGCTGAAGGCAGATGCTTAACCAACTGAGCCACCACAGGTGTCCCAAGGATGGCATTCCTAAAAGCACAATCAGTGGTAAGAAAGCCCACACATCATTATGCCTACTCACCATAGGATCCTGGTCAGGTAGGTCTATTTGAGGGGCAGACGTGGCTTCAAATCCCAGCTCTTCCATCTACCACCTGTTTGGTTTGAGGCAAGTCACTTAACCTAAGTATCTTTATCTATAAAAATGGGAATAAAACTTGGGACATGTTGGGCTGCCCTAATACCTGCTTAACAGCACTGAGGCAAGAACGAAATGAAATAAGATGAGAAAGCATGCAACCAAGCCTCTTAAGCATTCAACAGATGTTCATTTCCCTTCTGCATTTCTCAGGAAATGAGCTCCTGTATTCTCTTTTCTCCATGAGTAACTTATACTTAGAAACAAGGAAAAGATGTCACAGCCATTGGAAACCACACATTTCCTAATTACTTGCTATCAGTACCTTCCACATGTGGAAGTAATACCCTTTGAATGTAGCAGTCTTTTGAGTATTCTTTGATGCAAAAGATACCTTACATCATCAGTAAAGCATTGAGATTGATTTCTCTGGTTATCTATTGAAGATAAGCAATTAATATCTTTATATCTTGATTACCAACTTTTAGGATTCAGTGACCCATAATACCATGCAATTTTAATAAAATATGTTTTCTCTTTAAAAAAAAAAACAGTTTTTATGACTATGCAAGCAAAGTTAACGAAGAGAGTTTGGACAGGATTCTTAAAGATCGGAGAAAGGTATGTTCTATTTGTTGCCCAGTCTGATTTGGAAATCACTCTTTATCTTATCACCTAAACTTAAAACCAGACAGGAATGTAAAATGAAACAATATGACTTGATATTAATGTATGAAAATTCTGTTGACTTAAGTAGATTTTAAGGGTAAATTGCAGATCTGAGACGATGTTTATAACCTATCAATAGAAAAAATTTAGATATTTATAGTGTGATTCCATTATGTAAAAATCAGAAGGAAAAACAACTATAGAGAGTTAAAAATTAGTTGAGTTGATTCTGGGTGGTTCTACTTTTCTCTTTTGTTATTTAAAAAATAATTTTGCAAATATCTTATATACATGCATTAATTTTATAACCAGAAAAATATTTCTAAAAAATGTAAGTCATAATTAAACATCTCTGGATGTTACCCTTTCAAGTTCAATTAACGTCAAACATAAATGTTTTTCAAAAGGTAATGTGTTCATTATTTCTGTCAACATATGCATATAATGTTCTGATTATGTATGGTAAGCAAGTCTGAATAGAATTGAAAATGAACCCGTTTTATTGCTGCAGCATTGTCTGATGATCTCATTTATAATTTACTCTTTTGTACCATGTGTGGGTTTTACTTTTCTACCTTGAAATATTAATTCCAGAAAAATAGATTTGTTATTAAACCATCCCTTGAGGAAAAAAATATAAAAGTTTTCAGTTTGTCACATAGAAAACAAAGTGCCTTTGTTTGGAAGCGTGTATTATGAAAAAGCTTTTAAAAGATTACTCGTGGAAAAACAGAATCAGCACTGTGGGACCTGGTCCCCAAGGTGTCTGAAGAAGGGCATCGGGAGTAAGAGCGCAGTCAGAGTAAGTCGGCAGCCTTTCCGATCTGTGGGCTGCCTCAGTAGCACCATCAGTTGGAAAAGCAGAAAGCAAAGCAGGTGCGATGGAAGGAAGACTGGGAGGGCTGGAAGAAAGGACAGACAGCTTTGTGGGTGATGGTAAGCTCAGCAGGTGCGCGGTCTCCGTAGAGTCACCCTGTCGCCGGCCGCCTGGGAAAGGGAGTTGGAGCAGTCACAGGCATTGGCATCCAGCACTCTTTTTTTCAGTGACTTGCCCGGGAGCATATATTCTAGAATCTCTCGGGAGTCCATCCTTCCTATCCCAACCACCAACCTATCTCCTCATTCCATTTATTCTCATATTTTAGACGACTTTTATACTTTCTAAAACTGAAATTTATTCCATGAAAATTCTCATCAGAGCACAGTTTTCTAGAGCACTCACTACACATTAAAAGTAACAGGAGTATTCTTTTTTTTTTTTTAAGTTTTTTAAGGTGTTTTTTTTTAAGATTTTTATTTGTTTGACAGAGAGAGAGACAGCGAGAGAGGGAACACAGCAGGGGGAGTGGGAGAGGGAGAAGCAGGCTTCCCGCTGAGCAGGGAGCCCGATGGGGGGCTCGATACCAGGACTCTGGGATCTTGACCTGAGCTGAAGGCAGTCGCTTAACTGAGCCACCAAGGCGCCCCTTTTTTAAGATATTATTAGAGAGAGAGACAGCGTGAGTGCGAGGGGTAGAGAGAGGGGGAGAAAGAGAATCTTAAGCAGACTCCACGCTGAGCTCGGAGCCCAACTTGGGGCTCAGTCCCACGACCTGAGCTCATGACCTGAGCTGAAACCAAGACAGGGACGCTTAACTGAATGTGCCACCCGGGCGCCCTGAAGTATTTTTTCTAAATAGATGAAAAAATTTAAAGTGACAAAAATGAATAAAGAATATGAACGGGAAATTCACAAAAGAAAAAGTCATCCATGAATGGCCAAGAAAGAAATGAAAAGATGTTTATCTTCAGTCAGGAGATGCAAGGCGAAACAGCATGATAGTATTTTTTTTGCCCATCAGATTAGCAGAAGTGTAAAAGGATTGCTAATACCCAGCTTTGGTAAGACTGTGAGAAATGGGGAAGCTGTAGTTGGTGCGAATGTAAATTGATAACAAACATTTAGGAGAAGAGTTGTGCAATAACAGAATTTTATTTTTTTATTTTCTTTATTATTATTACTTTAAAGTAATCTCTGTGCTCAGTGTGGGGCTCGTACTTCTGACCCCGAGATCAAGAGTTACATGCTCCACATATTGAACCAGCCAGGTGCCCTGCAATAACAGAATTTTAAATATGCAGTTCCACCTCTAGGAATCTGGCCCAAGTAAACATTTGCATCTAGGCACAAAGATACGAAAGGCTGGCTTAATGAATAGTTTAACTCTGCGCCAGGCCACGTTCTAAGCATTTTCCGGGTGTTGGAACTAGAAGGTAAATTGCTATTCTTACCACCCCCATTTTACAACTGAGGCAACAAGGGTGAGTAACTTGCTGAAGGGTCCCCAGGGTGTAATGGTGGAGCCCACGCTTAAACCCAGCAGGCTGGCCTCTGAACCTAGCATAACAAGTATGTTTGTTGAATCTTTGCTTAATAGTGAGGGTTTTGAAAGAAATCTAAATGTCCACTAGGGGAAACGGTCAAGTAGGTTGTGCTGGCACCTCTATACTGTGGGGTATGAGGCAGCCATTAAAAAGAATGAGGGAAGTTCTTGGTAGTGACCTAGGAAGATCTCAAAGTTGTGTTACAGGAAAAAAGTAGTGTAATTTGAGCCTGCTTTATGTAAAAACAAAAATCTGAATGAGTATTCAGGTGTGCAGAAAAAGATCTGGAAGGAAGGCAACCAAACCTAAAAGTGTTTACTTTGGGAAGGGGAGTGGGGAGATGCTGCTGATGAAGAGGAACTTTATGTGAGGAATTTGTTTGTGACAGTGTTTTCTAATTGAAAGTAAGTTGAAAAAAAAGAAAGGACTCTACAAGGTAGTTTTTTTAGCAGTAGATAGGGACACATTTCTAAATTAATTTGGGGGTTTAAAAATCGGATTTGCCGGGGGGTGCCTGGCTGACTCAGTAGAATGTGTGACTCTTGATCTCTGGGTCATGAGTTCAAGCCCCACGTTGGGCGTAGAGCTTATTAAAAAAAATAAAATTGGGGCACCTGGGTGGCTCAGTCAGTTGAGCATCTGACCCTTAATTTCCGCTCAGGTCATGATCTCTCTCCTTCTGCCCTTCCCTCCCACCCCCCCAACTCATGCACTTGCTCTCTCTCTCTCTCTCAAATAAATAAAATCTTAAAAATAAAAAAATAAAATTCGATTTGTTATTTTGATCTGTAGTATACCTGCCATAGGTTGTTATCTGGAGAGCATGTGGTCTCAAATATAGAAACTCCACAACATTGCTAAAACATTTTTATTTAATGGTAGGCTTAAGATAGAGGCTAATGTTTTGTTTTTTGTTTTTTTAAGTAGGCTCCACAGCCAGTGCGGAGCCCAACATGGGGCTTGATCTCACGACCCTGAGATCAAGACCTGAGCTGAGATCAAGAGTGGGACTCTTAATGGACTGAGCCAGCCAGGCGCCCCAAGGCTAATGTTCTCGATACGAGAGTCCCCCAGTAGGTACAAGGTGGTCATCTACTGCAACATGCAGAATTACTGCCCTGGCAGAATCCATCTTGTATTTACGAAGTTTGCACAAGCCTCAGGTTTTGGGCTAAGGCCAAAAAAGCAAGTGAGAGGGGAGTTTCTGCCTTCTGGAAGCATCTGTTCTGCAGTAGATGATGATAAACATAACTTCCACCTTAATATCATCGTAAGGCCAAAAGGCTCACAATGTGAAGATGACAAGCATGCCCAGTATTGGGGATGATTGCTTTGGCTCCAAAAAGTATAAGTGAATGTCTAGTTGAGAGTAGAGAGGAAAGTCTTTGTGAAAAGTTGTCTAAGAAACTTCAGCAGAAATAAGGTTATAGGGAAAAATGTCCACAGTTTTTCTTCATGGCCCAGACATAGTTGTCAGAAATGGGCTTTTTAGTGTCAATGAGGTAGTTTCTCAGTAGTCTTACAACTAGCTTGTTAGCTCTAAAAGGTAGAATCATAGGTGTCACGAATGTGAATTAATTTGGCATCTCATCTTTCATTGATAAGAATAATGGGGTTATTCTTTTAGCAAATAACAAATGAATAAGTTGATTACTATCGGTTGATATCCAAAATAAATGTATAAGGCTCCTGTTCCTCAGAAAATACAGATAAAAACAGTTGGAATCCGTGGAAGTGAAAAGCATGACTCATCCAGTAGCCACCTGCAAGATTCTGTTCATCACCGAGTGTTTCATGAGAGCAGCCAATGTGCTAGCAATGTTCAGGTCTCTGCAGGGAGGCCGGGGGAGGGAGTAGACACACACCCCCATCCTCCAGAGGAGCTGACTCTAGTGTTACTGCTCATACCCCCAACATACTCCTCAGGCTCAGAGTGTAATGTGTAATGTGCCCTGTTCTCAGGCATCAGTACCTCCAGCCAGGCGATGGTTTTTCTTATCCACTTTTTTTTTTTTTTAAAGAAAAACCACTCTTCACTTTTTTTTTTGGTATTTTATTTTTTATTTCAGCTTTACTGAGGTACAGTTGACACATAAAGCTGTAAGATTAACATTGTGTTATGTTACTTTGATATACCTATACATTGTGAAATGATTCATTATGACTTCCCCACTGTGAAAGGATTAAGGATGGTATTTTAATCTAAGTGTTTCATTAAATGAAGGTAAGTGTTCAGAGGGTACCCTTGTTTCCCTCCCTTCATCTTTATGTGTGGAGGGGCTTCAGCTGGAGCTC
Organism: Eumetopias jubatus; assembly: GCF_037043125.1. Lineage (NCBI taxonomy): Eukaryota > Metazoa > Chordata > Mammalia > Carnivora > Otariidae > Eumetopias > Eumetopias jubatus. The sequence continues at coordinate 7,838,116 of NW_028274823.1, read as the reverse complement.
TGGTTTTCAAAGTGTAGTCCCTGGACCAGCAGCATCAGCATCACCTGGGAACTTGTTAGAACCTACTCTTCACTTTTTTTTTTTAAGATTTTATTTATTTATTTGACAGAGAGACAGTGAGAGAGGGAACACAAGCAGGGGGCGTGGGAGAGGGAGAGGGAGAAGCTGGCCTCCTGCTGAGCAGGGAGCCCGACACGGGACTCGATCCCAGAACCCCGGGATCACAACCTGAGCCGAAGGCAGACACTTAACGACTGAGCCACCCAGGTGCCCCTACTCTTCACTTTTTCATGACCATTATCATGTGACCAGTTTGGAATTGTAGAGTTACCATTGTACAGTGGAAAAGATAGGTTCCACATCTTGGCTGTCACTCATTTGCTCAGTGACTTGGGACAAAACATCTCTTTTATAAGATTTATATTGTCAGAAACGTTTGGGTTTTCTTTTTGTTTAAAGAATATTGGGGTGGCCTGGCTGGCTCAGCCAGCAAAGCATGCAACTCTTGATCTCAGAGTTGTGAGTTTGAGCCCCAAGTTGGATGTAGAGATTACTTAAAAAATAAAACCTTTAAAAAATTTTAAAATTTAAAAAATAAAGATACCAGAATTAATTGCTTTAATATAATTGGAAGTTATGCTTTATATTCAGTAATACTCCATGAGGGCAGCAACTATTTCTTTGGTCCCTGTAGTTACTTGCATGTGATGTGAACCCCATGGAGTAAACATTACTTACCTCCCAAGGTTGTAATAATTAGTGAAAATATTTGTAATAATAGCTACCTGGGGGCCTGGCACAGCAAAGGTTGGTTCACTCCCTTCCTACATGAAAGTACCAAAAGATAATCTAATTTTACCGTTAATTTTATTATTTATTTATTTATTTATTTATTTATTTATTTATTTATTTATTTTTTAAGATTTCTTTATTTGAGAAAGAGAGCATGAACGGGAGGGGCAGAGGGAGAAAGAAACTCAAGCAGATTCCATGCTGAGCATGGCGCCTGATGCCGGGCTCAACCCCACAATCCTGAGATAATGACCTGAGCCGAAATCACGAGTCAGATGCTTAACTGACAATGCCACCCAGGCATCCCTAAATTTACGGTTAATTTTTTTTTTAAGATTTTATCCATTTATTTGAGAGAGAGAGAGAGAGAGCGCGCGCGCGCAGAAGTAGGGGGAGGGGCAGAGGGAGAGGGACGGAGAAGCAGGCTCCCTGTTGAGCAGGGAGCCCGATGTGGGGCTTGATCCCAGGACTCCGGGATCATGACCCGAGCCGAAGGTAGATGCTTAACCCACTGAGCCACCCAGGTGCCCCTTTACTGTTAATTTTAATATGACGTTAACAATTTTAAGCTACCTTTACTTCTTAAAACAGGATTTTCACTTAAAAAAAATGTTTCACAGAAAGGCTATATGAAGATTATTCCTCTGATAAAGAATTGTCTCTACAACAGATTTTTCAAACTTTAATGTGCACAAGAAAAAAACTCAAGGAACTTATCTTAAATTCAGATTCCTGGTTCTACCTTTGGACATTCTTATTCTGCAGGTTTGGGTGGGCCCAGGAGCATTTTAGTAAGCTCCCAGATGTCCGGCAGATCACATTATAAGAGATATTCTTCCAGAGAGCCTATCAGTTTAATTCACTTAGAGTGTTTAGTTATCCTACAGTTAGAGCTGATGAAGCTAAACTTCTTAAGTCATTGTATTGAGGTATAATTGACATACAGTGAACTACACATATTTATAGTATATACTTTGATAAGTTTGAAATATTCATACACCCATTAAACCATCAGCATAATAAGATGATGAACATATCCTTGCAAGTCTCCTTGTGCCCTTTTTTAAAAAAATATATCTTATTCAAGTATAATTAATATACAGTGTTATATTAGCTTCAGGTGTACAATATGATTCAACAATTCTATACATTACTCAGTGCTCGTCATGATTAAGTGTTCTCTTAATTTTCTTCACCTGTTTCACCCCCCGCCCCCCCCCCCCGCCCGGCAACCACCAGTTTGTTCTCTGTATTTAAGAGTATGTTTTTTTGTCTCTTTCTTTGTTCGTTTCTTAAATTCCACATATGTAAAATCATGTGGTATTTGTCTTTCTCTGACTGATTTCTTTCACTTAGCATTAAACCCTCTAGATCCATCCATGTTGTTGCAAATGGTAAGATTTCATTCTTTTTTATGGCTGAGTAATCTATTGTATGTATATATGCCACTTTATCCATTCATCTATTGATGGACATTTGGGCTGCTTCCATACCTTGGCTATTGTAGATAATGCTGCAATAGACAATAGGTGTGCATGTATCTTTTCAAATTAGTGTTCTTGTATTCTTTGGGTAAATACCTGGTAGTGGAATTACTGGATCATATGGTAATTCTATTTTTAATTTTCTGAGGAACCTCCACACTATCTTCCACAGTGGCTGTACCAGTTTGCATTCCCGCCAACAGTGCACAAGGGTTCCTTTTTCTCCACACTCTTGCCAACACTTGTTTCTTGTGGGTTGTTTTGTTTAGTTTTGGTTTGGTTGTTTGTTTTTGTTTTGTTTTGTTTTTTGCTATTCTGAGCGGTGTGAGGTGATAACTCATTGTGGTTTTGTTGCATATCCCCCGATGATGAGTGATGTTGAGCATCTTTTCATGTGTCTGTTAACCATCTGTATGTCTTCTTTGAAAAAATATCTATTCATGTCCTCCACCCATTTTTTAATTGGATTATTTGGGTTTTTGTGTTGAACTGTATGAGTTCTTTATGTATTTTGGATATTAACCTCTTATTGGATACATCATTTGCAAATATCTTCTCCCATTTAATAGGTTGTCTTTTAGTTTTGTTTCCTTTGCTGTGCAGCTCTTCATCTCATTCTTTGTTTTGTGAGAGAGAGAGAGTGAGCACGAGAGGGGTTGGGGAGGGGCAGAGGGAGAAGCAGACTCCCCGCTGAGCAGGGAGCCCAACATGGGGCCTGATCCCAGGACCCTGGGATCCTGACCTCAGCTGAAGGCAGACGCTTAACCGACTGAGCCACCCAGGCGCCCCACAATTGGGTTGTTTTTAGTTTTGAGCTGTTGCATGTCAAGCTGCTACGAGTATGTGTACAAGTGTTTGTATGGATACATTCAGAATTAAATTCGTAAGATTTCATGCAACTTTTCATCCTTTTCTCCTTCTGTTTTTATTGCAGAAAGTTATTGGATGGTACAGATTCCGGCGAAACACACAGCAGCAGATGTCGTACAGGGAGCAGGTCATCCATAAGCAGCTCACCCGCATCCTTGGGGTGCCCGACCTTGTCTTCCTTCTCTTCAGCTTCATCTCCACCGCCAACAATTCCACTCATGCTTTAGAATACGTTCTCTTTAGACCAAATCGAAGGTAAAGAAAGCGTTCCCACCAGCCTCAAATAAATAGTAAAGATGTTGGTACATGTAATTGGGATTTATGACTTTGAAAATGTGCATTTTATAGCATCTTTAAAGAAAAGCTTTTATAATTCTCTTTCAGCTAGTTTTCTTTGAGAGAAGGTATTTTCCTGTCGTATAAATTAAAATTGTTTTTGAATCAAGAGGCATTAGCAAGATATGTTAATTATGCAAATTCTTACAGGAATAAACAGCTGGAAATCATCATTTGCTTCTCCATAGTCCATTATGTAGAAATACATACAGTTTTACTGCTCTGGAAGTAATTTTAAAACAGATTTCAAAGACAAAATTGTCAAATTGATCCACCTACTGGTTAATGAAGGTTTTGCATTGTGAACTCTTGAAAGCAAAACAAACAAAAAAATATGGTAATGATGTCTATCTGTAAATAACAGAAAGGTTTCCTTCTGGAAATTCACTTGTAGACTATGTTATATCGACATCAATGAAAACAAATTGTTAAATAGCCATTCTCAAGGTTTCATTAATTAATCAATCAGCAGGTATTTCCTGAGCTCTTACAACGTCCTCGGCACTCTGCCAGTTGCTATGGGGACAAGACCTCTGCTCTCAAGGAGTTTACAGTCGAGTTTCTACTAACTCAGGCATCCTTGGGTTGTCTGTGCAAGTAGCTGTGCTGTGAGACCTTCTGTTAGTTCAGCAGTGCAGAGACTCCAACTCCTCCTGCCAAGACCCACAGTTGAGGAAGAGCAGCGCCTTTAACACGATCTCTCTTGATTTTCCTACAGGTATAATCAAAGGATATCCCTTGCTATCCCCAATCTAGGCAATACTAGCCAGCAGGAGTATAAAGTGTCTTCAGTGCCAAATACTTCTCAGAGTTACGCCAAAGTTATCAAAGAGCATGGGTGAGTTGAAAGTGAAATGAAAATGTCTTCCTGCCTTTTGTGAAGAGTATTTAACAGATTTATGGAGACATGTGAAATCGAGTTTGATGTGATTGAAACTGAAAAATGCAGTCAGGTCATCCTCTGGACCACTACCACTGTATGTCAGAATTTTATGCTGATTGAACAGATAGTTTATTTTTATCAGTAATTTTTTTTAAACATTTACTACAAAATTTTTTTTTTATATATAAAAGTTTGGACAGAGTATGTGTGTTTCTGAGGTTCCAAAAGCTAAATGTGGCCACTGAAAAATGTATAGTTTTTTATTATGTTTTAAGTTGTCTTGGTAACATGGGTTCTTTTTTTCTCTTCTGTAATTCTGGTAGCGTGGGCATTGTTGCTGAGACGGTCTCTTGGAGTTGCAGCGTTTGTGTAATAGATCGAGGTGGAAGTGGTAGGAAAATGCCTTTTGGGTCCCTAGCAGTTACAGTAATTGTGTGACCTCTTTTCCTGTCTTCCAGTACTGACTTTTTTGACAAGGACGGAGTCATGAAAGACATCAGGGCGATTTATCAGGTTTATAATGCACTTCAGGAGAAAGTGCAGGTAACTGATTTATTTACTAGTTTTTGTTTACTAGTGCTTTTAATTCTACTTTAATTTTTAATAATCTCCCAACTAACAAATGAATCATCGTCCAAAAGTCATAATGTGCTTTCACAAAATAATCTCCTATGTGCAGGGTGGTTACTCACGCCAGCCTACCAAAGGCTGCCTCATTATGCTTCTGAAGTAGAGATTCTGAAGTACAGCGTTAATATTACTATTCTGAATACTCGTGACCCCATTTATAACAGTGTTTTCTTTTGGGAAATCTATTCCGAGTTTAAAGGATTGGTAAGACCACAGCTGTCTCCATCAGTACACTCGAAGTTGAGACTGCATCACAGGGCACCCATAATTGGTACAGCCCTGCTCCCTCGCTCTGGGTCACTTGCTTTGCCCCCCGCTACCTCCATCAAGTGGGAGGATCGCATTGGAGCCTGTTCATTCCTAGTCATTCATGCAACAAATATTTGTGGAAACATTTCCTACAAGCCACTTATTGAGCTAGGTGCTAACAGTACTTTCCCAGGATCTTTCATCATCCCCAGTGTGTTCTTAGGAGTCATTTGCCCTAAACCCTAAGAACAAAAGAGGCTTTGAGAATAAGAAGGAGGGTAGTAGGCCTGAAGAAGCCCCAAGGAATAGAGAAGGGAATGTAGTCAGCTGCTGAAAAGGAAGAAAGAGGGATCAGCCTGGGACTGAAGGAGAGAGCCTACAATAGGCAGTTTCCAGTGTTCGTGTTCCACAGTCGCGTCACGGCCCACCTAGCAATATAGGGAATTTTAAAGAGGCTCACTGGTGACCAGCCTACTTTCAGTAGTTTCTGGGATTTCTGCTATGGAAGGAACGTGCAGTGAAAAACAACTTTTTGTCCTAAATTCATGACCATGCTCTTTGCAGACCATCAGTACTGTCCAGCCGACTTCAAAGTGGCTGTTCTGCATCTCACTGCTGATTGAATAAGGCCTGCTCTGCAAACACCAGTCTGACATAGAGTGCCCTGATGTGGGTGATTGGATGGCAGAGATGTAGTCTCACTAGCTGCCTTTATTGCGTCTCGACTTTGAAACTTACTTTCTTTTCCACTCCTCCTAATTATAAATATTTTCTGTTAAATAAGTCTATTTGTGACATCTGATTTTTGATTGTTGGTTATAAATTAAAGTTGAAAGCATCTCATTCCTGTCTTATCTTTTGTTTGTCCTTTGTGTGCTAGACTGGTATCAAAAATCCTTCTTTCAGTTTAATAAAAAAAGCATAATTGAAGGAAAAAATTAAATCTTTCCCACCTCACCCTAACTTTTCAAGAATTTACAGGCTAAATAGATAATCATCTTAACAAAATTAAGAAAGTGAGTCAGTGAACAATACTGGTTCCTTGGACCTTCATGATTTTGTTCTACCTTACCTGTCTGCTTTTTAACTCGGTAAGGCATCTGGGCTCTAGGGTGGCAGTCCGTGCTGTCTTCATGGAATGCCTTGTGCTTGGATTTGAAACTGATTGTTCTTGTTGTCATTTTTCCCTCAGGCAGTGTGTGCAGATGTAGAAAGGAGTGAGCGAGTTGTTGAATCTTGTCAGGCAGAAGTGAGCAAATTAAGAAGACAAATCACTCAGAGGAAAAATGAAAAGGAGCAAGAAAGAAGTGAGTTTTCCTGCTAATTTCACTGTTCAGTATCAGGGAAACGTCTTGTTTCAAACATCAAACCATATGATGAATCACAGGAATCCTTCTGTAATTGTCAAGCCCCCCGTGAGGCTGTTGGTGAAAGAGCATTCACTTGTACTTCCAGGAGAGAAGTACTTTTTTCATGGTACCCTTTCAAGTATCTGAAACTAGAAGAGAAAGAAGACTAACCGTAGAAAGGCTGAAGCAAGTTAGAGTAAATCCCGAGAAGTGATTACTGCAGACTTATGCCTAAGTCGACTACTGTGATCTATTTACCGCAGCTGTGATGCTTCTGAGTTAACCCCGGCAAACCTAGCGTGTAGGGACCGCGTCCTGTGTTCATCACATAGCCACATAAAGAAGCTACCTAATATTCTTTTCACTTCATATTTAGTTCTTAGGGTCACAGCAAAGGCTTTAAATGTCTGGTTTTTGGTAGCTGTGGGTGAATGGATACAACTGAGCTAAGGAACCAGCTGGTTGAATGAGAATGAGGCCCAAGAATCTATTGATTCCAGCATGGGAAAAGACATGTTTGCTATAATAACACCAGATTTAACATTTGTACGTTAAATTTATAACTTTTCCTAATTTAATAAGAATACTTGCAAACCAATTAAAATATAATTTATATTTCTGGGTAGGTGATAATTTGATTCATTTGTAGTGTTACATTTTTCAAGAAACAATCAGAAATGCAGACAGGGATTTACATATAAGAATATTAATCACAATTTTATGATTCTAAAATCTGAGAAACAACCTATTGGAGGAGTTGAATAAATAGCAGAATAGTTGACTAGATCATGGCATAGCTATATGGTGGAATATTGTACAGCCATTGAAGTGAATTTTTAATGACATGGGATAATGCCCAGTATATAATCTTAAGTGAAAACAGTAGGATATAAAATGACATAAACAAATGATCTCAGCTGTGTTTAAAATACACATTCTCACACACACAAGGCTGGATAATAAAACTGGAATTCAGAAAAGGAGGGTGGGGCTGACATCTAAATTACATCTTTTAACCCCAGATCTTGTGCTCTTTTCACCAAAAGTCTGACGGTGTTATCTGGGTGATAGAATTGTGGGAGATTTTATTTTCCTTGTTCTTTTCTAAATTTTGTACCAGTATTTTTCAAGGCTAGGGACTCATATAGATATGAGTCCAGATATGCTCTGAACTATTCCAGAGCAGGCATAAAAATATGCTGGCTGGGAACCTGGCTGGCTCAGTTGGTGGAGCGTGAAGCTCTTGATCTCGGGGTTGTGAGTTTGAGGCCCACCTTGGTTGTAGAGCTTACATTAAAAAAAAGAAAGGAAAAAAAAAAAGTGCTATATTTATGGTCCAGAACCTGGAAAATTGGCCACCTACCATAGGGCTTTTAAACTTTTAAGGAAAAAATGGTGTAAAAAAAAAAAAGAAAGAAAATGGTGTATGAGTGTATTGTGACCGGTAGTTGTACAGAAATATACTTTTTTGATGCGAGGCCTGTCAGAGAAGAAACTCACATTCAGGTGAGTGCCAGGGGTGGTAAGGACTGTGTATCTCATCCTTCCACCCCCACAGTCTGAGAGCACAGTGATTACTGGGAGGGAAATGGCACAGGGACCTGCATTTAAAAGACCTGCATCTGCCCCGCTTCTGGCCGCTCCTTTAGTGAAGTCACTTCACCTTTCTGAACTCTGGTTTCTTTGCCTAATAATTTGGAAGCAGTGATATTAATGATGATCACAATAATACTTCAGAAGGTTTTCTGAGGGTTAAATGGATTAATGTATAGCAACAGGATTTGTCAGTTATGAAGTACTATGCAAATGTAAGATAATTAAGAGTCGTCATCAGTTTCACTTCTTTGTTGCCATTTTCCAGAACATTCAAGTTGACCATTTAATGCGTTGAGATGCAAAGCTGTGAAAATAGAGAAGGCATTACGATTTTCTTTCTGTTTCCATCCAGGATTGCAGCAGGCGATGATCAACAGACAGGTGCCATCTGAAAGTTTGGGGCCAGCGTTCAGCCCTCGGATGCCCTATTCTGGGCTTGCAGCTGAAGGTAGAAGTGCACTTGGAGATGCAGAGGCCTCTGATCCTCCTCCCCCTTATTCTGATTTTCACCCAAACAATCAAGAAAGTACTTTGAGCCATTCGCGCATGGAAACCAGTGTCTTTATGCCTCGACCTCAAGCTGTGGGTTCTTCCAATTATGCTTCCACCAGTGCTGGACTGAAGTATCCTGGAAGTGGCACAGACCTTCCTCCTTCCCAAAGAGCAGCTGCAGACAGTGTTGAGGAATCAGATGACAGTGATTATGAAAATTTGATTGACCCCACAGAACCCTCTAATAGTGAATACTCCCATTCGAGGGATTCTCGACCCATGACACATCCTGATGGGGGCTCCAGGAACACTCAGACCTCCCAGATTTAGCTAAACAAAGAAACTCTCCACTTAGCACTGTTTTTCGTAATTGCTTATTGAGAGAGTTTTTTGAGGACTTAATCTGGGGGGAGAGCTGCGTTCTCAGACCCCTGGCCACCCCACAGGAGGGTACTCGGGCACAGAGCTGGTAGGAGCCTCACATCGCCGGTTCTCACCTGCAGACACAGTGTGCAGATTTCATGACAGAATCATTAAGATAATCAAATTGTCCTAATTCTGGTGCGATTCATGGATGTACTGGTAAATTTAGGCAAAGTGAAACTTATCAACGTAGTTTCTGTTCTTTAAAATAAATTGGAAATTAGAGACTAAGCACAATTAGTCTATAAATGTTCTATAAATCAAAAACTTACCTCTTGCACTATCATGCCTTGAAATTTACTTTTTCAAAGGGAAACGACTTTAGCAGCAGCCTTCAAAGAACCTTCTTTCTATGATGAGCCAAATTCATCTTTGCCAGAAAGAAATTTTGATAATTCCAAGAAGCCTGATTGGAACAAATCGGATGTACCTTCTCTTGTCTGCATGACTTTGTGAGATCAAAAGAGAGGGCTTTGTTTCAACTTTTTTCTACTAGCCTGATATATATTGTCACTTAAAATGGTTGCCTTTAAAAAAAAAAATGTAGAAATACTAATTACCAGTAAGTAATCATCCAAATAAGTATGTCATAAAATAAATTACTTATTTTTCTTTCGGGGAATTACAGTGACTGCTATGTTGCACTAGCCACGTTTATGGTCTCTGTTCTGGATCTTAAAGATGAAGGATGCACAGCAGTGGATAACGGAAAGGAGTTATGCTCCAGACCTGAGTTTTATGATGAACAGATTCCAGACACAGTGGATTTAGCCGAGTTCATACATAAGGGATATAATTCATTTAGCTCTTCTGACAAATCCTAGTGTTAGTTTTATTTGTGGAGGAAAAGACATTTAATAAACTGTTTGGGAATCTTGGTGAATAAAGATTCATTTTAAATCCAAATAACCATACTTATTTTTTTTTTTAATTGCTATTTGGAGGATAGTTGCAGAATGTGTAGAGGCTTTCTGTTGGGCTGCACTTATATTTTTATTTAATTACTGCTTGTTTTCTAGTTTTGCCCAGAATGTGTGAAACCACTAAAGACATTCGTGAGCACGTTAGGCTCCTGGTTTGGAAATGACAAGACCCACCATACAGTGATGAGGTCAGCCCACAAAGTTAATGCTTTGGGACATAACTGCCTTTCCTTTGAACTAGCTAAAACCTGTGAGAATAAGGAAGGTGTCAAAGAGGCTTCAGATCCAAGTTCCAAAAAAGTAGTTTCATTTTGTTGGAAAGAAGTTTACTCCCTGAGCTTCAGTTCCAGTGCAAAGTTACCCAGCGTAGACTGAAACATGAAATACTCAAACTGCCGTTCTTCAGAGAGCCACGCTGTGGGGTCTGTGTTTTCCTGCTCTCATGGTTTTGTTGGCCTTACACCACTGCCATTGGATTTGAAACGTTGCAGACCACTTTATCTGCAAAAGTGTTCCGGTTTTTATCAGCTCCCTTCTAGCGGCTTCAGCGCCAGTGTGAATTTTTTTTTTTTTTAAGTGCCATTGCCATCTTCTCTGTTCAGATTTTGACATTCAGGAAAATATCTTTATTTTTATGCCATACTGAAACCTACAGTGTATATCTGACAAAGCAGTTCAATGTGACAATAAAAACTTATTTAATCATGGTACCGTTGTTTCATGTGTGTCTGCGCCCGCAGAAAGGTCTCGCCTTGATGTTCTCATTCAGGCTGCTCTCAGGAGACTTAATACAGTGTTGTAAAGGTCACAAAAACTCATCCTCATGCAGAGTTTTGGTAAGGCTGGTTTCGGGGGGGATCAAAGAACACAATTTACTAAAATGTTTCTCTTGATTTCAAGGAGAGTGTGTTGAGTATCGAGAAAGGAGTACTGAGTACAACACATAGTCTTAGAAAGTCCCCCAAAGGCACCTTTCAAGTAAGAGCTGAGCTTGTTTGAAGAGACTCCTCAGCCTGAGTCTCCTAACCATCTGGAGCTTAGAGAACTTGGTGCTGTTAGAGTGTCTTCGGAGTGACAGAACCACCTTAGGATGACACTCTGCTGCCTAACAAGAGAGTTCTGGATTCCGTGGGAGCTGTTCCCAGTGAGTAATGTATCTCTTCCAAAATCTGAGGCCCTGGTCTGTTTTCAGGGGGATTTTAAAATGTGGGATTCTACTCTGTCTCCTCCAGCTATCGAGAGAAGAGAAGAATGGATTCTTTTAACTTAGAAGTCTGGAAATACTTAATAACATGTTGTAATTGGCTTTTCTGGAGAAGGATCAAAACAGAAAAATGGAAATCTCCCCAAACATTCAGACCCTAAGGATGCAGGTTTTAAAATTCCAGACAAAGTGGAACAATGACAATAACTGCTTTAATAAAAAGATTTCAATGTACCATGTTGTGAATCCGGATCTTGAGGTGAAAAAAGAGCCTGGGGAGCATAAAACAAAAATACAATAGAAAGAAATAATGGTTATTAGCTGTGTTCTGGGTCTCTCTGCCTTGAGCATACGTTTCATTTCAGTTACTAAAAGATTGTCCTACGAGGTTCTGCATTCCTCTTTCCCACGGCAAACCGTAATTCTGCCAGACAGGGAGACTGAAAGGGAAATTGCTTCTGCAAATGTGGTGCTAATAAATAATAGAAAATGTTTACTTTTCAACTTGATGGCAAACAGATTTGGAAAAGTTCTGGGATTTCGCTTAAACTGTCTTTCTTTTCACAGTGAGTTTTGTGATGTCCTAAATAAAGCAGGAGAGTCCAGACGTAGGGCACATCCAAATTGGGTTACTCTGGGCTTACTCTGACCCCTGGGGATTGGGGAAGGGGCACCCCCTTCTAGAGTGAGGCCTTGGAACATCACCAGGGAGATGTGCCTTCAAATGCCAGGTGCCACACATGGTCCAGAACGTATACCAAGAAGTGGCTTTCTATGTGCGCTCAGATTTAGCAAAAGGACATTCACCATAGCATTTGCCTTAACGGCAAAAAACTGGAAATTAATGCTAATGGTGGTGGAATGGTTAGATGCGGTACACCCACAGAAGAAATAGCCATTGAAAATACTGATGTAGGAGTCAAAGAGATGTCTTGCCATGGAAAGATAGGTTTTAGGAATGTGAAGTAACTCAGGTTTCCAAGTGGTGTGTAAGTCATGGTCTGAAACTTACGGGGGAAAAATAGGTAAACTGCTGTTGACAGAAAACAACCTGGAAGGATATTCACCCAAGTATCAACAGTGTTGTCCCGATGTCAGGGCAATGCAAGTGACTTTTTTCCCCACCCTTGTTTGTATTTTCTAGTGTCCCCGCTCCGATACCTGGGAGCTCTGCCGCACTCAGGTCCCCCCAGTCTTCCTGTGACCCCGAGGGTCCTGAGACCACAGTGTCCCAGCGAGGGTTCCACCCCCCGTCTTTCTGTGACCCCGAGGGTCCTGAGACCACACTGTCCCGCGAGGGTTCCACCCCCCCCCACCCCCCCCACCCCCCCGCTTAGCCACTGGAGCGACGTCCCTCCGCGGAGCCGGCTTCTAAAAGGTCCGATTTTATGCTCCGCGGCTCCATCACTTGCCAGAAGCGGCCAACGGAGGCCCCTCCCCCGCCGTCTATGCTCCTGAAGATGAAGATCGCCTCGGATTCACTTCTCCGCACGTCCTACCTTCCAGTAAGTGGTCGCTTCTCTGTTCAGAGAGTTGTTGCTACTCTCTTCTTCGGTCTCCTGTTGAGTTCGTAGGTGTTCAGAATGGTTTGATCCCTACCCAGCTGAACTCCTGAGACCAGACAGAATCCAGGTCTCCTACTCCTCCGCCATCTTGCTCCGCCCACCCCTGCATTCAACTTTTATCTCATTTCCAGATGAAATCACGTACTTACATTTTGTTTTGCATCGGCACGGATTTTTTTTCCTAATACAACTAGAGCCAGTTCTATTTTTCTTTGTTGGGAACCCATTTCCTAAATTTCTAAGAAGCATGTAAGAAAGGCCTTCTGAGGTTGAAAGTGATTCAAAACTGAAGCAGTTATTTATGATAATATTTCTCTAAGGCAAATGTGCTTCCTACAAAATGGATTTTGGGGTATTAAACTGTAAGTGATTTCCTTGATCTTGCAGAGAACTAGATTCACGTGTCCTGCTTGCTATTACTCTTCAGTGTGGTGTCCTTCCTGCTTGGGGAACCTTACCTTGTGTTGAGTATTAACAGGTGTAGACATACATACAAACAGGTCTGGGAGGTGTTTGATTCCAAAGCAAATATATGCTTGCTTGACACATTTGCTGTGGCCAACCAGTTGTGGGCACTGTTTGGTAGAGCTTGAGGCTCCTAGTTGTTAGTCTTGATTGATTAGAATCAGATGTGGTTTAGGGGCACCTGGGTGGCTCAGTCGGTTAGGCGTCTGACTTCAGCTCAGGTCGTGGTCTTGGGGTCCTGGGATCGAGCCCTGCACTGGGCTCCCTGCTTAGCGGGGAGTCTGCTTCTCCCTCTCCCTCTGCCCCCCACCGTGCGTGCACACTCTCTCTCTCCCTCTCTCTCAAATAAATAAATCAAATCCTGAAAAAGAAACAGATATGCTTTAGCTGTACTAAAATGTGGACCATCTAAAAGACCTTTTAGACAGTTTCAGGGTGTGGTGTGTAGGAGGAATTTGGAGGCCATACCTAACTGCTCTCTAGAAACAGTAAGTCTAAGGTAGATAGCTGGCGCATGTGAGATTTATGCAACTTGAATCCTTAAAAAGTTCTCCATCTTCTCAATCTGTCTTACCCTACTCATCGTTTAAGGCCCAGGTCAAATGTCACCTCCCTTAGGAAAGCTCTCTGACTCACCTGGGAGGCTCATGCAACTTGTTCTCGACACCTGTTGGGTGCCTGGCAGGTATCTGGGTAGAGCACACAGCACACCACACAGAGTTCTCATTAGTATGAATAACTCCCCTATAGCACATGGAGCCCTCAAGGGCAGGAGACTCTGAGTCATCTCTGAATTCTTGGCACCAGCACAAGCTTGGTATAGAGCGGGTATCAATAAATATCTGTTCCTTGACTGTTGAATGGAAATAGGGGGACCCAAATAAAACTGCCCCGTAGATGTACTTGTTCCTGAAGAATAGACAATAAGACGAAGATTATCATCTGAAGTTTCTTGTATACATTTTGACTTCTTTAAGCTGCATGTGTCCTGAAAACACTCTTGAGAGTTTCCTACCTCAGCCTGTTAAGGCCATCATATGGTGCTCAAGGTAGGCACAAAATCAACATAGTGTCAAAGTCAGGTAGGGGAGTGAGAGATTTCCATTCAAGACCAACTTCCCCCTATATTAGCAGTGTGGTCTCAAGAAGTCTCAGCCTCTGGTGACCTTTCTTATCTTATCCGTAAAATGGGCTTGAGTGCGATGCGCTTGTCCTGCAGGGTAGTTGAGGGGATTGCTAAGAAGCATAAAAATGCAGGTACCTGGGTGACTCAGTCGGTTAAGCGTCTGCCTTCAGCTCAGGTCATGATCCCGGAGTCCTAGGATCGAGCTCCACATCAGACTTCTTGCTCAGTGGGGAGCCTGCCTCTCCCTCTCCCTCTGCCCCTCCCCCTGCTTGTGCTCTGTCAAAGAAAAAAGAAAAAAGCATTAAAATGCCTTTGTAAACTGTAAATCGCCACAGAAGCAATTACCTTACAGCTGGCTGGACCTCATTTTAATGCCTTCCTAGGAAAGGTGCCCTGAGAAGCCAGGACCATCTCTGAAGAGAGTTGCAGGCAGTCCCTGGACAAACATGGAAGGGCCTGGAAAGCAGTCTCGTGAGTACTATTTCTTTCATGGGTTGGGTTTTCCTCCAAGACCAGAGTGGGTTTCTGTCAACCGCGCTCAAATGCAAGGCCTGGTGCGGCTCCCAGAACTGCGTCCTGTGGCCGCACTGGAGATGTGCTCTAACGGTACGTGCTATTCCTCCAAGAACAAAATCTGCCTTTTAGAAATAGCACTTGTTTTCAACTTCACCTTTGGCCATTTTGGAAAACAATTTGTGACCTTTTATTAAGCAAACAAGCCTAAGTGGATCTTACCAATTTAAGACCGATGAAAGGTATTGTGCCCTTTCAAACAGTTCTGGAAACGTTCACTCTGCTTTCTGAGTGAGGCTCGTTTGCTGCTGGAGCAAGGACAAAACCCGGCAGCCAAGGTTGCAATCCGTAATCTGGGGCATCTGGGTTTGGCCCGTGTTGCACCTCCCCATCTCGAAATCATTCATTCCTTCTTTTTTCTTCACTATGAAAGTTTTCAAAGATGGGTAGAGAGAATAGTATGAGGAACCACGATTTTTCCTGCCCCGGTTTCAAGGATTGTCAACTATTTGACACCCTCGCTTAATCTTCCTCTTTTCCATCAACAAATTATTGCTCTGCTCTTTCAAAACATGTTCCCAACATCTCATCCTTTTGCCTCCTCCTAAATAAACTTCTGTGTGTCTATCTAAGAAATGAGGACATTTCCTTACAGAATCACACTGTTACCACCCCAATGAAATGAGTAATTCCTTGCTACTTTGTAGTGCTTTGTGCATGTTCCAGTGCCCTTGGTTGTCTCAAAATGCTCTGTCTACACTGTAGAGATCTCACTGTCACTCCCCCATGACATCATGGGCCTCCTGATGTGATGGGACTCTGAGCACACTTGCCCCGTGGAGTGTTCGGACTTTCTAACCTGAATCCAAGCAAGCCTTTGGGCCTACCTTCCAGTACACAAGAAACACACGGGGACAGAGTAAACAGTGTCATGATGAGACAATCAGACAAATCTAGAACATGGGACGCTATAGCATAACTGGTCTAAATTCTTCAAAAAGTCCGTGTCAATGTGGGGAGAGAAAAATGTGGACGGACCAATCTGACTAAAAGAGATTCTAGAAACACAACAACTTGGATTAGCTGTGACCTTGAAAACAAAAAACAGACAAAACTATACCTTTGGGAAAATTTAAATAGGGACTCGGTTAAATGATATTAGGAAACTGTGAGTTTTCTCGAGCGCAATGATGATACTACAGTTATGTGAGAGAATCTCCTGATTTTTAGGACGTACAGGCTGTCTGTTTAGGAGTGAAAAGTCATGATGTCTGCAGTGCACATTCAAATTGCTCAAAAATCATGTATACAGAGAAAGACAATATGGCAGAGGTCAACAACTACTGAATCTAGATGATTGTGTGTATACGAGTGATCACTAAACTCCTCTTTGTTTGGAAATGTACAGAATAAAGAATGGGGAAAAAACACGGATGATGATAATTCCTACTTCACTATTCCACAGGCAGGATGATATTAAAAATATTCAATGATGTGGAATATAAATTAATATGGAAATAATAAAGTAATATATTTTCTCTTATTTTTGAAATAAGATAGATAAAGACATTTCATATACACAGAGATAGATAAAAATGAAGGGGTATGTGTTGTAATGTAAATTATTCATCCCATTATTCTAATAATTTCCAAGTCATTTATTGAAGTTCAGAAATTGCTGGTGAGATCTTTTGCTCCGTACAACTGTTGCTGGCTAAATGGCGCCCCTGTCTGGGCCACTATCTGACTTAGGGATTGCATCAAACTTTTCCAATGGCTTTCTCATTAAATCAATAGCATCCAGTGACACAGGCTCAGGAAGTAGAGAATCAATTTTTATCATCAACAGTCATGCTCTAAACACTGGACTCTCTCAGTTTCTATTAAAACCACAGCATCTGCATTTGGAATTTTTCCAGCCTTTATCAGAGTGACATTTTTATATAGCCAATCTCTGTTATCAACTGTCTTACAAATGCTTTGTTAGAATGTCAGATAAGTTGGCTTAAGTTTATTAATTTTTGTTTACTTAAAATCCACAAAGCTTTGCAAACATCAGTTGGCCAATTTCAGGATTAAATCAATTAAAACACATCGAAGCTTACTATGCTCATTTATTTATTTATTTTAATGATTTTTATTTATCTGAGAGAGAGGGAGGGAATGAGCAGGAGGCGCAGACGGCGAGGGAGAGAGAATCTCAAGTTGACTCTGCACTTGATCTCATGACCCTGAGATCATGACCTGAGCCGAAGCCAAGAGTGAGAGGCTTAACCGACTTCACCACCCAGGCACCCTTATGCTCATTTATTTTTATGATAAAATAGCAAATATGTTCGCATGTAATTTATTGGACAGTTTAATAGTTTTTTTCCTAGGAATTGCCACATTGTTGTTTTCAAAGACATCATATTTCTTTGTTTTTCTAATACCTTCTGTTCCTTTTTCATGTTTTCCTTTACCAGTTTTCTGTGCTCATCCTCTATTTATCAACTTCAATAATCAAAACATTTCTTTCTTGTAGAACTCAACAAAGTACTCAAAGTACTGATATCTCTCTTTGAAAATTATTTCCTAAAATCGCATCTCTTTGTTTTCACTTTACAAATGTTAACTACTCCTATACTATAATTTCCATTAAAGATAAAATTGGAGACTCAATTCAATTTCCAAACTATTCCTGTAGCTTTAGTACCTCAGACTGCCCAAGGATCCAAATATTCTTCTGATTTTCAGTGTATAGGTTCTCAGCTCGTAAGGTACATATTTAATTTTCTTGGATAGTTATTTGGTATGATAGTAAATGCAGTGCTTTTTAAAGAAAAGATTTAGTGATTTAGGTGATTTATGTATTTTATTTATTTTTTTAAATTTTATTATGTTATGTTAATCATACCTTACATCATTAGTTTTTGATGTAGTGTTCCATGATTCATTGTTTGCGTATAACACCCAGTGCTCCATTCAGTACGTGCCCTCTTTAATACCCATCACCAGGCTAACCCATCCCCCCACCCCCTCCCCTCTAGAGCCCTCAGTTTAGTTTGTTTCTTAGAGTCCATAGTCTCTCATGGTTCGTGATTTATGTATTTTATTGTATTGTTCACAGATAATGTATCCACGAGATAGCAAACATCCAGAAAATATTCTAAACTTTGGCCGGAATTTTAGATTTCCTTACTAGCTTTACACAAGCACTAGCTACACAAAATCAATAAATTTTTTACTTAAAAATTCTTCCAGTGGAATCATTTTTATGGAGTACCAACAGTAAAGCTCACTGTATTGCTTCAAATATTGCTCGTTGAGGACAAGAATCATTACATGGCTTTAAAATCTTAAAATCTCACCTTTGGGTAAATTATCAAGATTTTCTATGTATAAGAAATGAAAGTTCATGGGACACCTGGGTGGCTCAGTCTGTTAAACAAACGTCTGCTCTCAGCTCAGGTCATGATCCCAGGGTCCTGGGATCGAGTCCCGCATTGGGCTCCTTGCTCAGCGGGGAGCCTGCTTCTCCCTCTGCCTGCCACTTCCCCTGTTTGTGCTCGTTCGCTCTCTCTCTGACAAATAAATAAATAAAATCTTTAAAAAAAAAAAGAGATGAAAGTTAATAAAAAATGATTAAAATTTGGGGCACCTGGGTGGCTCAGTTGGTTAAGTGTCTGCCTTCAGCTCAGGCCATGCTCTCAGGGTCCTGGGATCGAGCCCCAGGTAAGGTCCAGCTCCCTGCTCAGTGGGAAGTCTGCTTTTCCCTCTCCTTCTGCCCCTCCCCCACTGCTTGTGTGTGTGAGTGCACGCGCTCACTCTCTCTCAAATAAACAAATCTTTTGAAAAATGATTAAAATTTCACGGCCTTTATTTTTACATTTCCAAAAAGAGGTCTTCTTATTTTGGTAGATTGGTTTTGAATAAGTTTCACTTGTTTACTACTTAAGTAACTGCTTTATTGAGATATAATTCACCCTTTTAAATGACAAAATTCAGTAGTTACTGGTATATTCACAGAACCACCACTATGTCATTTTGGAACATTTTTGTTAGCCCTAAAAAGAAACCCCATCTCTCTTCCCCTGTGCACTCCAGTCCCTGGACACCACCAATCTACTTTCTGGCACTAGGGATTTGCCTGTCCTGGATATTTCATGTAGATGGAGTTATACAATATGTGGCCTTTTGTGTCTGGCTACTTTCTCTTAGCATAATGCTTCTAAGATCTATACATGTTGGAGCACCTATCTGTACTTCATTCCTTTTTATGGCCAATAATATTACTTTGTATGGATATACCACGTTTTGTTTATTCATCAGTTGGTGAACATTTGCATTGCTCCCACTTTTTGGTGCTTATGAATAAGGCTTTGCAATGAGTTTTGCAATAATATAAGCTCTCATCATTAAGAGGTGGAGTCTATTTCTCTACTCCTTGAATCTGAGCTGACCTTATGATTCAGTAATAAACTGGGTAATAGAATAAAACAGAAGCCTCTGTGTTTCTGCTGTCCTTCTTCACCCCTTCCACCACCATGAGAACAAACCTAGGAGGGTCTGCTGGACCATAAGAAACATCAGGGAGGAGAACCCAGTTATCCCAGCCAAAACCATCGTAGGCTGTGACTACGGCAACCTGACCCCCAAACACGGGAGAGCACCCGTCTGTCTACCTATAGCTGCCTGCAGGTAAGTGAGGGATCTGAGCCAAGACCAGAAGACCTGCCCAGCCAAGTCCAGCCTAAATCGCCAGCCTGTGGAACTATGAGTAAGATAAAAGGTTATTATTATAAGGTGCTACCTTTTGGGAAAGACTTGTTAGGCAGCAATAGCTAGCTGACACAAGTAGGAAAAGCCTGGGTGTTAATGCTGAACATTTGCTAAAGATGAGGCAATCACGTGACGCACAGTGCAGTTCACCCTATCAGTACCGACAAGCTGCCATCATCCTGGATCTGTGGACCAAGAAGGCAAAAGTGGCTCCCAAATGGAACAAACCAGCTGACATCCGATCACCAAGGAAAGGCCCACGGCCGGGCTCCCCGGCATCCCACCATCAGCACAGAGGGCAATGCAACACAGTGGAATGAGCCCTGACCTTTACGTGACTGAAGAAACCTATCCTGATGATGCTGGGACCTTGAGCAAAACACCTCACCTTCCTGGACCTCAGTACCCTGCTCTGAAAGAGTAAGGTGGCAAAGGGTGAAATTTGAGTCTTGAGGGAGGTGTGTAGAGTCAGAAGGGGGCTGGAGCTGAGTCGCTTGGTGGCCATAGCCTGGAGGGAGGGCCTGCACTGTTCCTGACCCTGACATTCCCGGAGATGTCCCAGTTCCTGCCCAGCCTGGTCCTGGCTCTTCGGCTCGCCTCCGACAGTGTGCAAATCCTCCTGTTTTCTTGCCAACTTTAGAAATAGCTTTTGTTCCTTGCAACTATAAAACCCTTGCTGATTCACAACTCTCAAGGAGTTGCCAATCTAGAATTCTAGAGAGCAGCTAACACAGTTGCTTGGTTAATCATTGGTAAGGATGTAAGGGATTCGTCGGTGAAGAATTGGGTATGGGGCAGGTGTGCAGAGAGAGGCTTTGGAAGATCTTCCAAGAGTCTGTTAGAGAGAGGCAGCACGGTTCAGGACGGTCCACAGCAGAACACGGAGAGACTCCAGTGTGTCAGGCAGTATTCTAGGCCCCACGGGGAGGCACAGGTGTGACAATGACTGTGAAATAAACTAGAATACAATGCGATATGTGGAACGATAAATGCATCTTCAAAGTATAGGAATAGCACAAAGGAGGGTCAGGGAAGGCTTTTGGGAGGAAGGTATATCTAGGTCAGAAAGACGGGAGAGAAGATTGGCCAGGCCAACAAGAGGGGGTGGATGGCAGGTGCAAAGAGTGGGGCACAGGAGGCAGCTTGGTGTGCTCAGTGGGTAACCAGTACTTTTTTTGTTTTTAATTAACTTTATGTTCTTAGAGCAATTTTTGGTTAACGGCAAAACTCAGCAGAAAATAGAGTTCCCGTATACCCTCTACTCCCACACATGCCGAGGCTCCCCGACTGTCAACGTCCCTCACCAGAGAGGTACATTTCTTATAATTGCTGAACCTACACTGACGTGAGATCATCAGCCAAAGTCCGTGGCTTACAATAGGGTTCACTCTTGGTGTTGCATAGTGTATGGGTTTGTATGATGTATGTATGATGTATGATGTATGATGACACATGTCTTCCACTATGGGATCATACAGAATGATTTCACTGCCCTAAAAATCCTCTGCGCTATATTCATCCCACTCCTCAAACCCCTGGCAACTGCTGATCTTTTTACTGGCTCCATAGTTTTTGCCTTTTCCAGAATAGTATAGGGTTGGAATCACACAGTACGTAGCCTTTTCCGATTGGCTTCTTTCACTCAGTCATAGGCATTTAAGACTCTTCTGTGTCTTTTCATGGCTGGATAGCTCATTTCTTTTTAACACTGGATAAAGTTCCACTGTCTGAATGTCACCCAGTTTATTTATCCATGGTGCCCAGTAGTCTGTGACTGAGTGTGCAAGGGAGAATGTTGTGGTGGGCAAGGCCCACTGTTGCTAGAACATGGAGGCCTTCTCCACAGTACATGGGAGCTGGTCCTCACCGAGTAGGTCTGGAGCCCACAAAGGGAATATTCAGCCTGAGGGAGTAACGTGAGGACTGGGTCTAAGACCACACATGGACCAAGTTACGAGCTGTGGGTCCCATCTCAGCGATGCAACCTTCTGAGCCTTAGTTTACTCATCCTTTAACTGGGCTGATGCTAATACCCAGCCCGGCCTACATCAAAGGGTTGCCATGAGACTAAGCCAAGAGGATCCAAGAAAAAGCAGTATGAATTGTTATGCAGGGTGCCCAGCAAGGATTTTTATCCCAGTAAAGCCGGCTCCCTCCTCCCCCTCCTCACTCTGCTCTCCTCAGCTTATTTCGCTGAATGCTGTTCTAGCTTACATTTCTTCTGGTCAAAACCCCGAGCAGGTTCCCTTCCAGATGGGAGAGATGGAATGTTCTCCACTCACCTGGGGAGAACCACTAGGGCCCCAGTCACCACCCCCCCCATTTTATCTCTTGACTACATTGGGCTTTGGGTAATAGAAAAGGTCTGGAAACCACAGCTGGGTCTAGTCCAGTCCTGATGAAAACATTCATCTGCACTGTCCACTACAGGAGCCACCAGTCACATGTGGCTACTGAGCACTTAAAATATGGGCTAGCACAACTGAAGAACGAAGTTTTTACTTTTATTCATTTTTTAAAAAAAGATTTACTTATTTAAGTAATCACTACACCCGAGGTGGGGCTTGCACTTACAACCTTGAGACGGAGACCTGAGCCAAGATAACAGAGTTGGACACTTAACCGACTGAGCCACCTAGGTGCCCCTACTTTTATTCACTTGCAACTAATTGGAATCTAGATTTAAATGGCCACATGCCACATGGCCAGTGGCGACCACACTGGGCAGCACAGGGTGCTAACCCCTTATGGCACAAAGAGGGAACTGAGGCAGGGCAGCATGTGATGTGCCACAGGTCACCAAGCCAGTGAAAGATCCAGACCGCAGGCCCGCCTGCCTCCTCTTTCAGCAGTGTCCACTCCAGACCATCACAGACTCAGAATGTTAGCCCAGTAGAGATCATCTCGGCCACATTTGTCCCAGACTGAAGTAAACAAAGAACGGGCTGGAGCATTGGCTCTGGAGCCGCCGCGGGGTTTGGCACCCTGCTCAGGAAGCTTGGCTGTCCTCGGCTCAGCTTGCGATGCCCTTTGTGGTGTCCTGGCCCGCAGATGCAGGCAGGCCAGAAGCAGGCAGGGGTGGCAGGCAGGCCAGAGCAGGGCAGGGGTCAGGGGGCCTCACCTGAGCAGCTGCAGACTCAGTGACCCCTCCCTGAGCAGCACGCTCCTCTCCCCTGACCCAGCTTGGATCAGAAGAGCTGGATCAAGGTGGAGGTCAGCCACATCTCTGCAGCTCACACACGCATTCCACCTGCTCATTCCCCAGGCCTGCCCCCTCAGAGGTACCCAGGTGCAGGATCAAATTAATCCCCATTCTTTATCCGGAGGCTGGCACGCAAATGTCCACCCACCTGGGGAGAGTGGGCACAGAGTTAGGAGTGAGGCTGAGTGACATCCAAGCCCTCAGGAGAAGGGGGATGGCAGGAGAGATCGCTGGCACCTTCCTCTAGCCATCTGTCCCCACCAAATCCTGTGTGAATGCACGGCGCTGCGGCCAATACTGGGGACTCATGCTCCAGGTGCCTGGAGACCTGGCGGGACCACTTGTCAGCCCCGTTTCCTTAGCTGGAAGATTCGACATCTTCTCTCCCTTTCTTCCTCTCTCTTTTTCGATTCCCTACTCTCTCCCTCTTTCGCTGGTCACTTCTCTTTTGTTGGAGTAAATTTTTATGAAAATGTAACATATATACAGAAAAGGACACAAGTTATAAATACATGGCTTGTTAAATTTTTACAAAGCGAACATACCTGTGAAACCAGCACAAAGATCAAGAAATACACTTATTGTGGCAGTTTACAATATATAGTGAATCATTATGTTGTACACCTGATTCTAATGTTATTTGTCAATTACACCTCGATTAAAAAAAGAAATAGAACATAACTGTGCCTTGGAATGCCCCCTTATGTCCCCCTCCCAATCATTTCTCCTACTCCCTGACCTCTCTCATTGTTGTGGACTGACTGCTTGGGTCCTCCCCAAATGCCTATGTTGACACTCTAATCCCCAACAGGATGGTATTTGGAGGTGGTGCCTTTAGGAGGTGAGTAGGGTTATTAGATGAGGTCATGAGGGTGGGGCTCCCGTGTCAGGATCAGGAACCTTTTTTCCCCCTGAGTTTGCTGATACTTTTTTTTTTTGCTATTATGTTCAGTTAGCCAGCATATAGTACATCACTGGTTTTTGACACAGTGTCCAACGATTCATTATCTGTGTATAACACCCAGGGCTCATCACAACACATGCCCTCCTTAATACCCATCGCCCGGCTACCCCATCCCCCACCCCAGGGATCAGGGACTTTTTGAAAGAAGCTGTGAGAGAGTCTGCAAACCAGGAAGAGGAGCCTCACCGGGACCCACCTGCTCCAGCGCGTCATTTCTGACTTCAGACCTCCAGAACCGTGAGCGATACGTTTCTGCACATTTCCGTCGTTTGCCCGCCCCCTGTCTATGCTATTGTTACAGCAGCCCCCGTGAAGACATTTACCATCAGTTAGTTTTGTCTGTTCATAAGCTTGTCTGCTTCTTCCACTTGTCATTATGTTTGTTGGATTCATCGGTGTGGCTGAGTACAGCAGTCGTCCAACCGTGGATGAACGTTTGAGACTTTTTGGGGATGGGGGTGCAAATAACGCAGTTGGAACATTGTCCTGGGTTTTGGTAGACCTATGTCCGCATTTCTTTGGGGTATATATTTGAGGGTGAATTGCTGGTCATGGCGCACGTACCTGGTTGGCTTTAGGAGACACAGCCAGCAGTTTCCCGGTGCCGTCACCTCAATATATCCTCCCAGCCACCAAGTATGAGGGCTCCATGGTCCATGCTTGTCTGCACTTGGTACTGTCAGCTTAAGACATTTTGCCATTGTGGTTAGTGGGAGCGGCCACCATTGTGGTTTGAACTTGTGCTTGCCTGGAAACTAAGGAGGTAGAGCACCTTTCTGCGTGTTTTCTGGTTATTCAACACCTTTTTTTTTTTTAAGATTTTATTTTTTTTAAGATTTTTTATTTATTTATTTGAGAGAGAGAGCACATGAGGGGGGAGGGTCAGAGGGAGAAGCAGACTCCCTGCTGAGCAGGGAGCCCGATGTGGGACTCAATCCTGGGACTCCAGGATCATGATCTGAGCTGAAGGCAGTCGCTTAACCAACTGAGCCACCCAGGCGCCCTAAGATTTTATTTTTATTTATTTGAGGGAGCGAGTTCACGAACACATGTGGGCGTGGTGGAGCAGAGGCAGAAAGAGAAGCAGATGCCTCGCTGAGCAGGGAGTCTGACTCGGGGCTCAGTCCTAGGATACTAAGATCATGACCTGAGCCTAAGGCAGATGCTTAACCGACTGAACCACCCAGATGCCCCTATTCAATAACTTCTTTTGTGTGAAATTCCTCTTTGAGTTCATTTTTCTGTTATGTTGTCTTTTATTGATTTGTAAGAGTTCTTATATATTCCAGACATGGTTTTCAAATAGGTATATGTGTACATATTGTATATGCTGGTGTGTTGTGTGTATGTGAATATATATAACCAAGTATCTTCTTTCTCCCACTCGGTGACTTACCTTTTTACTTTGCTGCACAGAAACTTTCAATTTTAATCTAACCCAATTTACCACCTGTTTTCCTTAAGTGGTTAAGTGTTTTTGCATCTTAAGAAATCTCAGGGCGCCTGGCTGGCTCAGTCGGTGGAGTGTGTGACTCATGATCTTGGGGTTGTGAGTTTGAGCCTCATGTTGTAGAGATTACTTAAAATCTTTAAAAAAAAAAAAAATCCTTACCTATTCCAAGGTCATGAAAATTTTCTGCTGAGTTTTTTTCTAGAAGCTTTATTTTTACTTCTCATATTTTGATTTTTGCAGGTTGTATGAAGTAAGGGCACAATTTTTGTATGTTACGTGATCTGAGGGTCAAAATTTATTTTTTCCATTTGAATATCCAGCGGGCTCAGCACAAGTAATTAAAGATAACCCTTTCCCTAAAGCACCCCGCTGTTACACCTGTTGAAACAAATGCAGGTTTCTTTTTTTTTTTTTTAAGATTTATTTATTATTTGAGAGAACGAGAGAGAGCGAGGGGAGGGGCAGAGGGAGAAGAAGAGAGAGAGAGAGAATCTCCAGCAGACTTCCCACCAAGCACAGAGACCAACTTGGGGCTCAATTCCACAACCCCTGAGCCAAAACCAGGAGTTGAATGCTCAACCAACTGAGCCACCCAGGTGCCCCAAATGCAGGTTTGTTTCTAATCTCTCTGTTGTCCTAGGGGCCTGTTTATCACAATGTCAGTTTATGACAACTATTGATGTCTGGTAGAGGAAAATCCTGGAATTTTGTTCATCTTCATTATTCTTGGCTCTCTGCATTTGCATATAAACTTTAGGATCAGCTTGTCAACTTCCACATGTTCCAAATAGTCTTGCTGGGATTTTGATTGCATTGAATCTATAGATTGGGAATATTCGCATCTTTGTAACAGGGAGGCCTCTAACCCACAAACCATTTATTTACATCCTTATTAATTTATTGCAATACTGACTGTGTAGGCATCTTGCAAATCTTTCATTAGTTTTATTCTAAGACATTTGTGTGTGTGTATGCATGCATGTGGGTTCATACATGCACATATAATATAAACAGTAATATTTAAAATTTTCATTTCTACTTGTTTATTACTAGTATGTTGAAATACAATTGATTTTTTATATTGACCTTGTATTCAGCAACCTTGCTAAATTATTCCAAGAGCTTATCTAGAGATTTCTTGATTTTTCTATACACACAGTCATGTTTCCAAGAATGACAGTCTTATTTCTTCCCTTCCATTCTTTTTTTTTTTTTTTTAAGATTTTATTTTATTTGACAGAGAGAGACAGCAAGAGAGGGAACACAAGCAGGGGCAGTAGGAGAGGGAGAAGCAGGCTTCCTGCTGAGCAGGGAGCCCGATGCGGGGCTCGATCCCAGGACCCTGGGATCATGACCTGAGCTGAAGGCAAAGCTTAACGACTGAGCCACCCAGTGGTAGGGCACATCTGTGTCTCATTCTTGATCCCAAGGAGAAAGTTTTCAATAATTTACACTCAATAAGATGCTTATGATGGGCTTTTTGCAGATATTCCACCAGATTGAGGAAGTTTTCTTAGCTTTCTATGATCTTCTATTCTGAGTTTTCTGAGAGTTTCTGTTACTGTGAATGATGATTGAATTTTATCAAATGTCTGTGATTCTTCCCCATATTTGGTTAGACAACATTGATTTTTAAATGTTAAAACAATTTTTGATTTGTAAATTTCAATGGCGTATTATCCTTTCCATTTATCCCTGGATTTGGTTAATATTTTGCTAAGGGATTTTGCATTATTGTTCATGAAAGACATTCACTTGTCATGTAATGTCTTAATCAAGTTTTGAAATCAAGGTTACGTTGGCTTTACAAAATCATCTGGGCACTGTTCCATCTATTTCGATTTTCTGAGAGAGCTTATATAAGATTCGAGTTATTTCTTCCTAAATTGTTTTGAAAGAATTCTCTGGTGAAGCCACATGTACCCAGAATATTTGTATCTTGTGTTCAAAGTTTTTAATTCAAAATTCAGTTTAGTAGATACAGGACTATTCACATTTTATATTTCTTTATTTTTTAAAGATTTTATTTATTTATTTGCGAGAGAGAGAATGAGAGAGAGCATGAGAGGGAAGAGGGTCAGAGGGAGAAGCAGACTCCCCGCTGAGCAGGGAACCCGATGTGGGACTCGATCCCAGGACTCCAGGATCATGACCTGAGCCGAAGGCAGTCGCTTAACCAACTGGGCCACCCAGGCACCCACATTTTATATTTCTTGTGTCCGTTTTGGTAAATTACTTTTTCAAGCAATTCGTCCATTTCATCTAACTTTTAAATTACATAAAATTATTTATGATATCATCACATGATTTTTATGACTTTTTATATAATTTCATACTAATAGAGTTTCACATACAGTACAGATAACTCCTGTGTGCTCTTTATCCAGAGTTCAACAATTTTTTATATTTTGTGCCATTTGCTGTTTTTTTTTTTTCCTTAATCATTGAGAACAACTTGGAGATATCACGCTACTTTTATCCTTAAATATTTCAGTGGATATTGATTTCCTTGGACAGGGCTTTCACTGTTTTTAATAACTGTTGCATGAGTAGTTATGTTGTCTTTGTCAATATTGGTAGCATGTGCTGTTTCTGTTTTTTTCTTGATCATTCTTATTGTAAGTCAATATATTTTTCAAAAACAACTTTTGACTGTTGATTTTAAAAAATGATAAATCTGTTTATTTCATTTGTGCTTTTATCTCTGTTATTTGCTTACTTGAATTTCACATATTCTTGACCTTTTTTTTGCTTCCTTTGCCTCCCATGATGGATATAATGGTATCCATTTTCTAAGGCACACATTTAAGACTACAAATTTCCCTTTAAAAATTACAGCTGTATCTGAAGTCCACAAATTTTATATTTATCCACATATGAACTATATCTGGCACTCTTCTTTCCTTTTGTGTTGATCCAAATTTCCATCTGATCTCATTTCTTCCTGTCTGAAAAAAAATGCCTTTAACGTTTCTCATAGATCTCAAAGATCAATAAATTCTCTTGGTTTTTTTTCTCCTTTGTCTGAAAAAAGTCTTTATGTTGCTTTCATTTCTAAAAGGTCTTTCCACTATGTATACACATCTACTTTGATGACTTCTTTCTTTATGTATTTTAGAGTGACTTTTCTATTATCTTCTGGCCTAAATAGTTGGCGGGCAAACTACAATGGTTGTATTTTCTTTTCCTAATGTGCCTTTTTTTTTCTTTTTAAACTCTAGCTGCTTTTAAGATCTCCTTTTTTTATCACTGGTTTTCATCAAGTTGATTATAATGTGCTTTTGGTGTCCTTGTCTGTGTTTATCTTGCTTAGGCATTGAAATTTCTGGGTTTGTGGGTTTATAGTTTTTAATCAAATTTGAAAAAGTTCAGTTATTTTTTCAGATAGTTGTCCTGCCCTCTCCACTCCCTTCTGGAACTCCAGTGAAACAAGCCTCAGACTGCTGGCTCCCATCCTATGGGTCACAAGATTCTGTTTTTCTCTTTCAGTCCTTTTTTTTTTCTTTGTGTCTTTCATTTCGGATAGTTTCTGTAGTTATGTCCAGTTACTGATCTTGTGCAGTATTCTATTTGCTGTTCGTTCTATCCAGTAAAAGTTTTATTTCAGATATAATCTTCATCTCTAGAAGTTCCATTTGGGGTCTTTTATTTTTATTTTTATTTTTTTTAAAGATTTTATTTATTTGACAGAGAGAGACACAGCGAGAGAGGGAGCACAAGCAGGGGGAGTGGGGGAGGAGAAGCAGGCTCCCCGCGGAGCAGGGAGCCCGATGCGGGGCTCGATCCCAGGATCCCAGGATCACAACCCGAGCCGAAGGCAGACGCTTAACGACCGAACCACCCAGGTGCCCCCATTTGGGGTCTTTTAAAAATATCTTCAGTTTCTCTCCCATTAGGTTCCTCTTTCCTTTAGATCTTTGAGCATATTTATAATAGCTGTTTATATCCTTGACTAATTTAGTCATCCCTTTCACTCTCAGCGACTGAACACTTATGTCTTCCCAAAATTCATATGTTGAAACTCTGTACGTTAACGTGATGGTATTAGCAGCTGAGGCCTTTGGGAGGTAATTTGGGATGAGATGAGGTAGTAAATGTGGAGCCCTGGTGAACGAGATCAGTGCCCTTATAAAAATCATGGGAGAGCTTGTGTCCTCTCTCTGCTCTTTGCCAGGTGAAGACAGAACAAGAAGATGGCGGTCAGCAAACTGGGAAACAGGGTCCTCACCAGAACCTAGCCATGCTGGCACCCCAATCTCAGACTTCCAGCCTCTGGAACCATGAGGGCTCCGTTTGGGTGGTGTATAAGCCGTGACGGATTCTGTGAGCCCACGCCGACTAAGCCAGTCACTTTTGGGTCTGCTTCTAATGATTTCTTTTCCTGTTTGTGGGTCACCTATTTCTACTTCCTTACATGTCTAGTAACCTTTTATTGGATACCAGACATTGTAAATTTTGTGTTTTTGAGTGCTAGATTTTGTGGTATTTTCTTAAAGAGTGTTATACTTTGAGGAAATTTTAAAATATTCACCAATTCATGGGGTGCCTGCCTGGTTCAGTCAGTGGAGCGTGAGACTCTTGATCTCAGGGTTGTGAGTTCAAGCCCCACATGGGGCATAGAGATTACTTCAAAATACAAAAAATAAAAAAATAAATTCATCAATTCATCTTAAAATTGCAATAAGCCCATTAACATGAACACAACATATCTTCTGTGAGAAATAGCTTTATTTTCTAAATCAAAAAAATTAATGAGAACAGTAGCATTGTTTTACATTTTTGTAAATCTTTATAACTTTTTTTTTTTCCCCCAAGTAGGCTCTATGCCCAGCATGGAGCCCAACACAGGGCTTGAACTCATGACCCTGAAATCAAGACCCGAGTGGAGATCAAGAGTCAAATGCTGGGTGCCTGAGTGGCTCAGTCAGTTAAGTGTCTGCCTTCGACTTGGGTCGTGATCCTGGGGTCCTGGAATCGAGCCCTGCGTTGGGTTCCCTGCTTGGCAGGGAAGCCTGCTTCTCCTTCTTCCTCTGTCTCCCTCTCCCCCTGCTTGTGCTCTCTCTCTGTCAAATGGATAAATAAAATCTTAAAAAAAAAAAAAAGACGCTTAACTGACTGAGCCACTTGAGCACCCCTAATATATAGCTTAATAGAAGACAGAAGAATGCTCCTATCGGCTTCTACATTTAGTCTGTTGCAATATCACACGTCATGCAGTCTCTAGAAAACCCCACGGTATACTCCTGAAGGAGCAGGAGGGCAAGAGGCAAATAACTTAGTATTATTATAAAAATAGTTTGGACAAAAAAATAGTTTGGACATTGCGGGCCTCCCGAAAAAGCCTCCAAATCGCTCTTGAGAATCACAGCTTTCAAAAGCCGCGTCCTCCTCTGAGCTGCTCACAGTGAAAAAGTGCTGCCGGAAAGCGGGCTCATCCGGAAGACGAGGGGGAGAAGCTGCCAGTATGGCTGGGAACTGGAAGAAGATTCCTGGAGCGGCAGAGGGTCCTGTTCAGGAGTCCCGTGCTCACCACTACTGACGGCGCCCTGGCTCTTTCCGCTGGGATCACATTCTGCTGCCAAAGGCATGTCCTTCAGAACTTTCTTCAGGGAGGCTCTGGTGGGAGTTTATCTGATGCCTTTGTTTTCCTTTTCATCTTTCAAGAAGACGTTTGCTGGGTTTCCAATCCTGGGTGTATAGTTCTCTGCCCACCCCCCACCCCCGCTCCTCAGGAAGGTGATCAGACCGCTATCAGGCTGGTTTCTAAGCGCGATCTGTCCATTCTCTCGGGGGGCTCTCGAGATGGTCTCCTTGCCGCAAGTGTGTCTCTGCGACCTGAGCTCGAGACAGCTTTCAACCTCAAATGTCTGACCTCTCTACATGTCCCTTTGTTGACCTATTTCACTGTTGTCCAGAGTACTTAATATCTTTCAAAGTCCTTTCCATTAAAAAAAATAACCAGCGCATTCTTAGATGGGAGAGCGTTATGGGCATCCGTCCTAAGGACGTGCCACTCCACCTCAAACCTCTAAAAATAGAGGTTCTTTGGATGGAGCATGTAGTCTATTTACATTTATATAATGATATATAGGGATTTAAATCTTCCATTTTCACATTTTCCTTTTATCCTCCCTATTTGGTTTTCCTCTTCCTTTTTTCTTTCTTTTGATTAATTATTTAGTAGTAGTTTAAGTCCTGGCTGTCTCAGGAGTTCTCAGATGCCTTCAGAGAGAGAGAGAGAGAGAGAGAGAGAGAGAGAGAGAATGTGTGAGCGTGTGTGCGCGCACGCGCGTGTGTGCGCGCACGCACACGCGCGCGCTGCCCAGTTTTTCTAGTTGTTTTCACTGGGAAAATCGGTCTTCTAGAAGCTGCGGTGTCCTAGCTGGAAGCAGGAGTCCCTGGGAGTCAAGCTGAGCTTTGCTACAGGGGGTCACGGCTGAAAGAACTAGACGCAGAGGGAGCCGCACCCCAGCCTCTCATGCACCAACAGACGCAAGTCTGGACAGTGGGCTCCCCTACCTTGAAGCCTCAGGCCCACATGCGGAGCTGGGGGCAGGGTGGTTTGGCAGAAGGATCAGGGGCAATTGGGCCCATTACATGAGGGAGTGAATTCTGGCTTAGCAACTTTCTTCTCGATGGGACCTTGAGCTAGTTACCAAGCTTATTTCTTTATCTGCAAAGTAGGGACCATACCTGCTGCCTCACTTGAACGCCATGGGAGTTAGAATTTGGCTAATGCACGTGAAGTAGGTAGTACTGACCAGACACTGAGCCAGCCCTCAGTAGATGGATGGTTATGAAGTTGTTAAATCACTAGACCTGTCCTCAGCATTTTGCTGACCATCAAAGATCTGGAAGGGGTGAGAGGCTGCAGCCTGGCTGACCCAGCTGTCAGAGTCTGGACCCATCCGAAGGCAGGCTGCCCTTCCTAGCCCATGGTTGGGTGTGCTGTTGAACCAGGACCCTTTTAGGCAGAGCCTGTGGGCAGGTGCTAAACCACCTCACCAGGATCACAGCCCATGTTGGCTTGACCTCTGACCCCAGAGACTCCTAAACAAATCTGCCTCCAGACTAGGGGAGTGGAGCAGGCCCTGCCGGCTGAGCTTTGAAACCCTGCCTTTGTATAACAGCCTAGAACTTGGCCAGAATGAGGCAATTAGCTCAGCTGTGCCAAGTTCATACCTGAACACCACTGGCCTTGGATTTGTGAGGCTTACCTAACCATTCCATGAAAGGACATTTCTCTTAGCAGTGGTTCTCCACACTGGCTGTTCTCTGTCATCCCCCAGGAGGGCACTAGCGACATTCCAACACCCTGGCCCCACCACCGGGTTCCCATTTAACTGGTCCAGAGCATGGCGGGGGCCACCGGTACAGTGGAAGAGCTCACTGGCCCATTGGCCATCTCAACTCTCACTGCTTGTTACAGTCTAAATCTGCCGTCATTTGAGTGCACAGCCTGTTGAGGCGGGAGGAGCCCGGGGGGCACCTCCGTCCAGCCCTTTCCATACGAGGGGAAACAGAGGCCCGGGAGGAG
This sequence comes from Eumetopias jubatus, assembly GCF_037043125.1. Lineage (NCBI taxonomy): Eukaryota > Metazoa > Chordata > Mammalia > Carnivora > Otariidae > Eumetopias > Eumetopias jubatus. The sequence continues at coordinate 7,805,299 of NW_028274823.1, read as the reverse complement.
CTCTTCAGCCAGTAATGACAGGCTGGCAAGTAGGCTCTGTTTCTTGCTACTCTGAGGCTGTGGCCCAGCACATTCCCTTTTTAGAGCACAGCATGGCAGTGAGCCAGCATCTCAGCCCCAAACCAGGTCAGGCCGGTGGGTGGAGTCCAGGCCTGGGCGACCAGAGCTGCTCTCACTCACAACACACCCATTGCCTGCCAGGCTCTGGGCACGTGACACGTGTCACCCACACCATGTGGTGGTGATGGTGAGGCCCACTCTGCCGAGGCCGTGTGGGAGGCATCATCTGGACTCAGAGGCCTGTGTGTCTCCTGGTTGGGGGGGGGGGGCGGCGCGGTGTGCAGGCCGTGAGCACAGAAGTCCGCCAACAGGCCTCCTCCCTGGGGCTGCCCACCCCCAACCCCCACCCCGAGGATGGGGAGGGAGAAGCAAAGACCTCTTCCTCCAAGCTTCAGTCTCTGGCAGCCCAAACGCCGTCTGGTGCAGAGAGTATTTCAAAGAAATCCAGCCCAGCAACAGCCAAGCTTCACCAGCCTCACCTCTGGACATTTCCATATTCATTAACACATGTCTGCCATTAAAAGAAAATGATGGTCATTTGACGCCCATATGTTCCCTTTCAAAACGACAGGCTGATATTTATCCTCCTGAAAAGAGCGAATTCTAAAATGGAGCTGAGCACATATCTTCCCGAGTTGCAGGGAAATAATCCTCTAAATTAAAAAGGTCTCAACACAGCCCACCAGCCGGGGGATTCTCTGTCCGTGAGGCAAGTGAAGCTACTTGGATTCAGCTATGTCTAAAACCATGAAGTTTGCTTTCTTTTAAAGGAGAGTAAATATGTTGGCAGAAAATGCAATCTCTCTTCTGGGTTTAAAAAAAAAGTACTTCAAAGGACATGAGGCATCTTCCTTGATTTTTCCCATGGGGCCTCCTGGCTGCAGGGGCCCCTGTAGGAGAGGAAAGACGGTGGGGCCCTGAGGACCAGAAAACAGGGGGCCAGCCCAGCTCGGCCACTCTTTGCCTGCAGGCCCTCGGACAGGCCCCTGCCCACCCCCGGCCTCCGGTTCCTGAGCTGTCCAGAGAGAAAATTCCACCGGCGCTGTCCTCCACGAGGCTGGCCACCCGTCAGAATCACCTGCAGAGCTGCTGGGTCTGTGGGCCTTGTAAGCTCCTCACTGTCTCCTGCAGGGCAGCTGGGTTCGGGGACTCAGCCTAGCTCTGACATCCTGCATCCGGAGCAAAAGTAGCAAAGCCCCCGTCTATCAGCACATCCGACCTAAGACTTCTAGTGGCTTCCGTCCCTGGTTCCTTGTAATTACGACAGGTCCAGCTGGTCCCTGGGTGGTGTGCTCAGGAAAGTAACCATAGTGAACATCTGTCAAGCCCTCTGGGGGGTCAGCCACGTGCTTCCCACGGTTCTCTGACCCTCAGGAAGACTAGGAGCTTCTACCGTTAGCTCCAGCGTACAGTTACCCCGAGAGATGGAATTACTGGCATGAGTTGAGGGCATAGGACTTCTCAGTGGTGGAGCCAGGACCAGAACTCAGCAGCTGGGCTGTGGCTCTAGTCCCTCCATCATTCAGTCAAGGTCACAGGGCCATTTTGAGAGATGCAAGGTGACCCCAGCTAGAAACTGGTCTTCCCCAAAGCTGCTGCTCTCCCTTCCCTGAGTCTGGGCGCCCTCTGATGAGGATGGTTTACGGCCTTCCTGCGCAGTCTTGGACGTTGTGACCAACAATGACGAATTCCCTGAACATCCACTTCCTTCTGAAATAGGCCAGGCACCCACCCACTGTCCTTCCCCCCTGTGATTCGGGAAGAGATTGCTCTGGAAAACGCCCACTGCATGGATGGGAAATGTGAGAGGTGGGAGCTTGGGCATGTTATGCATGTGGGCACACGGAGATGTGTGGCTGCCATCTCCTCACTTAGCTCCATCCCTGGCCTTGGCCCTGCCCATGGGCTTGGCGGGGCACCTGTCCCATGCTGGCCATACAGGGGACCTTGTCTGGTAGGCCAAGGCCTCTTCAGCTTTCCTATCAGCTCCAGGAAGTTCGAGGAATCTTTGAGGTACATGTTATTCCTTTTTCTTCTTTGATCTTTCCAAACCACAGTCAGGGCAGCCTGGGTATAGGAGTGGCCCCCATTTCAAATGTGTGTGGGTACATGGGCCCTTGAGGAAGAAAAGGAGAAATATTTAGCTAAGGAAGCAGACCAGATTGCTGCTTCCGGGGGTGGTGGAGAATCAGCTCGAAAAACAAAGAAGGCAAACGACAACATCACATGCCAGTGATTGCCCTTTTCAACAAGAGGAGGCAACTTTCCAAAAAAGATTGTTCCTAATGTGCTAGATGCTTGAGCAGTTTTAGGCACACCCAGCCCCAACTGGATTTTTCTTCCCATCCAATTTGTCATGAACTTGCAAAATGCAAGTATACATTGGGACGGTCAGAGGTGTTGCTCGCTGGGCATGCTGTCAGGGCCTCCGCCCCGTGGGAAGGCAGGATATAGAGAAAGATAAAAGCCTTCAGTGTGTGTAGGTGATCTTTCCCTTTCTTGCCAACTTATTTCTCAACTGTAGTGCTAAATTCGAAAGCAGATATCCGGGTCCGGCAAAAGATGGCATTTCACTGAAATCCATGAGGCCGGGCTTGATGAGGCAAAGAGGTGCTGGAAGTGGACAGGAAATGAGTCTTATTCAGGTGAGTTCAAAAGCAAAAGCCTTGATGGCATATTTCAGAGAGGTTACCCATCTGCACGTGGTGTGTGATTTCACAGAGTGGAGAGAGTGAATCTAATTTAGCAGCATGTCCTTCAGCCAGCACAGGTGAAATCAGTTAGAGGACCTCCAAAGCATGGACTACAGTCCCGCCTTTCTAAGGAACCAGGCATATCTACAGATTTACTGACAGGTATCAAGATCTATTGTTAAGGAAGATGCACTTTCCTCTGTGTATCCTTTTGTGCACTTCGAAGCTTGATTTTAAACCTTATAAATATATATTTAAATATATATAACCCATTTTAAAAACAGCTAAGAAATAAAATCAATTAAAAAGTGGATTTGTACAGACCAGAAATATTCACCAAAATGATCACTGAGGTTCTCTCTGGGTGTGGAATTTTGGATAATTTCCACATTCTTCTTGGAATGTTTATTTTATTATAAACATGTCATTTTGATAAATGAAGCTTTGAAAAATTACTAAATAAACGCTAAGGACTTTGAGAACATTTCCTTAAGAACATTAGCAAACAAAGCAAGTGTGCTATGACCAGTTGGTTAGTAACCATATCAAGTGAACAGCGGTGGAATACAGAGATAGGAGAAAAGTTGAAAAATTGTGTTTCTAGAAAATGTCCTACAGATAATAGGATTGTTTTCATTTTTCTCATGATAAAAGCAATACATATATATGAGGAAAAAAAATCACTTCTAGGTTCCTCCTAACCACGATCACTGTTAATACGCTTACACGTTTCCATTTAGTCTTCGATTATAGCTCCAGGAATCCTTGGTGTCAGGTAGTCCTGGCATGACCACTATTAACCTGGTTAGTCAGCTACCGAAACAATAGGATTAACTTCTTCAGTAGTTGTGGGTCTCCAGTTAATGCGGTTGAAGTCCGTGTTTAATAACCGCCATGATGCTCACAACGTGGACACCATCTCCAACAGTTGTGAAGATCCTGGCTGAGTAAGGACTTCGCCTTCAAATGGAAATTTCCTACTCTGTGACCACAGGCCACCAAGCCTGGCACTTCCTCAAAAGAATTAAACATGGAATCACCATGCCATCCAGTAATGCCACTTCTGGGTGGGTACCCCAAGGAATTGAAAGCAGAGTCTCAAAGAGATGTTGGCACATTTGTGGTCGTAGCAGCATTATTCACAGCAGCTGAAAGGTAGAAGCAGCTCAAGTATCTATTGACAAAGGAAGGGATAAACAAAATATGGTCCAACCATATGCTGGAATATTACTCAGCCTCAAAAAGGAAGGACAGGGTCACCTGGGTGGCTTAGCCAGTTAAGTCTGCCTTCGGCTCAGGTAGTGATCTCAGGGTCCTGGGATCGAGCCCCACATCGGACTCCCTGCTCAATGGGTTCTGCTTCTCCCTCTCCCTCTGCCACTCTCTCTCTCTCCCTCTCAAATAAATAAATAAAATATTTAAAAAAAAAAGGAACATTCGGACACCTGCTGCAACATGACGGGTTGCTGAACCTCTTCCTCCCAGAGCTGCAGTCTTTGCCCCTGTGAAATGGGGATTATTACCTGCCTTCCTCACAGGGTGGCTAGGAGACCAAAGAGCTAATGTGTGGGAAAGTGTTTTAAACCCCCCAGAGAGCAGCATGGCCTCCCTCCCTCCATCCCTCCTTTCTCTCCCCCTGAAGCCTTCAGACCTCGCCCCTCCGGCCACCACATCCTTGTGCCGTCTTCACTCTGACCCTGGCTTTCTCTCTGCAAAATCCCCTCCTTCTCCACCTTTCTCTGGGCAGTGGCTCAGAAAAGTCCTGAAAGGGCCTCACAGCATTTGCTCTGACCATCGCCCACCCTGTCCCCTTCCTGCGCGGGGACCGGCCCCCGGGGCCCTCACAGCCGTGGCAGGCGGGCAGGTGGGCCCTGAGCAGGGGGCGTGGCTGTGGGCATGGAGCCAAGCACAGCCACCAGAGCCCACACACCTGCAGGGCTGCCCCAAACTCAGGCAGGCCCCCCCCCGGGTGGGAGGGGCATTGTTTCTGTCCCCGTGTCAGCCAGAGGAAGGTCCTGTGTGCTTGATGACCTCAGTCACAGCACAGCACCCTGGCCTCCGTTTCCCCTCATTCCAGAGGCTCCTCTGAGGCCTTTCCTGCTTTGGAATTGCTGCTCATGCCCTGCTGCTGGGGCAAGTCGTGGGCCGAGGGCCAGGAGAACCCGATGTCTGTCCATGTGTCCGCGTGTCCCGCACCTTCCAGCCCCAGGGTTGCCTGGGCAAGAGAGGAAGATCTGAGTCTTACCTCCAGGCTGCAAAGCAGCATTGTGGACCCAGCCACCTGCTCAGGTGACCTGGCCTCATTGCCTCGACCTCCCCCAAATGTGCGTGGGTGCATGAGTCAGGTTGTGTCTGTGTGGCTCCCCCAGGAAGCAGATAGGGTCAGATAGGCAGAGATTTATCAGGGAAAATGCCTGGGAAGGATGAGGGCAGGGCACTGGGAAGCAGGGAGCCCTCCGTGGTGAGGCAGGTCTAAGTCCTGAGCACCAAGAGGGCAGGGAGGAAGGCTAGGTGGTGGACTGGTCCACCTGAGCTGCCGAAAAAAAACAACGTAGACCAGGGGAGCTAAACAGCACAAATCTCTTTGCTCACAGTTCTGGAAGCTGAAAGTCCACAGTGAACAACATTGGCAGGTTGGGTTTCTTCTAAGGCTTGCACATGGCCTCCCTGTGTCTTCATGTGGTCCCTCCTTTGTGTGTGTGTGCACGCACTTGCGCACACACGCACATCTGTATCCTAATCTCTTCTTGTAAGGACACCGGTCAGATTGGATTAGGGCCCACCCTAATAACCTTATTTTACCTAAATCGCCTCTTTAAAGATCTGATCTCCAAATACAGTCATACTCTGAGGTACTGGGGTTTAGGACATCAACATATGAATTTGAGGGAACATGGTGCAACCCATAACAGGTGGGAAGAGCCTCGACCCTCAGTGTAGCTCTGAGAGTGTCTCCCAGCTGGAGCTGGGAGGCTCTGATCCCAGCACCCATTGGGAAGTCCTGGGTCCTGCAGGAATGGACTGGCCCAAGTGCCCACTGTGCTCAATCATTGGCTGGGGAGCAACTGGGGGAGGTGGGTCCCAAGGGGGAAGTACTGGAGTGTCAGCCATCTGTGCCCCAAGCGGTAGGTTCTCACGAAGGAGATACAAGTGGTATGCTTCTATGGCTATCCTGTAAGTATTTACCCAAGAGAAATGGAAACCTGTGTCTATCAAAACTAGAACAAAAATGCTCTTTGTACCTTTATCATAATCACTACCAACTGGAAACAGCCCAACTGTCCTTGGATAGGTGGATGGATGACTAGGTGGTAGTATGTCCATACAAGAACGGACATGAATGAAAAGGGATGAAATACAATACATGCAGCAGTATGAATGAATCTCAAAAATATTATGCTGAAAGAAGCCAGAGACAACACAGTAAATATTGTATAATTTTGTTGATAGGAAGTCTAAGAAGACAAAAACCATCTCTAAGGATAGACCATGAGTGCATAACAACAGGTTAAGGTCAGGGTCTTGACAAGGAATTCACTGGAGCCGTGGAATAATCTGTATTTCAATTTGGATTTTAGTTATTCTTTGTTAAAACTCATTGAATTGTACTGTAAAGTCTATGCATGCTCTTGTTTGTAAATTTTACCTCTGTAAAGGAAAAATTCCCACTGTATAGATGAGGCTTAGAGAGTTTAAGGATTTGTACAAGATTCACAGCAGTTGGGTTCTGGTTAGAATTCAGCCTGCCCAACCCTTTGTCTGTGCCCATCTGAGACCCTGCTGTCTTATGGTTCCCAGGACTGACTCAAGAGACTCCTGGTTAGCCACATAAAATCCTGGGTCCCTCAACTTAGCTATGGCAGCTGTTCCCCTAAGGATTGGGACCTCTGGACTCCAGAAGACTCCCCATGTCTTGCGCTAGGGTCCAGCCCCTGTTAGCAGAACTGGCCTGGCCTGAGTCAACCTCTGCAGCAGGGCAGGCGGTGACTTGGCGTGGCGGGGGGGGGAGGGGCCAGCCCCAAACAGAAGCGGTTTTGTTAGGCCTAGACCAAGCTAGAGGAAGAAGTTTCTTTGGGCAGGCTGCTGGTGATGCCTCTCCAAGGTCCTGGGCAGCTTGGTGGACTGTGAGTGAAGGCCAAATCTTAGCTCCACCCCTTACCACCAGCTGAGTACCTTGGCTTGACTGTTGTGAGCCTGGGTGCTCAGGGTAAACTGGGGGTAAAAATGGAGGTAAAAAAGGAAGCAAATGTAAAGCACTGGAAACACAATAGGCTCTCAACAACATAGTTTCTTTCACATCTCCCAACCTGTTTACTCAGTCGGTTACTCATTCAATGAACATTTATCGGTTCCCAATTCTTGCCAGGACTGTGCTATATGCAGAGATGATTCAGTCCTCACAGTCAGTACTAGTAGCTTAAAAATGCACTTTCAGGGACACCTCAATGGTTCAGTCAGTTAAGCATCTGCCTTCGGCTCAGGTCATGATCCCAGGGTCCTGGGGATCGAGTCCCGCATCGGGCTCCCTGCTCAGCGGGGAGCCTGCTTCTCCCTCTCCCACTCCCCCTGCTTGTGTTCCTGCTCTCGCTATCTCTCTCTCAAATAAATAAAATAAAATCTTAAAAAAATAAAAAAATAAAAAACATGTAATATAGGCGGGCTTTAAGACCACTGAGAAAAAGGTGGATAATTTAGTGGAAATATTGAAAAAAAACTAGGTAGCCATTTTTGAAAAAATATCCCAAAATAAATTTCAGGAGAAAGAAAGGTTTACATGTGGAAAAGGAAAGCATAAAAATTTAGAAGAAAAGTTTCCAAGTGGGGAAATAACTTTCTAGACATGACACAGAAAGGAAAGGCTAATCAGTTGTCTGAATAAAAATGAAACAAGTTTTTGCCTTAAAAGTTATCAGAAACAAAATCAAAGACAAATGACAGGGAAGAAATATTTGTAGTACCTATGACAAAGCCTGTTTTCTCTAATGTAAGAAGGAATTCCTAAAAATTCTTCTGTAAAAGACAGAAAATAAAATTGAAAAATGAGGGTATATGAGCAGAAAGGGGAAAACAAATAACTTAAAAAAAAAACTTATTTTGAAATCACTGTATACCTACAGAAGATTTGCAAAGATAATACAGTTTCCATGTACCTTTCCTCCAGTTTCTCCTAATATCAACATCTTATACAGCCAGAGCACAATTATCAAAACTAAAGAGATTAACCTCACTATAATACCATTAATTACAGTACAGAATTCATTCATATTTTATCAGTTTTCCCACTCATGTCTTTCTGGTTCGGGATCCAGTTTGGGACCCTCATTACATTTCATTGTCCTGTCTGCTTAGTCTCTCCCTATCTGTGACAGGTCTTCTGTCTTTCTTCGACTTTCATACCTTGGCACTTTTGGAGTACTGGCCAGATGTTTTGGAGCATGCCCCTCAGTGTTCATTTGCCTGGTGTTTCCTTGTGATTGGATTGAGGTTGTGCTTTGTCGGGAAGGATGCATGGGGTGAGGTCCCCTTCTCAGTGCATCATCAAGAATACATGACATTGGTATGTCAACCCTGATCACTTGGTTGAAGTGGCGTCTCCTGGGTTTCTATAGTGTGAATTCATGATTTTTCCCTTTGAAATGCTGAAATCTTTTGGGTGAGATATTTTTGAGACTATGCAAATATCCTGTTTGTTTCTAAACTTTTACCTATTAATTTTAGCATCCATCAGTGAATTTGCTTACAGCGGTCATTATTGTGATGGTTTTTTTTTTAAGATTTTATTTATTTATTTGGCAGAGAGAGAGAGAACACAAGCCAGGGAAGCAGCAGAGGGAGAGGGAGAAGAAGGCTCCCCATTGAGCAGGGAGCCTGACATGGGGCTCGATCCCAGGACCCTGAGATCATCACCTGAGCCCAAGGCAGACACTTAACTGACTGAGCCACCCAGGTGCCCCATAATGTAATGTTTAAGTGTGATCTCCTATTACCACTCCCCCATTCCTTCTACACTTGTTTGTGGGAATTCTTCTGTAAGAAAGAGTTGTCACTTCTCTCGTACTTACTTACTTACACAGCTAATTGTTTGTATCCACATGGACTCATGGATATTTTATCCTTTGCATTATAATCCAATATTATTTGTTTTGTTGCTCCAGTCATTCTCAGATATTAAACACAAAAACACCTTTCCCCCCTTATTTATTTATTTATTTATTTTAGAGGGAGGGCAGGCAGAGGCAGAGGGAGAGAGCATCTTAAGCAGGCTTCATGCCCAGCATGGAGCTTGATGTGGGGCTCAGTCTCACAACTCTGAGATCATGACCTCAGCGGAAATCAAGAGTCAGGTGCTTAACTGACAGAGCCAGCCAGGTGCCCCCAAAAACACCTTTTAAAAACTTCAATTTGAGAAAAGAGAATTAAAATACAGTGGGATATCGTGTTTTTCACGATATGATGCCGACAAGGATGAAAAAGACTAAGGGAAAGGGTCGCATCAGGATGGGATGGTAATGGTACCACCTGTATGCGGCAAGGGGGAGTCTGGCAAAATTAAATTAAAATTAAAATGCATGTTTCCTTGGACTGAGCAATTTAACTTCCATCAATTTTTCCTAGGTATATACTCTCACATGGAAAATGATGAATGTATGAAGATGATATTAGCGATATTACTTAAAATGTCAAAAAATTAGAAGCTGCATAAATATCAGCCATTAGGGAACTGTTTAAGTAATTATGAGCTACTCCATAAGGGAATACCTTGTGGTTATTGTGAGACAAGCCTTTACATACTGACATTGGGAATGATCCCCAAATAGGGAGGTTAAATAAAGAGTTAAGATTTACAGTGTGCATATAAAATGCTTTCTGGGACATTTTCTATTATTTGATGCTTCCATCCCCTTTACCATCATGGTTCTCTCTTTTTGGGGGGCATTCATGTTATTTAATAGTGCCCCCTGGATTGGTCCTCTGATTTTCTAATCCTTTCTTTGACTATTTTTAAATTTCTTTGTCCTTTTATTTTCTGGAGAATTTCTTTAATTTTATCTTCTAAATCTTCTAGTAAGCTTCTTTAATGTATATTGAAGTATAATTTACATAAAATAATATGCGTAGATTTAAAAATGTATAGCTTGAGCAAGGGAAACAAAGCAAAAATAAACTATTGGGACTACATCAAAATAAAATCTTCTGCACAGCGAAGGAAACAATCAACAAAACTAAAAGGCAGCCTATGGAATGGGAGAAAATATTTGCAAATGACATATCCGATAAAGGGCTAGTATCGAAAATATATGAAGAACTTAGAAAACTCAACACTCAAAAAACAAATAACCCAATTGAAAAATTAGCAGAAGACATGAACAGACATTTTTCCAAAGACAACATACAGATGGCCAATAGACACATGAAAAGATGTTGGTCATCGTATCGCACTACTGGGCATTTACCCAAAGAATACAAAAACATGATAATTCAAAGGGATACATGCATCCCTGTGTTTATAGCAGCATTATTTACAGTAGCCAAGATATGGAAGCAGCCCAGTGTCCACTGACTGATGAATGGATAAAGGAGATGTGGTATATATACACAATGGAATATTATTCAGCCATAAAAAAGAATGAAATCTTGCCATTTGCAATGACATGGATGGAGCTAGAGAGAATAATGCTAAGCAAAATAATTCAGAGAAAGACAAATACCGTATGATTTCACTCATACGTGGAATTTAAGAAACAAAATAAACAAGCAAAGGCAAAAAGAGAGAGAGTGTGTGTTAAAGCAAGAAACAACTTTTAATTATAGAGAACAATCTGATGATTATCAGAGTGGGGGGCGGTTTAAATGGGTGATGGGGATTAAGGAGGGCCTCTGTCACGATGAGCACAGGGTGATGTATGGAAGTGTTGAGTCACTATGTTGTATACCTGCAACTAATATGACACTATGTTAACTAACTGGAATGAAAATAAAAACTTAAAAGAAATAAACATGGAGTGCATATATCTTTAAAAAAAATACACAGCTGATAAACTTCAACAAAGGTATATATTCATGTCACCACCGCCCAATCAGATGTATACATTCCATCACCCCAGTGAATTCCCTCCTGCCCTTTATCAGCCGATCTCCTGTCCCCCTCCCCCTCCCTTAACAGAATCACTGTTCTAATTTCTATTAACCAAAATAAATTCCTGAAGGATGAAGATGTGAAAATCAAACCCATAGAAATATTAGAAGAGAACATTCTTTAAAAAAAAAAAAAGTTTTATTTAAGTAATCTCTGCACCCAACGTGGGGCTTGAACTTACGACCCTGAGAATCAAGAGTCACCTGCTCTTCCAACTGAGCCAGCCAGATGCCCCTACAAGAGAGCATTCTAAGTGGGGAAAGGACTCCCTAAACAGAACACAGTATGGTATTTTTTTTAAGTTAATAGACTTTATTTATTTTTAAAAGTTTTATTTGTTTAAGTCATCTCTACACCCAACATGGGGCTCGAACTCACGACCCTAAGATCAAGAGTCATATGCTCCTCCAACTGAGCCAGCCAGGTACCCCAAATAGACTTTATTTTTTAGAGCAGTCTTAGGTTCACAGAAAAATTGAGCAGAAAGTACAGAGAAATTCCTATGTACTTCCTTCCCATCCCTTCCTCCCCATCAACAACCCTGCATCAGTGTGGTACGTTTGTTGCAACTGATGAACCAACATCGACACATTATCAACAAGTTCATAGTTTATGTTAGGGTTCACTCTTGGTGTTGTGCATTCTGTGGGTTGGTGCACATGTGTAATTACATGTATCCATCATCATAGTATCATCAGAGTAGTTTTACTGCCCCCCAAATCCCCTATGCGTCCCCTGTTCATTTTTACCCTCCCACCTCGACCCCTGGCAACCACTGATCTCTCTCTCTTTTTTAAAGATTTTATTTATTTATTAGAGAGCGAGCGAGAGAGAAACAGCACGAGAGGGGAGAGAGTCAGAGGGAGAAGCAGGCTCCCCACTGAGCTCGGAGCCTGATGTGGGACTCGATCCCAGGACTCCGGGATCATGACCTGATCCGAAGGCAGTGGCTTAACCAACTGAGCCACCCAGGCGCCCACCACTGATCTCTTTACTGTCTCCATAGCTTTACCTTTTCCAGGATGTCCTATAGTTGGGATTGTATAGTATGTGGCCTCGTCAGATTGGTTCCTTTCTCTTTGTCATATGCATTTGAGGTTCCTCTGTCTTTTCAAGGCTTGATAGCCCATTGTCTGGGTGGACCATAGTTTATTCACTTACCTCCTGAAGGACATCTTGGTTGTTTGCAGGTTTGGGCAATTATGAATAAAGCTGCTATAACCATCTGCGTGCAAGTTTTTTTGTGGACATAAATTTTCAGCTCCTCTGGGTAAATATCAAGGAGCGTGCATGCAGGACCTCTCGGTAAGAGCGTGTTCAGTTTTGTAAGAAATGTCTTCCTAAGTGGCTATACCATTTTGCTTTCCCCTCGATAGTGAACGAAAGTTTCTGTTTGCGCCACATCCTCACCAGCATTTGGAGTTGCCCGTGGTCTGGATTTGGGCCGTATGGTTAGATGTGTAGTCATTTGAATTTGCGGTTCCCTAGTGAGGTATAATTTTGAGTGTCTTTTCACTTGTTCATTTGCCATCTGTGTATCATCCGTGGTGAGGTATCTATTGGTATCTTTTGCCCTTTTTTTTCTGTATTAAAATTTTTAACAATTTATTGGTTGCTACTGTATAGAAATACAATTATTTTTGTATACTGACCTTGTATTCTTGTTTAAATTCATTGATTATAATATTTTTATAGATTCGTTATGATTTTCCACATAAATAATCATTTTGTCTACGAATACAGTTTTACTTCTTCCTTTTGATCTTTTTATGCCTTTCTGTTTTTCTTGGCTTAACACACTGCTAGAAGAACTCTGTCGAGTGTTTTATTGATGCACTCATGTTTTTCAGAGATGTTCTCTGGATATAACTTTTTCATTGTGCCTTATTCTTGTTTCATGATGTAATAGCTTCTGTTATCTCTCACTGACACCTTTTTCTTTTAATTTTCTTTTCTCTGTGTAGTTTTTGTTTCCACCAAATTATTTTTTTCTGTTTCTTTTGCTTTCCTTAGATAATGGCTTTTCTCAGATGGTTTATATCCTTGATCATGAACTGGGAACTCAAACACTTATTGGATACCCTGTGTACATGAGTGGGACTTGTATTCATGTTCCTCCCTAGGATGATCAGGTGGACCACTTCCTGGGGGCACTCCTGTTGCCCATAGCCTGAGATGTTTTGTCACGGCTAGCCAGATTCCGCAGGACACAGTCTTTCTGTGGAGAGGGACAGCCTCGTTGACAGTTGTCTAGGAGTTCAGGGGGAGGCAAGGGTTCTCCGTATTCAACATTCATATGCATTTGGTGTGGCGCCCACACCTTCGAGCGTTCCTGCCATCCCCTAGTTTGGGTCCTGTTTTACCAAGATGGCACTGGGGGTGGGGCTGTCATAGATTACGGAGGGCATAGATTACGGAGGGCCACATAGATTACAGAGGGCATCTAAGAATCCATGTGATTACCACATAGCTTCCAGCCAGCCCTCACGTTAGCACATTGCCTTTCCTCTACTTCTGGAAGTCCCTGGTATTGCCCATTCCAGTGCCTTTTCAAGGTTCTGCGTATAAACCAACGGCTCGCAGCTGTCCTCATTGTTGCGTAGGAACTGGCTTTCTTGGGTCTCCTAAGTCAGTGGCAGCTTGATGTCCAGCTTCCAAAATGTGGTCACTGTTTCCCTCTCCTATTCTCTCTGTCCTTACTGGTTTCTATTTCTGTTCACTTGTTTCTTTGTTCAATCCCTTTATTGGAGATTTCAGGGGGAAGTGAAGTTAGATGCATGTGTTCAAACCATCATTTCAACCCAGAAGCCCTCCTAATATCTTTTACTTGCTTAATAAAGAACTAAATGAAATTATATCCTGACTCTTCTGTTCTTTTAATGTTTTTATTGCCTCACTCATGTTTTCCAGGGATCTAGCAGAGTTTTTAAATATAAAGTTGGCCCTCTGAGCTGTAAAATATTATTCCCAACATTACTGAATTTCTCACGTTCTTGCTTCAGAATTCATTTTAAGACTGTTGGGGAAAAGTCTTGTTTTGTCTTCATAGTGATCATATGGAAATTTCTCGGAAGCAGCGTATGATACTGAAATTTCTCTTGTCTGAATGTGAATGTGGGACTCGGAACCTTGAGCACACACTGTGCACCAGGCCTGAGCCGTGACTGCTCGGTGAGGCGGAGCTCCACCTGCCCCTGCAGTCCCGCCTCCAGGAAGTCCTGGCACAAAACTCCTTGGTCACTTCCAGCCAGCCCTCCTCGTCCAGCTGGACCTGTGGCTCCGGTCTCCTGCTCCGTTCTGCCCAATTGGCTCCTTCCACGGCCCTGCTGCGGAGAACAGAATTCTGGGGCTGGTGACCATGGAGTCGCAGAAACTTACATGGAATCTCCACTTCGGGGGTTTTTCCTCTGTGTTTTATTTATCCAGCTATGAAAACAGCCTTGACAATGACAACAAAACAAAGCCTCTTTCTGCAATGAGTGCAGTCGAATGCTTTCAACAGCTGATTGAAATGTGGCCTCATTTGCTTATGTAACTTTTTCTGTCTAGGAAGAGAGGACAGTGAGTGACAAGTGTCCACATTCCAGAAAAAGGAGTGGGACTCATCCCAGCAGCGGGGGTGGGGGGGGTGGGGGTGGGGGGTGGGGTTGGGGTTGGAGTGCAAACTGGTTCTGCAAGCTTCAACAATGAGGATGGGCTGGGAAGGGCTGCCAGCCTGTGGGCAGTGAGTGCTGTGGTCTCCCCATTCCCTTCCTTTCTCAAACCAAGGGAAGAACTGACAGGACCACCCTAGGCAGGGGGGTGGTCGCCATAAGGGAGGCTGCCAGCTCAGCCCTCTGGTGCCTGCAGAATTGCACAGATCCCCCAGTGGTGTACTAGTGATAAACTCAGAAAAGCTCTTGGGAGGGTCAGATTGTGCCAACTGTACCCTTGAAGGAGAGGGGCAGTGGCCTGGGGGCAGGGGCATTGAGAGAGTCCAGCATGACAATGCCTCACCTGCATCCAGGACCTGTGTGATGTCAAGGGTCGGGTTGGAGGTGTGGATGGGTCTCGAACCCCCTACCCCTGCCACATACCCCTCAAGGCATCCCAAAATATAAGGAGTCCACATTTAGACATCTGCTGGGAGAGAGGGCATTAAACTGCTGAAAGAGAATAACACATAAGTAAAAAATATATTTTTGCTCCTTTACTGTCCTTCCCTTCTCCCTGCCCCAAGCCTGGGGGACAGGGGGAGTCCTGGGGCTGAAGTTCTCTTTGCTCTCATGCCTAATCTAGGTATAGCCTCCGCATGGTCAGGTGTACTGTGCAGCAAGACAAGGTAGAACAGACTTCATGTCCGTCCACCCAACAACCACATGAATAACAGTCCCAGGTTTCTTTACACCAGGGGAGGGCACAGAGCAGCACAGCAAGATGGCGGCCTACATTTGAGTCAGGCCATGAAGGAGGAATTGCGTGGCACCCACTTTTGTGGCCCAGTGACCTTGAT
The DNA here is from genome assembly GCF_037043125.1 of Eumetopias jubatus. Classification (NCBI taxonomy): domain Eukaryota; kingdom Metazoa; phylum Chordata; class Mammalia; order Carnivora; family Otariidae; genus Eumetopias; species Eumetopias jubatus. Next base: position 7,789,917 of record NW_028274823.1, on the reverse strand, counting down.
CTTTGGTAAAATGTTGATCTAAATTAGAGTCAAAACTCTGGGCAATGGGATGAGCTACTCCCTCTCTCTCGTGAAGGAACTGGGATTGGAGAGTGTGCTCTGGGAGCACCCTCTTGTGTATGTTGAAGCAAGAGCATTGGCGAAGACCTTCAAAGTTCTTTCTTCCTACAAAAAGTCAAATTCAGAAGCAACCTAAATGTCCAGCAGTAGGGAGTGGCTAACTGCTGGTATACTCCTAAAACAGAATCTCATGTAGTTATTTAGTAAAATGTTTCCAAAGAGGGCGCCTGGGTGGCTCAGTTGGTTAAGCGACTGCCTTCGGCTCAGGTCATGATCCTGGAGTCCCGGGATCGAGTCCCACGTCGGGCTCCCTGCTGAGCAGGGAGCCTGCTTCTCCCTCTGACCCTCCCCGCTCTCATGTGCTCTCTCTCCATTCTCACTCTCTCAAATGGATAAATAAATAAAATTTAAAAAAATGTTTCCAAAGAAATTGTGGCACCTGGCTGACTCAGTCAGTAGAGTCTGTGGCTCATTTTTTTTATATATATATATATTTTTTAAAGATTTTATTCATTTATTTGAGAGAGAGAGAGAGAGAGAGAGAGAGATAACGAACAAGTAGGCAGAGAGGCAGGCAGAGGCAGAGGGAGAGGGAGAAGCAGGCTCCCCGCTGAGCTGGGCAGGGAGCCTGATGCGGGGCTTGATCCCAGGACCCTGGGATCATGACCTGAGCCGAAGGCAGCGGCTTAACCGACTGAGCCACCCAGGCGCTCCTTTTTTATATTTTTTTTTAAAGATTTTTTTATTTATTTGACAGAAAGACACAGCAAGAGAGGGAACACAAGCAGGGGGAGTGGGAGAGGGAGAAGCAGGCTTCCCGCGGAGCAGGGAGCCCGATGCGGGGCTCGATCCCAGGACCCCGGGATCATGACCTGAGCTGAAGGCAGACGCTTAACGACTGAGCCACCCAGGCGCCCCACTGAGCCACCCAGGCGCCCCGAGTCTGTGACTCTTGATCTCAGGGTTGTGAGTTTGAGCCCCACTTGGGCATAGAACTTACTTAAAAAAAAAATTTATACGCATGTACACAAACATTTATGGAGATGATAAATGTGAGTAAAAAAACCTCAGAATGTATACATAAACATATACACACCAAGTCTAATAATGGTATATTCAAATAATACATTTCTGGAAATTCCTTATAATGTCATTGGCGATTCTCTCTTGGTTTGGGTGTGTAGGTAATTCTATTTTTTATTTTTTCCTGTAGTTTCTAGGTCTTCTGCAAGAAATGTCTTTTTTTTTTTAAGATTTTATTCATTTATTAATTTGAGAGAGAGAGTATGAGTGTGGGGAGGGGCAGAGGGAGCAGGAGAGAAAGAGAGAGAGAAGTGGACTCCCTGCCTGACACGGGACTTGATCCCATGACCCGACCCGGAGGTCATGACCTGAGTTGAAACCAAGAGTCAGATGCTTTACCGACTGAGCCACCCAGGCGCCCCAGAAATAAGAATTACTTTTATTTGTTTCTCTCCTTGAGAAGCCAGGGTCTCCCACAGGTGGGCTGTGGGAGAATGTTACAGCAGAAAGCCAGATAAACTGTTCAATGTGTCATCAGCTCGAAGAGGCTAACAAGAGACCATCCAGGGACAAACTCAAGAACCCGATAAGTCCAAAGGTCAGAGGTCAAGAGCGTAACAACTGCCCTGAGCAGACAAGAGGGAAGTGGCTGGATGTGTTCAAGAGCTCCTGAGCCTCCTGCACAGAGTGGAAGGGGGTCATTAGCGTGCTAACTCCATGAGGACAACCTTTATGATCAGAGAAATATTGGAAAGCATAATCATGGTGGTTATTATTTTTTTCAGATTTTATTTATTTATTTGAGAGAGAGAGAGAAAGAGCACAAGCAGGGGGAGCGGCAGGGGGAGGGAGAAGCAGGCTCCCTGCCGAGCAGGGAGCCCGATGCGGGGCTCAATTCCAGGACCCTGGAAGGCAGACTCTTAGCCCACTGAGCCAGCTAGGCACCCCAGTCATGGTGGTTATAATAATGCCTTGGGTCTCCTCCGTGTATGTCTTTGTCACTATTCTCTTTCTTGGCATGACAGACTCCTCTGCTTGCTGCCTTAGGAGGAGCTATAAACAAAGGTCTCGGCAAAACCCTTCTGTAACCTTTGGGACCCTCAGCAGTGATAACAGCAGGAGTTAGAGCCTGAAGAGCCAAAGCCTGGAGGGATACAGGACACACAAGCTTAAGGCGACCAAGCGATGGTAGAGAGCATGAAGGCGGTGTCAGCAGCAGCCTCTGGGGCAAGGCACCAGCCGCCCGCGACCAGGGAGGAGAGATGGTCTGGGGCGTGCCGTGTTCTTGCAGCTGGGAGCTGGGTGTCAGACTGCCGCGGTTTTCCTCTGCCCGGCAAGGCCCCCAGACTGCAGAGGCCTGGCCCATAAGGCCTTGGTACAGCCCCTCTGACCTCCCAGCTCCCCTTCCTGCAGGCAGCTGCTGTCCCCGCCAAGTCCTTGTGGGGCCTTGTTGCTGTTGGACGCCACCATTCTTCACAGGAATGATGTAGGACCCGAGCCAGGATTTTCCAGGCCCTTGAGACACATGGAGCTCTCCTCTACATCTTTTGAAAGCTGCTTGCTTTTTTCTTTTTTTAAAGCTTTTTTATTTATTCATTTGAGAGAGAGAGGGAGTGAGAGTGTGAGCAGGGAGAGCGGCAGAGTGAGAGGGAGAAGCAGGCTCCCCATGAGCAAGGAGCCTGACGTGGGGCTCGATCCCAGGACCCTAGGATCATGACCTGAGCCAAAGGCAGACGCTTCACCGACTGAGCCCCCCAGGCACCCGAGAGCTGCTTTCTTAAGAGCCCTGGATAAATGCCTGGTGCAGGCGTTGTGTCTTGGCCACTCCGCAGTGACCCTGCTTCTTCTCTGCCCCTTATCCATCACTCTGGTTGGTCAGAATGAAACCAGACACACAGTTTTGTTTCCTCTTCTAGATTACGTGAGGGAAAAATTGTCATCAAGTCAAGAATTTATCAGGCCCTCATGTCTTAAATTCTTAATTTTAATTCCTTCAGTGAATGAGCTAGTCTAAATGCTGCAGCTCTGTCTTTTGCTTTGGGCCCCAGGCTGACGGTCTAGAATCCCCAGATGCTGTTATGTGTTGTGTGTGGGTTGCCATGGTGCTGGAAATGGCCTGTAAATGCTGACACGTTTGATTTCTGAGAGAGAGGATGGGGTGTTCTGTGTGGGTTTGGGTTCTGTGTAGATGAAGCTGCTCGGTGACATCTGAGAGGTGATTTCGTGGTTCGCATCCACTTCAGACCCAAATCTGATCAGCCTCTTGACTCTGACAGTCGACTGAGTTATGATCAGTTGTTAAAATGACCAAATAACCCCCGTGATAAAAGGATGCTGAACTCACAGCTGCCAGATGACATGGCCCGGCAAATTCTGCCGAGGTTGGCAAGTCCCTCCAGATTCGGGGCTGGGGACTAGAAATCTCCAAAGACTCACCACCACCTGTTTAGTGCATTGTCTTCCACTCCTTGGCTCCCCTGAGAGGAAGGCTCTTGACCCCAGGGTCAGCCATGCCCAGCACGCTCCCCCCTCTGTGGGGGGATAGAACCTACCCCTAGTCAGGGGAGACTGGTGCAGCCTCAGGAAGGGAGCGCTAGAGCTCCAGATTTTCCACCCTGATCCTTCACTGCTGAGCCACTGGACAACCATGTGTCATAGGGTGTGGGAGCATTTGTTGGAGACACGCTGGAGGAACCCTCATGCCCTCTCCGGACGTGGCCTGGTGAAGGAGGTGGAGCTCGGTTGCCATGTTTGCAATAGCGATCTCACCCCGCCAAAGGTGGTTGAATGAGACACCTCACCTGCACGGAATGGATCAGATTTTCTAGGATTCCAGCCAATGCTGCAGTGCCTGAGTTAGATGGCCCCAGTGCTGCGTCGGATGTCAGGGGCTGCTCTGGAGCCTCTGTACTTAGGTCTGCTCTTAGACACCCCCCTGCCCCCCAGTACACCCTTATTCGTGCTCCTGGGGCTTAGAGGGAATGTCAGGTTCTCCTAGCATCTGTTTTGGGCAGTGCCTTGAGTACACTCATGTGGACTCACCCCACTCTAGCTCCTCCTGTATTGTACCACTTACACCCACTCCCGGATGCTCATCCTAGCTCTGGCCAGCCGCCCATTGGCCAACTCCTGGTCTTAGCCTTTCTTAAGGCCCAGAGCCAGTACCTGGGGCCTTGGAGTGACTTATACAATGACCCAGAGGGAGAAGGATGTACTGAAGAACTGCATCCTCTGGGGAGTATCTTCTACCTACCATGCCCCCTAGACGGGCTTTTCTCCGAGCCCTCTGGCCAAAGTGGTGCCTCCCCTGGAGAGGCATCAGAGCTCCCGTGATTTAAAATGGAACTGTCCACCACTCATGCATGTATGTGCCGAAACTGGAGGCCCAGAGCCCAGGCCTTCCCCCACCATTGGCAGGGCCCAGGGCGGGAGTGGGAGTGGAGGCCCACATGCCATGTGTCCAATGTTGAAAAGTCATTAACAAGTCCCCCAACTGATACATAAAAATATGTTCTACCCTCCTGCCTCAACAAATATGTCTTCATAATGACAAAACAACAAAAAATTTCTATTTATAAAGCCATGGCTTTTACTTGCAGAAAGTTGGCAAAAATATCAAAGAAACTGAATTATTATTGTAAATGTCTAGGTGCTTTGTTAATGGGCTGGTGATGTTTGTGCGAGTGATAAAGACAAAATTCACAAATTATTCGGTATTTGTGCCACAATGTTTATTTTTCTTTCCTGTATTGCAGTAAAGTCATTATATTGTTATAGGCAAAATTTTCAGATAATTTGTGTTCTATTGACAGTAGTACTGATTTAGACAACTTTGAGTCATTGTAGTTCTTGGGTAGTTTTTTTTTTTAATTTAAATTTCAATTTGGAGGGGCGCCTGGGTGGTGGCAGTCAGTTAAGTATCTGCCTTTGGCTCGGGTCTTGATCTTGGTGTTCTGGGATCGAGCCCCACACCAGGCTCCCTGCTCAGCGGGGAGTCTGCTTCTCCCCCTGCCCCTTCCCAGTCGTGTTCTTGCACGTGCTCTCTCTCTCTCTCAAGTTAAAAAGAAAATCTCTAAATTTCAATTTGGAGAAACTTCACTCTGGTGAAGCAACAGCAACTGAAATTGTCAGTAAAATTATTAAAGCAATAGTTAGATTCAGAAATGAGCCGTGGGTTTCGTATATCAGAATCAAGCATTGTCTAGGATTACTTGTGACAGATTATCTTTACTGCAGAAAAGATTACAGCATGTTAAATTTCACCATATAAACTGCTATCGTTTATATTGCAAATTTCCCCATCTCTTTAAGCAATAGCTAGATCCACAGAGGAAGGTAAATAACTGGCATTGTGCTTCACAAGATTACGTTGAGATGTACTTATGAACACATTTCAGAGTGACCTGAATTGTATAATATTGCACGGTGTTCCTTGGCCACCATGAGCAACTCCAGTGAAGACTCTGTTTGTTTGTGAATACCTGGATTCCAATCCTGAATTAGGACATGAAGGAACAGGGGCAAAAAGGCATCTAGGACTACTGGGGAATGATGCTTTTCTTTGCAAGACTCTGTTGTAGTTACGCTATTTGAAGATTCGGTAAATTGACCGATCTGTCTTTCTCAGTCTTTTCCCCTGGCCAAATCCCTTCTGCTCCTTGAAAATCGTGTCTGTCTCCAACGTTGGTAACAGCGCAACCACAGATCTCCAGGATGATGGGGCTCAGCCACCTTCTCTTCAAGGAGAGCAGCTAGGAACTGTAGAGAAAGATTTCCCTGAGGCCTGACTAGTGTGTCCTGGGTGTGTCTGTTTCCAGTCATGACCTGTGCTCAATGCCATCGTTGAGCATAGGCTCCCAAGTGGCCCGAACACTGTGTGCTCTTTAACCTGTGGGCTTTGTGTGTGTTTTTGTCACGTATGAGGCCACGGAAGGGGCCTCTTGTGCCAACTGTCAAGACTTGGGAAAGATCCCTCTGTAGTGATGACAAAGCAGCTCGGTGTCCTGCAGAGCGGAGTGACAGAAGCTGCTAGGTTCCAGGTCCTGTGCTAAGCCCTCCCTTCCTCTCTTTTTTCCTTCTGTCCTTCCTTCCTTGAAAAGGAACCACATGCAAATAGCAACACATTCCACCTGCTGTGCCCTAAGACCAGCAGGACAGCCCTGGGGAGCGGTACCCTGGCTTTGGGAGGAACTGGGGCGCCAGGGACTTGTCAGGAAGGGAGGCCTGGGGGTGTTGGCCTCTTGAGATGCTCCCAGAATTCCAGCTGAAGCTCAGCTCCAAGGACGGTTTATTCCCATTGTTACTGCTCCCTAGACACTTGACTCTTCCTTTAGACTGTGGGGCAGATGGAGAAGGCAAAGGTTTACCCTTTAAAGACAAGTTCAGGACACTCAACACACTGAGTTTAAGGAAAGTTCCAGTGACACTCTTTCTCCCGTACTGAGCAGAAGACTGACATTGTGGCTGCCTGGTCAGTGCTTTTCATTCAAAATACGTGACTTTCTCCTTGCCAGGATCTAATGGTGGAGCCCAGCTTAGCCTCCCTGTGCTCAGATCCTCCTTTGTAAATGGTATGGATGGTGTGGGGTTGTAGGAATTCGTGAGCTGGCTTCCTCAAGCCCAGTTAGCACAGTGTGAGCGTGGCAGCTCGGGAGATGGGAATTCTCTGCATCCTTCCCGTGTGAGTGTGGAAAAGGGATGAAAACCCAACCCACGTGCGTGTTGAGTATGTGTGTGCATACTCACATGCGTGTACACACTTTGCGGGGTTTCCGAAGGCTTTCCTAACAAAGTACCACACACCGACTGGCTTAAGACAACAGAAAGGTATTCTCTCACAGTTCTGGAGGCTAAAAATCAAATATCAAGTTGTTGGCAGGGCCATGCTTCATCCAAAGAATCTAGGGGAGCGTCCTTCCTCTCTTCCCAGCTTTTGCTGGGTGCTGGCAATTCTTGGTGCCCGTTGGCTTGCAGACACGTCACCTCTGTCTCTGCCTCCATTGTCGTATGGCCTTCTTCCCTGTGTCCCTGTGTCTCTGTGTGTCCTCTCCCCTCCTTCCAAGGACACCAGTCATAGCGGTATCAGCCCCCCCCCAAAAAAAAACCAGTATGACCTCATCATAACTGATTGCATCTCCAAAGACCTCGTTTCCAAATAAGGTCACATTCCAAGGTTCCAGCTGGACATGAATTTCTGGGGGACACTATTGAACCCAGGACACAGGGTTAAGACAGAAAGCTAAGGCTGCATTGTGAGATGCACTGTGAATTCAAAGATGTTAAATGTGAAAAAATACACATATTAAACTCCATGAAATATGGCATCTACTATGCACATCCAAGAGACACAACAATGTACTTGGAAAAAATATGTTCTCAAAAATTGCCATGATAATCTTTTGGTGGGAGCCCCAGCTGAGGTGCCTCAGTGTTGGGGGGTTGGAGATACCCATATTCTCCAGAATAGTTAGGGTTTCTGGAAAAGGATTTAGACTTGGCATGAATTTGCTCCGGTGGGAGATAATGGTTGTGACAGTGCTTTGCAAACAGTCAAATGTGGTACGAATAAAGGTTAATGGATCCATGAGTTCGCCCACTTTGAGCCCTTAGGGAGGGCTGTCCATTCCACACACAAAAGCAAGGACACAGACTTGGAGAGATCACGGTGATGTCCTATAAAAATCATTTCTCGCCAGGTGAAAGGAGGTCACCTGCTCTTGGCTTTGTAAACACAAACTGTGTTTTCTATCAGGGGGTCCAGCAGCCCCTTCTGGGTTTGTTCATTGCAAAGCTCTTCAAGCGGATCCTAGATGTGCAGGTTTAGCGCACAGAAGCAGGGGCTCTGTTATCTGATCAGAATTTCACATTCTCTAGGATCTGTATATTGTCTTGTAAAAACAAGGGAGAGTGGGTCAATCATTTCAGAAGGAGTTATTAGAATTTTACACCCAGAAGTGAATTTATTCATGACCTCCTCTAACCCATTTATTTTATAAAAGAGGCCAACGGAGAAGTCCCTGGTTGAAAGTCACTGGTTGGCTGTGGGCAGGGAAGGAGTTGGAGGTGGCATCCAGGCTTGAGGGGGAACTATAGGAGCTTCTGTGATGCTCGGTCCTGTGTTTAGCCCTCTCCATCATGCTTCTAAGGTCGCGGTGACACACATTCCTCAACTGGGTATATTATTGTTCCCATTTTACAGATGGGTAAACATAGGCTGCTTGATGCAGTGTCTGGCTTAATATCATGAGCTGGTATTATAGATGGGTGACCCCAGAGCCCCAGTCTGGACCACCCCACTCTTCCTGCTGCTGGACAAAGACCATGAAGGGAGAGTCAATGTGTTGGGAGCATTCCCCATCCTCTCCGTACCCCTCATGCCCCAAGAGATGAGCCAGGGTGAATGGCAAGCATTTATTTCCATAAAATAGGTGAGTTCACCCTAGCTCTAGATACCATAATGAAAATTTGAAGTCAAACGACTGTATAAGTAAATGAAAACAATAAAGAGACTGTTTAGGGGCTTATAAAAGACAGGCAGGAATTGCAGATTATCGGGAGGAAAGGTACAAAGTGACTTAAGGACCGGGATCGGGAGAGCTCCATTGAGGAGGATGGCTCTTGCCCGGTAGATGGAGTCGCAACAGCTCTGCATCTTTTGCTCGTGGAGTAGCTGACACTCCTCCTCTAACAGTGTCCCATTCCTGTCATTTCACTGCATGTTTGCCATTGCTCTAGATGGAGGTTCAATCTGATGGTAGCACAGGCTTTAGGGCGAGCTGTGGACTTAATGTTACTGAAAAGTTAAGCAGATGCTTGTGTTTTCAGGGTAACCACAGTGCCTTTGCACTTTCTTTCTTTCCTCCCCACCAGCTGCTTGTTGCTTAAGATCTAATGAGTCAGTGATGATTTGTACTGAGTGACAGTAAGGAGACGGTTTTGAGGA